>NC_054544.1:33395164-33995164 GCF_017654505.1 Polyodon spathula
TTTTGCCACTGATCAACACAAAAAAGTCCATAATGTCAAAGTGAAAAACAAATCAGAAAATTGTTCTAAATTAATTGCAAATACAAAACAGAAAATAATTGATTGCATAAGTATTCACCCCCTTGAGTCAATATTTGGTAGAGGCACCTTTGGCAGCAATTACAGCCATGAGTTTATTTGGATAAGTCTCTACCAGCTTTGCACATCTGGACACTGCAGTTTTTGCCCATTCTTCTTTGCAAAATTACTCAAGATCCGTCAAGTTGGATGGGGACCTTTGGGGAACAGCAATTTTCAACTCTTTCCACATATTCTCAATTGGATGGAGGTCCGGGCTTTGACTGAGCCACTCCAGGACATTGACCTTTTTGTTTTTAAGCCACTCCAGTGTGGCTTTGGCTGTATGTTTGGGGTCATTGTCCTGCTGGAAGATGAGTCTTCTCCCAAGTCCCAGGTCTCTTGCATACTTCAGCAGGTTTTCCTCCAAGATTTCTCTGTACTTTGCTGCATCCAATTTTTCCTCTATCTTCACAAGCTTTCAAGGCACTGACGCAGAGAGGCATCACCATAGCATGATGCTGCCACCACCATGCTTCATGGTAGGGATTGTGTTCTCAGGCTTATGTGCGGTGTTAGGCTAGTGCCAAATGTAGGTCTATTTTGGTCTCATCCACTTGGTCTCAGTCTCCCACATGCCTTCTGGCAAACTAGCCGAGATTTGATGTGAGGTTTTTTTTTTTTTTTTTTTTTTTCAGCAATAGCTTTCTTTTTGCCACTCTCTCATAAAGGCCAGTTTTGTGAAGCACCCAGGCTATTGTTGCCATATGCACAGTGTCTCCCAGCTTAGCCGTGGAAGACTAACTCCTTTAGAGTTGCCATAAGTCTGTTGGTGGCCTCCCTGACTAGTGATCTTCTCGCCCGGATACTCAGTTTTTGAGGACGGCCTGTTGTAGACAGATTCACAGTTGTGCCATATTCTCTCCATTTCTTAATAATGGACTTTACTGTGCTCCGGGGGGTAGTTATTGCCTTGGTTCTTTATATCCTACCCCTGATTGGTGCTTTTGAAGAACCTTATTCCGGATTTGCTTAGAATGTTCCTTCATCTTCTTGATGTATTTTTTGTTAGGAAATGTACTAACCAACTGTGGGACCTCCCAGAGACAGGTGTATTTAACCTGAAATCATGTGAAACACCTTAATTGCACACAGGTGGACTCCATTCAACTAATTGTGTGACTTCTAAAGACAATTGGTTGCACCAGAGCTTATTTAGGTGTGTCATAGCAAAGGGGGTGAATAAGTATGCAATCAATTATTTTCTGTTTTTTTTTTTTTTTTTTTTTTTTTTTTTTAATTTAGAACAATTTGTAGATTTTATTTTTCCCTTTGACGTTATGCACTTTTTTTTGTGTTGATCAGTGGCAAAAACTCCTAATTTAAATCCATTTTGATTCCATGTTGTAACACAATAAAATGTGTAAAAGTCCAGGGGGGAGGGGGGGGGGGGGGTGTGTGGTGGTGGTGGTGAATACTTTTGAGAGCCACTGTACATTAACAGGATTTCAATACAGGAATCGCTTTCTTGCACAGAGGCTTTAGTAAGAAGTGTAGCATTTAGAATGGGTGGTTATTGTGCCTGGAGTGTATTTTTAGAGCTACACCCACAAAACCCAAAAGAATTGGCTGATCTTCAGTTTGGCACCCTGGTCCAAAACTAAAGCTACAGTACAATACAGTACAGTAATTTGGTGCCACAGCAAATGTTGTAGTTCATTGTTCAGACATCTAGCAAAATGTGTGTTGGCTTTAATCGAGCCTGTCTTTGTTAGCTGCTTTGCACAGTTCTCAGAGCCATCCCCGCAGGCCGGTCAGATTTTATTAGAATAGTGCAAGTGGAAAAGGTTATGTGATTGGCTGGCATCCAGAAACGACCTGGGAAACCTTGTGCTCAGAGCTGAGTGATGGGAGTGTTGATAGGTTTGTAAAAAAGATCCTTACCAGGTGTTTGTTCACAGATATTCCTGTATGACTGCACCGAAGTGACTCCCTATTCGCTGCTGTTCTTTGGAGGTGATATCTCAATACAGAAAGACCAGGACCAGGACACCATTGCTGTAGATGAATGGATTGTCTTTCAATCTCCAGCCAGGATAGCACATTTAGTAAAGGTGAGAGCCAAGAGAAGGACAAATAAACGCATAGATTTTGGTTTAGCTTCTAAGCATCACTTTTCTAAAAGAATGTAGGCAAATGTTTGATGAGCAATTACTAATTTATTTATTTTAACAGGATTTAAAGAGGGAACTTGATGCTCTTCTTCAAGAGAAGATTAAAAACCCTCAACCTGTGGACTGGAACGATACAAAATCAAAGGACTGTGCTGTCATATCGGCGATTATTGATCTAATAACTACACAGGAGAGTGGAGCTGTTAAAAACTTTGCTCCCCGTTTTTCTGGGGGATACTATTAACTTGTTACGAGCGTGTGCGTCACCAGGCACTTCTGAAATACTGAAACCTATTGTCATTTGTTTTGTATTAACAAGCACTGGGGACAACCAACCCACCTCGCTCATTGTCAAAATAACCAGTTGTTGTCTTTTTTTACTATTTAAACGTAGAATGAAGAGTACGCTAATATGAAACATGTTCTGAGTTATCAAAGAAGGTTAAACCGAGGGTTAACCCTTGCTGTTTTCATATTTAACTCGTATAATCAACATGTGTAAGTGTGTTTTTTTTTTTTTTTTGACACGTGCAAAGAATATTAAGAAATTAGTTAGGTAGTCATTAGTTAGTCTCTGTTTGTTTAGTGCCTAAAGCTCTGCATGGGCAGCTGAAAAAGCTTCTGAATGTTAAGCTCTTATGTTAAATGTGTGATGCACATGTCTCTCCAATATGCCATTATGTAGTACTAATGTACTTAGCACCCCATTTTTAACAACTTTAATATTCCAATGCAAATCATTAAAATGCGTTGTCCGCATGCTGCTGCGAAGTAACAAGATGTTCCTATTGTGTATGTAGTTTGTCCTTTTCAATCTTTTATCCTTGCATCATTTCTTCAAAATGCCTGTGTGTGTATTATTACGCAGATGTCTATAATGCCTTTGGTTTCAAAGTTGCTGTTTCAGGTAGACTGTCAGGATATACTTTTTTTTTTTTTTTTTTTTTTTTTAATTTGCATCTAAATGGGTTGAACAACAAACCCTGGGGCATAAAGAATTGCCCTTCACCAGTCTGTACACGAAAGCAGTTCTTGACATGTGTTCTATAATAAGGTAATTCCAGCAAAAGTGGACCAGAGAGGGGATTGTTCAACCAATTATGTCAATGACGTGCATCAACTAATTATATTTTCTTGGAAAGCCCTTGGAGCAAGATTTGACATGATACCTGTATTTGTCAAGGTCATTATGCACATGCAGAAAAATATAGTAAAAAGTCATCGAAATGGGCATTATTTAGGCTTCATACACATTCTCATCGTGTATGGGTAGGGCACCTACCTCCCCTCCTCTCCATGACCTTGATTTATGTGTCGTCAACCATTAATCGACACTTCCCCAGAATTTGCTCTGCTTGAAAATACATCCCTGTTGGAAATACATTTGATTTACAGCCGCAATTCAAAGTTGTTTTCTGATTGTTCTCTAGTACGTTGTGTATCGTTGAAGGGACTGTTGAAGTTACAAGGACATGCCATGACTCCTCCCCTCCCCCTTTTTGCCTTAAGTTTATAAATCCATGACCTGCATGTTATTCCATTCCATCCCCCGATCTAAACCTGCTATTAAACAGAATTACAACGCATTCCAAATATTATTTCCATCTCTGCAGATAGCAGTTTATTATAAATATAATTAAACATTACCAAATATGTAAGCATTATTTACATCGATAATTACAATTGGGCAGTGTAAAAATCTAATGTACAACTACAGCTATAACTACAACCAACATTATTTAAAATCATCTATCTGCAATTCATGAATGTAGTTGGTCAGGCACAAATTGTATTCAAAGCAACACAAACTACCTGTTATCAGCTTCCTGAGGTCTTGATAAAATGCTAACTTTATTCAATTATCTATGTAGCACGCTTATTTCAAGAAGAATGGTTTGATGTTCTTCGGAGCAGCACAATTTTGAATTCTGTCCTGGCAGGAGATGTGTACAGATGCTAAGAAAGCAGCTTTCAAGATCAATAACACTCTGGCTTAAGAGTGCCTCCTGGTGGGACTGCTGATCTTAAGATCCCACTGCTGCTGATGGGCCGCTGCATGTTCCCCACTGCTCTGTCAGCACTTACTGTTCCACCAGCAAAGCACTCTGTGACCACACAGCTCACTGGCACAAAACGATACCTTACTCCAACTGTCTCCCAGCAAGTGGCAGGAGAGGTTCCTGAGAAATATGAAGCAGCTGAAGGAGAAAAAAAAAAATGTGTCCTCTAGGCACAAAAGAAAAAAGAAAAGCCCAATACCTTGATATTTGTAAAGAAAGTTTGTGCTAGGCAATTTTAATAATTCCGTTTTAGTGATTTATTTTTTAAAAATTATTATTGGTCATTGCATCATTGACAGATGGAAATTTCAATGTTGTTATAAGGATCAACTCCTGTGTTGCTTCTCACAGCTTGACTTGTTTTCTCAGCATTTAGAGTCTTCCCATCTGCTTCTCAGATAACCCATCCCTCACTTATAAGGACTACCGATCTGTCTGGGTGTTTCCTACATCTCCCCCCAGCCACTGTTTTACTTTCATTTGTATTGTTATTTACAGTCTTTAAACAGCCACAATAACCCCTTTGTTCTTTGCGCTAACATTTGTTATTTGTAAATCTGCAGGTCTCTAGTAGAATCCATTAATTTGTGAATCAGGCAGTAGAAGCATTTGCTTACAGATTTCATAGGCATTTTACTGGCAAGTTTTCAGAGATTTAAATATTCCATGATGGATCCCAAATGTTCTATTAAACATTTTTAAAAACAATTATCAGCATTAAGGAAGAAGTTTCATGATCTAATCATCAGTCTATATATTTCCCTGAGTTGTAAAAAGAAAACAAAAATTATTAAAACTTAAAAATTAAAAATCAGCTTCAATCACTGCAGACATGCAATTAAATTGTTAAGGCATACTTTATTTTTTCCTTTTGTCATTATGTATTATTTTCTATCATGCATTTTGATACGGAATTGTGGACAGTGGAAAGGGAACTTTGTATCCTTGTGGTGTGTAAATTACAAAAGTATTTTTTACACCCTATGAAAAGAAATCTTTTGACAGTACATCTTCGTTACTCTTCAATCTTACCATGAATCATAACTACATTCTTACAATTTCAATAGCAATATGTACTTGTACCAACAAGTGTACATGCTTTTAAACAACATACAATTATTTACACACAAAACAGAAATTGATTTCATACTTAAAGTTCCTGTTGGTCACAAAAAAATAACATTTTACAGTGGTTCGTGTTTTTTTCTTGTTCGTTTTTTTTTTTTTTTACCCCCTTTAAAACAACAAAAAAAGGAGCAGTCCCTGAAGTGCAATATTAGGAAAAAAAAATGTTTTCATTTTGAGTACAGCATCAGTGACTGGATTCCCTTAAATTTTGAACGGAGTAATGCAAGGTGAGCCATCATACTTCTATTAAAGGCAGTGATAGGAAAGAGTTTGGAGTTTCAAGTGCGAATAGTGAAAGTTGGCAGGTGGGGGAATATCTTTAGAAATCCTAAACGTTTGCTTCAAGTTCCAGCAGACGGCCCATTCTTTCCACGTTCTTCTCAATCGTTGCCTGGCACTTAATCGCCATTGCACATTCTGAGAGAAACCATCCTCTCTCTCCATCTCTGAGACGCTCACCGTCATACCATCCTGAAGGACAACAGAACCTCTGTTAATATGAAATTCAATTTAGCCATGTCTGCAGCTTTATGCTGTTTGAGTTTCACAAGCATACCTGCTATGTTAAACAAAAACAGCTGTCTTTATATGTGGAGGTATGCAATAGCTAGACAACAGTAAGGCAAAAAATGAATTCTGATTTAAGATGATGAATGTGTAATATTGCCTTCACATTATACTGTACGGCATTTGCTTCAGACTTAATATGTGTTGTCCTTTTCACACAGGAGCAGTACTGATATTTATAATCATCGTCTGAAAACGTGTGTGTTAGCTTCCTCATACAACTCAGCAAAGATGACTATTCATATGGCAATTTTTAACACGGAAAGATAAACAGTTCTGCTCTATACAATATCTTTTGAAGTTAACAGCCATTTAAGTTAGTGAGTAAGTGGGCATTGCAAAATTTAAAATAATGTACTTTTTTTTTTTTAATCCAAAAAATGAAATAGCATAGGATCAGGTCTTTGATGAATGACCTTTAAGTTCAAAGTTGCCAATAGTCTTTGAAGTAATGTATCTTCATAGAAACGCAAGGGGGTCCTTTTTTTTTTTTTTTTTTTTTTTTTTTTTTTTTTGATGTACATATTTATCCTGCCCTTCTAGAACCAGCAGTGTGGATGTTAAATATAAACCATTGATGGTCATTTTTTATATTGACCCCATTGTAGTCCCACAGGTTAAATATTTTAGTGCCCTTATTAAACATGTCAGAAATCCATATGTGCAGAAACAGTAACATAATTGTTCTTAAGAACACACGTTAAGGGGTATAACACGGATATAAATGAAGTAGTATTCAAATTCAGAGGCCATAAAGTATTCCTTTGAGCTCTTTGAAATATTCATGAAGACAGCAGTCTTGTCATTAGAACATGCAGTACTCATGAAGAGACCTGGAGGCCTGATTATGTAGAAAACACAGTCCTTTAACAATTAGTCTGCCTCATTAAAACCAAAATATTAGTGGGGATGAGTTACTCTGAAACAAGTGATCAGCTATTTACACTTCTGTAATGTTGCAATCAACAGGTTGCTATGTTGCAATAGACACTGGTTTGATACCTTGTGTTTAAATTGTTCATTATTAATAACCAATATGCTATGAAAAAAATAAAATTCATGGACATAAGACTGTAACTTACCGTCGTTAACTTTCTGGTAAACCAGCACCACATCAGCAACCTGAAGTGAAAGTTCATCCAGCTGTTTTGCAGTGTACGTTCTCGTAATCTCCACCTGGGTCAGTGCTACAGAAAGATTTAAACATGACAAAAAGAACAGCTCGCCATGCCATCTAAGATGCAAGATCAGCTTTGCCCACAAGGTGGCAGCATTTTAATTTTAAAGGCGGCTTGGCTTGTTCAACACTTACTTGTTCTGTCTATGCTCTGCTTATCGCTGCTGTTTTCTCCCAGCGCTGTGATCCAGCGAGCTCTCTCATTACTGCAAAGAAAGAATGGTAAAAAAAAAGTTGGAGTCCTCACCTTATGTAAAACATGCTCCTATGTCCAAATTAGATATTGAGGGAACGAAACACTATTATTGTGTGATTTACATGATTTTCGGTTTATAGATCTCACAGAAACACAGCGGGCAGGAAATTTGATCTGTGTCAGTCTCAAAACAAGGTGCCTGTTGTTTCCCTGCCCAGATGGTGTGCTCAGCATTGAGACACACCCACCAGACCCAGGTAACAGAAGGAAAGCTCACCTGATTCCAACCAAATAAAAATAAAAAAAGTTTAAAAAGGTCACCTTCATTCCTTGTGAATGTCTCTTTTTTAGGTCATATTTCAAGTATCATATACACATCTAGAGACAGGGATCAAACCGAGCATGCAAGGTAAAGGACAAAGAGAGTTCTGTCAATCTAGGTAACTATATTGCAAAGCGGAATCATTATAGCTGTGTAAATAGGACCTAATGTTGCACTAAATAGATGAGGGCAAGTCTCTCATGCCTACAATGAATGAGTCTCATGACCTTCTTAGCCTTTATTCAATCCAAAGATGTAAAAAAGCTATATTCTATATTAGCAGTATAGAACAAAATGCTTTTAAAACTTTAAAAAGTCCAACGCTGCAATGTTTTTTTTTTTTCTATGAAATCCATCAATAGTAATACTGGTAATGCAGATTGTAAACCAACATGACAGAACACTGCTGGTTGTTTTTCTTTTAAACAGCTTACCAATAAAACATAAATATTTATGGAATGACTCGTATCTGAGGTAAATGCATTTCAAAGTTCTAAAACATTTATGGCACTGTAGTTTACAGGAGTCTTAAATTAAACTGACATTAACTACTTTACATGTGGAGCATACTGTAGACACTACCGTTAATGGAAATTGTGGCTCAAGCAACTTCTTATCTTCGGCATACTGGCCTTAGAAAGATGCAGGTCCCCTATCTGAAATGATACCCTTTCTGATCAGGTTAGAATAATATATTCTGTAACTGCTCTCTTTTTATTGCCGCTGTACAGTAAGCAGTAATTGCCTTTCTGCGTTAAACTGCCAACTCATAGGTTTTGTTTTTATTTACTTTGAAATACGTTATTTAATAGAAATTAAAAAAAGATACAAAATGAACAGTATCAGTTGTAATTAAGAACAGATTTGAGTATTGTAAAAATTGTGTGTTTTTAGGGGAGTAATAGGACTATACATCACAAGACCTGTAAGTCTCCACTGTTGTATCGCATAATGTTATATTTCGTGATTTATTTTGATTTGCAACGATCTCACAATCACGTAGTTTGCTTGCCACACACTTTGATAAAGGAAAAGGACAGATCTAATGCAGTCTGTAGTTTAATTGTCAACAAGAACACACAAGAACCAGCTGAGGAATATTATGATAGATGGAAATATCTGAATCTTCACATGATTTCTAGGGGAAGGGATTCTTCAGTCCACCTATAAAACCATTCCCAAGCTTGGCAACGAACACAGGATGCTGAGCAATAAAATATAGCTCTGAATTCCCTTCTCCACCTCCAGTGTTTATTCAGGACAGTAAAGTGCTTTCACTTCTCCTGAGGGTTGCCTGGATGCTAATGATTTCCCATAAGGTTGGTGGCCCCCCAGTAGTAGCCAGTAACTCGGGGAACAAAAGCAGTCTTATTTCAGATTTTACAAAAAGTAAGGAAGAGTAAAAAACCTGAGTTTTCTCATCTATCTGTATTGTCTGTAATGTAATGTATGTCATTTTAAAGTAATTTATTTAGGGTATTCAAAAATACAACAGAATATTAAGGGTTGATTGAAAAGGCAGATCATGAAAGACTAATATTGGCTCTCTCATGTGTCCTATTCTACAAGGACCAAAACAAACACATATACTGTACTATAAATAGCTAGCAAGCCAATTAAGCATTGAGCCATTACACATTTGGCACTATCAGCACAATGAAGTGTTCCGCATACTAAGAAGATATTTCAAGTATTCAGTTACTGTTCGGTGTATAAAGTAAGTTGTTTCCAGGACTTGTATAATGGATTGCAGTACTAAAAGAGTAAGGAATGATACTTTCCAGAAAGTAACTCCTAAGGTCTCCATCTACCATGTTTCACTGCGCTGAAGTTAATATTTTATTACACATCAGTCGTTTAAAAAATGGCTAGTATGTGTCATACATGATCCCTCCCAAAAAACATGTTGCAATACAAGCAATGAGTTGTTATTATTATTATTATTATTATTATTATTATTATTATTATTATTATTATTATAATAATAATAATAATAATAATAATAATAATAATAATAATAAGAAAACACAGAGGTTACATATGTAAACTATGTGCTTATCCAGGCAAAGCTGGAACAGTACTAAGCAATATCAACAAGAGACTTTTGGTCCTGGTGGCATAATTTAAATGCGTTTAGCAAACAAATTAGGTAACTAGAGATTTATGTACAGCTGCCTTCTTGCTTCTTGTTTGCACACATTTACATATCCTCAGGCTATTCTTCATATTGAGCTACTGGAGCATGGCAAGTACCTTTATATCCCATCAGTCATGCCCAGCTAACATCAAGGACATCTCAGCATACAAAAATAACCAGGGTAAGTTAATGTAGTGTTGTGGGTTGCATATGAACCGTGTCTCAAAATCACCACACAATCCTAGCACTTAGCAGTCAGAAAGAGACACGGGCCTGAACTGGCACACAAGATTCATCTTTCAAGACAAGCCTAAGACATGCAGTAAGAGTCTGTTTAAAGCTCCCACTGCCTTGTGAGATCGAAGGACGCTCACATGCCCTCAGAACATCTGTGCAGTGTGGGGAAAAAAACAGGTCATTCCAAACACTGCCAGCATTTGTATTATCCCTGTCTGTGGATCAACAGAGAAGGACATGTACTTCCCTGCAATTGGGTCACTCCAACAGGATAACCAATGTTAACACCTAAATGTAAATTAAACATTAACTCACTTGAATACAGTAACCCCGTTTCTAAACGAAATGCAAACTGTTTACTGAAAACTTAAGAGTATGATAAAATATGATACGATACGATGTACCAGCAGACAGGTGGGGAGAAGGAAAAAGAATCGTGGGAAAGAACTGCCTTAACAATGCAGGTTGCCAAGCAACAACTTTAAGGCTATGCAATTAGCACGCCATGAAGCACAAAATAAAGCCCATGATCTCCATTTCAGCCCCATGTCTAACAATACAAATCATGAACCCCATTACTTTTGCTAATCCCTGCGGTTCAAATAACTCTATCCAACAGCAATGCTAAAGATGAAAACATTCGCCGGGTTGTCCGGGAGAGCTCAAACGTTTGTTTTCTGTGGCAGAACTCTCCCGATTTCGATTGCATAAGCTGGCAGCTCCTCATCTCTTAAGTCGCATTCTAAAGAAAGAAGCATTAATGTCGATTCCACAGAATGTACGCTTCAATATTATTTCTTAATATTGTAAGGGTGCAGTTTATTATTATTATTATTATTATTATTATTATTATTATTATTATTATTATTATTATTATTATGTTTATTTAGCAGTCACCTTTATCCAAGGTGACTTACAGACACTAGGGTGTCTGAACTATGTATCAGCTACAGAGTCACTTACAACAACATTTTTATTTGATTTTAGTCTTGTTAGTTCTTGAAGAGTAGACCAGTATCCTTGCAGGGTTATTAAGATGTTAAGCAGCGAGTCTGAAATCTGAAGATTTAGTTCAAGATCATCATTTGTGTGAATGTTTTTCTCATACCCAAGCTAGAAAGTTCAGCAAGTTCATAAAAGAAGAGAAAACAAATATCAACCAAAACCAGATTAGGAGATAAGTGAAAACAGCCCCAGTTCAAAGATCATTAGAAACCATTAAGACTTCCCTTTGACCTTCGTGGGTAAGTTTACAACTACAGCATTCTTCGGCGAGTTAAGAAAAGGACAGGATGTCAGTTGGGATTTCAATACTCATTCCTTCTATGCTTTTCACACTACCAATAAATGAACATGACTTTGCAGTTGTTTTCCAAACTTCAATCTCCCTTCACAGAAGCAATAAAATCTGTCCATGATTGTGAAAACTCACAGTAATGTAGTCAGTCACACACGCAATTCTTCAGTGACATACTACGCAAAGTCATGAAAATGTGATCGAACACAAACTCAAGACATTAAGGTGATCAAACTGTGTGTTTGCATTAGTGATGACTTATCATAGAATAGCCTCCAGTATGGCATGGGCTGATTTCTGTTTCATTTGATACTAGAGCATTGGCAACAAGGAGAGACTCAGGTGCATCCAACATTAACACACAATGTGTCTATGCATGGATTTATAAAGTTGGCTGTAGAATTACTGTAGACTTGAAGAGTGCTCAGATAGTGTTTGCATTCACTGATATTCTTTGCTCTAATCTAACCACAGCATTTTGTTAACACTTGATTGTGAACAATGGAGCTGAACAGAAAGGAGACAATGTGTGCCTGCACCAGTCTGAATAAAATCATTCTTTATCATGCAAACATTTATTTTTATCTGTGTGTGTAAATATACCTATATGCAAATGTACTAAAATGTCAAATGATTATAAAAGAGATCCCATATCTCATTGATACAGGTGTTCATGTACCCTTCAAATCAAAGGAGTCCTGCTCCACCCTGCCAGTGTCATATTATATGATTATGCGTTCTGTCAATTTACAAAAACCTTATCACGGTTTGCATTATTTAAAATATGCAAGCTTTCAGATGGGAAAGCTTCCAAGGAGTGCATGTAGAATTAAGTATTATAAGACTTAATATAAGTTCTTGTATTCAGGGGCTAAAGAACACTAACTGAGTCAGGCAATCACAGGCCATGAATTATTGACGCTCATGCTAAACCTGACCTTGAAAGATTTCCCATCTCATGACTGTTCAAACTCCTTAACATGTATGCAGATGATAATTAGTAAGAACAACCTCATAACCCTTCCTCAAATAGCCCTGTGTATGCAGGCTCATTAGTTTAAATACTACTTTCATTTCAAGGGCAGTTTGGTCATGTAGTATTTTGAATGTCGAAAGCCATTTTGGGGAAAAACGAAGCTTTGAATGAATTGCTTTTACCAGCTCTTCAGTTGTCTCAGACTAAACTTTACATTGCAGGCATTTTCATATCTAAAACTGAAGAGTACGGGGCTTGACTTTATGAAGGAATTGCACTATGTGTGTTTGCATGTTGACTGTTTTGGCAGTTTAATTCTGTTTTACTTAGTAATGAAGCACACTGCATTCTGATGTCAAGAATGCCTTGATACATTGGGCATGCAGAGAATGGTTTACGATGCATTATCAAGCGGTTATGCTTTTATGGACTTCATTAGATTACTGATGTACTCACAGAAACTCTGCTCCCATAATCATCGTCACCTTCTCTCCTGAGTGGTTGCTAGTGAAAGCCAGTTTGAAGACGTGATTGGCCGATCCTTGACGTGAGTACAGCATCCCTGACGTTGTCTTCACAGGGGATAGGTTGAGCTCCTCAATCTCACACTGGCCCACAGAAAGCTGGTCTCTCAATGCATAGTCAATGACATTATAACTTTCCTCACTGGAACAAGAGGAAACAATATGTATTTATTAGAAGTTATTTATTCAGTACTAGGTCAATGAAATACAAGCACCTCATCTGAAGGGACATTCTGTTTTGAGAAATTGAGCAAAAAATACACATAGCAGGAAATTTCTCAACAGGAATGCATTTATTCCATTTGTAAGCCAAAAGTACTTTTGGTAAACTATGCAACAATATGAGCATGTACGATCATTATATTATATTATATTATATTATATTATATTATATTATATATTATATTATATATATTATATTATATATATATTATATATTATATTATATATTTAATCTGGAGAAAAACACTGGAATGAATCATCTTATTTCCAAAATAGAGAAGTATGTACCGATCTTTAAAAACCTGACTGCACTATTTGTCCAAATAAGCTCATGTGCTAACCGTAAACCCTACAGCAGGTGTGCAAATCCTGCCGGAGTTCTTATAGGTATCATTAAACAATCAGGCGATGAAGACCAGGAGGAGGTTCAATTGGTTCAGTTAAATAGACTACAGGTGGAGCAAAGACCAAAAAGCTATACAGGCTTGAACTGAGATGCAATGGTAGAGTTACCTGCAGCTCTGCATAAAGCAGTTATTGGTTTTTGAAATAACCTATGAACAGTCCAGGTCCTCAGGAGGGGAGCTTTTCCATCTTTAACTTCATAAGCATGAGATCCACTTGCCATACAAAACACATTTCATTGGCAATATACTCACATTGGCACCATATCCGAGTCTGATAAAAGATTTACAAAAAATAAATAAAAATGTTGATGTAGTCAATTTTATTGATGTAAAACAGCAGCAGATTTTAATACACCCCAAAAACACAATTAGTGATAAGGGTTTAGTTCATTAAAATAGACCTTCCAGTCCAATGTGATCATATTTTCAGAGGATGGCAAATCAAAATCTATGAATTATTTTGTGTGAAGTCTTCTTAAGCGGTTCCAAAATAAATTTTAAAAAAGCAAATGTATGAATGTGAATGTAGATTTTAAATAAAAAGTTCCCTGGAGTGAATGTCTTCCTCTGCACATCTCTCTGCCGGTTTGTCACTTTGTAATACAGTGAAAGAATGTCCTTGAGCTTCATTTTAATTAGCCATTCTCCTTCAATCAACTTTCACTGCAGTACATCTCACGAGGTAACACCTTAACAAAAGGAGTGGGGGCATGGAGGCTCATCATCAACATAATTAGCTGCCTACTCGTTGGCAAAGCTTTTATTCTGAAAATGGACGACTCAAGTGGCAAATCTGACAAGTTCCCAATTAATATCTCAGGCATAAGGCAGGCTTGACTGCAAAGCTGCTTCCCATCACTTGGCCTCAGTTTGTTTCTCCAAAGCTATCAAACCATTTCTAATTAGCAAAGGAGACTGATGGAACGCAGCCTTGGCAAATAGTTGTGAGACATATTCAGCAGACCCAGCGTATTAACATGTTGAAAGTTCGTCTCTGTTCACTGGTTGCTTGTGTGGAAATTACTGAATGGAAAGAGCATGACTTTCTGACAATCTGAGGCTATCATGATTTCTCTCTCTTGACAGTTAACTTTTTTCCCCCATTGTAAAATACAAGTACATTAAAATGCAGATTTATCAAATGGCACTAAAGCAGAGGCTGAGAGCACATAGCAGTAGTACTACAACCACCATTATTGCAGTATTCATGATTATGACAGGCTGGTCTCGCTGGCACAATTTTGTCCACAGGCACAGCTTTTATTTTAAGTACAACCTAAATTAATTGGTAACAATCTGAATATTTTATTTAAGAAACACCAACAAATATCTATCTCACAGTGAAAAAAATGAGTAACTGCTAACTACATGAGGTTAATATGCACAGGTTCAGTTAAAACTGAGTCTGCACAACTCTATACTAGTGCATACTTAATCTTAGTTAATGTTTAGGTTTAAAATATTTAACATTAACAAAGTGTGCTTCATAGTCCAGCCTCACCCAGCAAGTTCTGCCTATCATAGATGTGACAGACAGACACATGTTTGAGGAGCAGCTGCCATGGGGGCGTCTGATTAACTGTGAAGTGGAATCTAGGGAATCCCTCCAGGCTGTCACTGCAAGGATGTGAAAATCGATTCACAGGCAAACTAATAAATAGTATTCTTTCAATGGAAATGAACCACATAACTGTTCTGGAGTTTCTGTCCAAAGAGATTTGCTGTCCTTATTAAGAAGTTTAGACCAGGCAACAGACACTAAAGTAGGTAAGAAGAGAATGGTTCACATTGTGCACATGTTAAATGAAACCAGAGAGCAGAACTGTGTCCCTTTTTACCTTAAAAAACAAAAAAAAAAAAAAAAAAAAACACCTAATGTCACTATGAAGGAAAGACCATTCTAGCACTTTCACCAGGGCACATCAATATTATCATCATCATCATCATCATCATCATCATCATCATCATCATCATCATCATCATTTGACAACTCAGCCTTTACAGGATGTAATAAGTACAACAAGTGAACTGTATTTGCTTTACTGGACTTTAAAAAAGACTGTAAGCTGACGTGATCAAATTTCAACAGTAAATGAAACCATTCATAAGATCTATCACAGGAAAGACATATCGGTAACGACATGTGATTCTATGACCCTATGTGAAATCAAATCCATTTAGAAATTAAGATTATGAGAGGTAATAACAATGTTCAAACTGATTATCTACAAATCTAGAGAGCGTAAGCTGCAAATGTTACTAAAGACGCTAATTAAATAAAAATCCTTACTACAGAGATGCTTCTGGAATTCTGCCACGGAAAGAAGAAAAGAGGAAAGAGAAGTTGGATAGACTTGTAAGGTTTGACAGAGTTCAAAAGTACTTGGAAATCACATGCGTTATGGGCTAACTCGCACAGGGGCTGCGACACTCAGCTGTAAAATCAACACATTCTTTGTGAAATAAAGTGTACATGTTGTACAAATAAGCACTTGTGTTCAAAAGCATCTGCACTGAGT
Organism: Polyodon spathula; assembly: GCF_017654505.1. Classification (NCBI taxonomy): domain Eukaryota; kingdom Metazoa; phylum Chordata; class Actinopteri; order Acipenseriformes; family Polyodontidae; genus Polyodon; species Polyodon spathula. Next base: position 33,411,165 of record NC_054544.1, read on the forward strand.
TTTATGAAGTGAAAGTATTAAAATGATCCACTGCAACACACAAAAGGGCCAACCGCCAAAAAAAAAAAAAACCCAGCTGTTTGTAACCAGAATTACTATTACATAACTGTCCCAAAAAACCCATGAGTAGCATGCTTCTTGTTAAAACATTTCCAACAAATAGCACTTGTTTCCTTTGAGCAATACAAGTTGTTGACAAAAATAATCTCTCAAGGACTATTTTAATGCCAAAAAAGGTATAACTCAAGATTTATAATACATAGAAGCAAGGCTGGAGCAATTTAAAATGTTCACTCAAGAACAAAGTCGTTTTACTTAGTTTTAAAGAGAAAAATACACAAGTCAAAAAGTCCCTTCTTTTAACAAATTGAACTATGGTGATAATTAGATCTGCCCACATTTAGATTAATTGAATAAACTACAGTGTTTCCAGCAATACCCTTATCACAGTGGATAACAGCTTACTTCTAGTAAATTCAGCTTTTTGTGTTTCAAATATTCCCATTTGAAGGACTATACTGGTTATAAGCTGAAACCTGAACTATTTGCCATAATTGATTCTTAGGTTTATAGAAGAAGACCATTTGCCTTCTTATTTTAATCTAACAACATGCTGATAAAACATTCAAATTATGTATTAAAGTTAAGTACCGTAAATATGAATTATACAGCCAATTAAGTGAACCATTACTGTGTAATACAATTGCTTAAAATAAAATAATTTATTGTGTAACTGACATGGAATATTAACATTGTAATGTGTTAGTGTTACAGTTGTCTTAAGGGAAAAGAGTCCTGGCCAAGATAAAAATGATTAAAAAACCATGCACAAATTAGACAGTAATATTTTTCTTTACATGTTCTGTAGGTCCCATCCTACTGTACAGGGAAAGTCACAATGCAAACAACGCATCATCTATTTTATATTGGTTTCCAAGCTTAAGTAATACAATTGGAAATTCTGGGGTCATATCTGTTGTTATGATCTGTTAAAACCCAACCCAATTAACAAGCGCATTTCACACTAAAACCTTAATGCTGACACACCAGCATAGGCTTTGACACTGACTTATACTGGCGCTGCATGTTTAATTACAACAAAAACTACAAAAAAAAAAAAATATATATATATATATATATATATATATATATATATATATATATATATATATATATATATATATAGATAGATATAGATAGATAGATAGATAGATAGATAGATAGATAGATAGATATAGAACATGCCCTTAACACTACTATGCTTCAGTGGTATTTTAAAAGACTATCATTAATCACGTCACAAATGGCAAAACCTAGAGCTAGTAGATGTGTCTCCTCATTCTACAATGTGTAGAAAGGACCACATGCCCACTACACTCGTGTGCAAAACACAGCAATTTCGAAAGTTACAGTGTCATTAAAGGGCTTGTGTTCTCAGGCCTATGATGTGAGCATTCTCAGCCAGCTGCAAGGTAACATTCCATTTTGTTTCTTTGGCTGTTCTTCACGAACGTCAAGCTACATTCCACAGCTGAGAGTTTCCTAGGCGTGGAAGGGGAACCTTTCATTTTATATAACAGCCAGCAGATGACTATGCAGAGTGTCGCAAAAGTCCAGGCCCATAACCAGGTATACGGTTCCATTACTGTGCATCAGATTCTCACCAGCAAGACAAGACAAACGAAGCATGAATTACTATTGGCACTGTTGTTGCACTATTATGGGGCACTTCATGTATTCAATCCAGCATTAAGGTCTAAGTCATTCATAGTATTATCAGTATTATGTTAATAATCTGCAAACTGAAAACACACACTGTACAGTAAATATAGGGGTATTTTGCAAGGGCAATTCAATACACAGAGTAGCCAAATCAGACTTAAATGGCTTAACACTGGTTTAAAAATAAACAAAGAAAACCAAAGCTACTCCCTTAGTTCAAGATCTTACTAACTGTAACCAAAATGTCTGAATGCAAGATACTGCATTACACAAGATCTTTCAGAACCATTACTCACAGCTCTAGTCAATCCAGTGAAGGATGCCTTTGAAAATGCATTATTGGTATGTAAAATATTTGCCAGAATCTTCTACTTTTTATTCCATTTCAAGAAAAAACATGTATTTCATTATGTCACCTGGCTGAGGCAACACTGTATAAGGATGCTGAACAGCAATACAACATGTTCTAAAACGAAACAAATCGTAGGTTTGAAAAAAGTTTAGACACATATAAACAGGATACAACTTACAAATCCTGTACAATATTTTAAGCCATGTAAAAAATGTATCTTAACAATGTGAAATTGGCAGCAGAATGGGAATCAGACTTGGCTGCTCTAACCTTTTCTTTCTGGTAACAATGAGGACATCGTTAAACAGGAAGAAGTAGACCTGCTGCTTTGAGGTGCGCTTCAGGAAGATCCCGTTGTCTTCCACGAAGGCAGTGAGCTCCCCTCGCTTCACCATCCAGCGGGAGGAAGAGACCAGAGGAAATGGCTGATTGCAAGAGACAGAAACGGAGAACGTCGTCAGCAAAACAGCTCTCTGTACAGTGGTGATGTTCAATTAAACTTTCCACAAGTGCAGTATGCTGCACATTACTTTCAGTTATTTTTTGTGTGCCCAATTAACTTTACTCCTGTTTGGATCTAGTTGCTTCAGCGAGTAACTTAGGACCTAGTTGGAACATCGTCCAAAACTGGAATGGACTGAAAGAGCCACAAGTGGGTACCCCAGCTGCAAGGAAAAGAAATGAAAAGTTTTTCTTCGACTTTTATTATTATACTAACACCAGGCATATTGGTATTGCTTTGGGTTTTTTTTGGTTCTTTTTTTTTTAAAAACAAGCTTATTGGTTTTCAAACTCTGACAATTCTACGTGATGAACTTTTACCCGTGGGCAACCCAAACAAGTTATTCTGTTCAGTTTAACCTAACACTGCCCTAAAAGACAGTGTTGAAAAATTACAATCACAAATAATAAACCTGATATATATTTATTTAAAAAAGAAATGCCTGAATCAAATGTATACATACTTGCTGTAACGTGTGGATTTAATACGACCCACCCTTATTTGTATAGTTTTAAAATAATTACAGCTCTAAGTTTCACAAGGGTGGAGATGGACTATCGAACGCTTCACTTTACATATTTATTCTAGCAAAGCACTGTACTGCGGTTCAAGAATCTGTGACTACTTGATGCAACACATTGTGTTTATCAAATACTGTAGATTAAGTTGGAGGGGCCCATTAGCTGTGCCTTCATTTATAAAGACCTTGTGGTTAAACCTTAAACGCAAAAGCTCTTTCTGACAACATTAATTAATTGGAGTGTTTGTCGTGTATTTAAACCAAATAATACTAATAATAATACTACTACTAATAATAATAATAATAATAATAATAATAATAAATAATAATAAAGGCCTATAGACACTGTATTGATGTGCTTGTTATATGTTAAGTATTTTGTGGAAAAAAAACAAACAAAAGCTATAGACAAATACTGCAGTAAACTACAGCAAACAATTTTGCTTGCTCATTTTCCAACTTAAACACCTTAAAACCATGAGAGATGTGATGTGAATGGTGCCACAAATGAACTGATAACAGCCTGTAAATACAGTGCATGTAAATGTTTTGATTTTTTGCCAGTGGATCCAGATGAATGTAAATGTAACCCATCTGCAATCCAACAGCACTTCCCATGCCAAAGCTGTCATTAAGACTGAGGGTTATATAGAGGGTAAGAACAGCATCATCTGAACCAAGCAGGCTGACATTAGCAGTTTAGAACAGCTTTGCTTTGTTTTGTGGTTGCGAAAGGTGTTGGACAAACCATTGGGAACTGAGCTCCATTTTCTGCAGACCTTATATAGCAAATCAATGGTGCCTCAATGGTGCTCCTTGAACTATGTAAGCAGGTAGACTTATTTAGCTGCCTGCAAAAGTGTTAATTACTGCAATGCCAACTGCGTCCACCAGAAAACTAATTTTACATTAGGCCCCCAATTGACATAAGTTTACAATGACTCAGAATTTCCGATTTTCCTGGAATCAAACCACCAAATGGACTATCCATCGCTGTTAGCAAATAATATCTTTAGTTGGAACTATGGAGCCAAGCAACTTTCAACCCTAAGGGCTGTATATCCATTTAACAGGTGGACACACTGAGCCTCATACTTATGTTTGACTTGTACATGCCTTTTACATTCAAAGGCATCTATAGACATTTGCTAGGTGCTTTAAAATAGCAAAGATTCAGTCAACCATCGCCAAGACTTGCAACACTAATCACATGAACATGTGAATTCCTATATTAACACTGTGCCCAAAATAAATAAATACATAAATACATAAATAAATAACTAATCATAAATAACATAAAAGAAACTACCACATCCTCCAAGGAAATACACCTCATTAACACATGTTTGATAGAGCATAAAACTGCACCACTTTAATCACAAACTGATTTACTAACTAACTCCTGGGCACTGGTATATCTTGTTGGTTGCTTTCAAGACCATAATCTATTATTCAATAGGATAACATTAAACCTGTGCAATATTCTACATGTACTGTGTTTCCCTTATTTTCCAGAATGTACCTTGATCTTGAATTCCAGCCGGGAGTTTATAGTATACATCATTTCTGTCCTCTCCATTGTCCTGGCTCCTTCATTACACTGTCGGACCAGCTACCACAGAACAAGAAGCAAGACAACAGCCTTTAAGTAATGCAAAATGAAATCTAACTGCTTAAAATGGTAGTGGAAACAACATCATTTGGTAACACTTTATATTAAGTGTCTCTGTATAACTGTGTAATTGTGTAATATATTGTACAAAAATATTTACACAATCGCATTGTAAATATCTATAGCAACATTGTAATTATGTGCAAGAACACATGTATTTACTAAGTAACCATTATGTAAATACACAGTAATTAGAGACACTATGTAAAGTACTGCAAAGAAGAATGTAACCTGTAAATTAGTTTTCTATTCTCTTAGAGTATGATTAAAAGGTTTAATTCACATGTTCATGTACTATGCAAATTGAAATAATATACTTACATACATGAAACAGAATTGGGAAAAAAAAGGAAAGCAATACAATGTATATACTGCTGTGCAAAAGTCTTAGACATGTTGCATTTTTCTACTGATGCATTGAGTATCAACAATTTAGTCAAAGCCTCCATCAGTGTTTTCTACTATTATAACAACCTTGACTTGCATAAAGAAGGAAAAACATTGAGTGAAATAGCTCGCATCACTCGATTTTTAAGGTGTGGTATCTGAAGCATAATCAACAAGTACAGAGAAACATCATCTGTAATTGACAAACCCAGGACTGGAAGACCCAAAAAGTTGTCTAACAAGGATGAGCAGAACTTGAAGATAATATCCTTAGGGAACAGAAAGAAGACAAGAGTTGAATTGACAACAGAACTGGTAGAAGGCACAAGTGTTTTTGTCCATACATCAACAGTGTTCCCCTTTCTTAACAGAGGTATTCTTACTGCAACAGATCCTTTAAGTTCTGATTTCAAGAGTGACTTTCATACTGTTGATTTGATGGACAAACAACATCTTGTGCCTTCTGCCAGTTCTGTTGTCAATTTAATGCTTGTCCTCTTTCTATTCCTTAAGGACATCAAGTATTGTTCATCCTTGTTAGACAGCTTTTTGGGTCTTCCAGTCCTGGGTTTGTCAATTAGGGATTATGTTTCTCTGTACTTGTTGATTATGCTTCTGATACCACACCTTAAAAATCGAGTGATGAGAGCTATTTCAGCCAATGTTTTTATTTCTTTTTTCAAGTCAAGGTTGTTATAATAGTGGAAACCACTAGTGGAGGCTCTGAGTAAATTGTTGATGCTCATAATGCATCAGTAAAAAAATGCAACATGTCTAAGACTTTTGCACAGCAGTATATATAAAACAATGAGTGCAAAATCAAATTCATCCTCACCTTGCTGACAGCCTTAAATGCGCTTTTGCAGAGTTCATACTTGTGTGAGTCTTTTGGCGTTTTCTGACAGATAGTCTGGAATGTAAAAATAGAATACCTACAGTATGCATGCAATGCGAATCATTACCACCCACGACAGTTCCCCTTAGCATATTAATAAACACATTATCCATCCTTTAAAAACACTCAAGCATAATTCCAAGGTAAAACTATAACAGACTAAGTCGACGAACGTTTCAGCTTGTGCCTTCTTCAGTGTAAATACATACTTTAGAGCTGCAATAACAACAGTGAACAATACAAAAACAGTCACTGCATACTAAAATTCCTTAGTCTGCAATGTTCATGGGAGCCACTAGATCGATGAAAGTTGTGTGCAACTATTCAGCAACAATCATGGGAAATTAGAAGGCTCTCAAAAGTTACTTCACAAGGGGAACAATAGTTGCCCCTGCATTTATCTACACAGTACACAATGACTGGAATGAGTAGAAAACTAAATTCCTAACTGAGACTACATTTTCAATCACTTCTTTATACATTTCTGACAAAGCTCATTGACATCACAAGCATATCTGGGATATAAAAGCACTCTGCCTCTTAGCTGAAACAAAGCCAGATACATTTTCTCAGGACACTCTTTGACAAGATGTTATATTGGTTTTAAAAACCATGTCTTGAATACTTGGGAGGGAAGAGGCACAAAGTGCAGGAGCCCAAGATTAATGTTCTAGCTGTCTAGATCACTATACAACTGCAAGACAAAGATTAAAGGGATGTGACAGGAACAGACAGGCTTAAAAGTAGAACAAATTCAAGTGGGTTCATTGAAGAAGCAGCCACTATAATTTTTCATTAAAAATAATAGTGATAGTTGTAAATATCTCTCTATAGGCCTGCAAGATTTTAATCTTCTAAATTAAACTCAACATACGAAATATATAGCTGGCCTTGGTGCTTCTGTGGTTAAAAAAAGGGGCTTGTTACCAGGTCCCAGGTTCAATTCCAGCTCAGCCACTGACTCATTGTGTGTGACCCTGAGCAAGTCACTTAACCTTAGTAAAACCGAGGTCCTATTGTAAGTGACTGTTTTTTTTTTTCTTTTTCATAAAATGGGAAAAATAGAGAGATGCTGCTACAAGAAATGCTATTTCTATATAGAAATGTGATCTTACATCCATTAAAAGAGGCAGACGAGTGACTCTCTGCATTGGGAGAATAAGGAAAGAGATCATAGGAAGGTTCCTGCAATCTGGGTTGCTCTCGATTAGAGACAGGACTTCCTTAAAGGAGGGATTTTTAGTTCTAAAAAGGAAGACAGAGGTAATTAAAAAAGCAAGTTTAGGTACAGGGAACAGTTTTATTCAATAGAATTCTTTTAGAACCGCACTGGATAGAACATAAATTGAGCCAAAGGAAATTATGCCTGTGATTAATGGCTGGTGAAAGCTGATCTAGACTGTATAGATATAGCTGATAATCTACAATTCCAAACTCTACTTTACTTCAAAATACTCTACCACAGGAAGCGTGCCCACATATCTCTCATAACCATTCTCACCCATTGCCTTTTTTTAGGCTCATAAAGTAAAAAAACACTTCTTCTGCCCCCAGAACAGACACCCACAATACATTATTAGATTAGTACATTAGTACGGTACTACATTCTCATTCAGATTTCACTCACAGAAGCTTCTGGAGTGTCCTCTGCTGGTAAACTTCATTGGAGCAGTACTTCACGTAGGGGTCAAATGTTGACGTGGCATGCTTTTCAACAATATCACCGACATCATCGATGACAATGTTCTGCTGATGCCTCTCCTCCAGCTCTTTAAAGAACCTAAACAAACACAGGAACAGTTTAACAGTTCAAATTATAACCCGAGTAACCCGAGAAGCACGTTTTACAACCTTGACTGTAAAGACCATGAAGTAAAGGATTTGAGAAGATGATGGTTATTCTGCTCATGACAAAAGCCACAGTGTTCTATTATTTAAATAAATACTAGGTTAAGTCTTACGGTCAACTATGAGAAAAAACTAAACAAACCAAACTGGCACCTGCTTGAAAAGCTGTTGACTCTACAGCACTATATTAACCTGACATGCTGTCTCACAAAGTGTAACATTAGGAGTTCAAAATGCAAAGTCAAAGTAAGGTGATACTGTAAAGTAGGGTTGGGATGATTTACAGTAACTCAGTAATATCATATCGAGCTGTAATCACGATAAAAAAAAGACTTATTATACTGACACAATTTATAACATACTTATTTTCTGTAAAAAAAAAAAAAAGGCATATCACAGCATTCACATAATGTAATGGAGCTAAATCACAGACAGTATACTGCTTGGAGTTTTTTCCTCTTCTGTGAAAATCCCCTATGACTCAGGAGGGCTGAGAAGGCATCTACTTAACTGGAGGAAATACATTGCCCCCTTGCTTGTTCCGGGGACTCTCTTACACACCCTGTCTTATTTCAATCCACTAAGACCTCCTGCTCTACTTGGATCTCCCCTCCATCTATCACTCCCAGTTCTAGCTTCTTATTAAAATAAATAGTTTTTGGTTTTGTTCGTGTCTATTTTGTGACATTACACTCTTCTTGAGTGCCTCATCATTTAACACGTGTAAAACTTTGAAAGATTAAAATCCTGTTTGGTGCTTTTTTTTTTTTTTTTTTTGTTTTGTGAGCCTTCACTTCCGAGCTTTGACTACTAATATCTCAGGGGAGTCTTTTCAATCATCTCCCACAAGCTGCTCCCAGCACTGTCACTCCTGTTTTCAGCATATCGCTCTACACACATCTGTGAGAGCCTGATTTTATCCCAAGCAGAAGTCTATTATATTCTGATAACAAGATCAAAATATTGAAATTCAGTGCCACGGCATGCTATCATTGGTTGGTTAGGTCCATTAGTATTTATAATTTTACTTTTATTTCATATTGAAAAAGTTTTTAAAATCAGTACCTAAATTCACCGATCTTGGTGTATCAAATATTACAGCACAGGGCTAGTACTGTATAATGAATGTGCAACACTTTACAGTCTTTTCTGTGGTATTTTGATCTTCATGCAGTTTAGCTGTATTATTAGTCTGAATAAAGAAATTAAATCCCTAGAGGTTTTTTTTTTTTTTTTCTTAAACAGTAGTAATACATCAATGTAAGCAAATCTGGCTCATTTCCATCCCCAAGCAGGGATACATGCTGTTTTAAAAACGTTGCCACTTGAACCAGCTGGGAGCACAAAGACAGCCATTATTAACAGGAATACCAAACTCATTATAAAAACACTGGAAATCACAAAATACTGAGCAACACAGAGCTGTGCAGATTAAAATAAGTTCACCAGCAAATCAGTACCTAAATATTATTAAGTCCATCTTGAACCCTGAACTATGTGAGACGTACTGTTGTGCAACATGCATACCACGTTGGAAAAGCCAAATTTCCAGTTATATCGACTGCAAGCAAGAAAGATCTAAAAAAAATTTTACAAGACAAGAAAGTCATTTTATTTAGCCTTTACCATATCAGTAATCTCCTGGAATATACTTGAGACATTGTGACATATTTGTGTGTACACAGTTACCCAAATGTAGCAACATTATCACTACGGGTGTTTGCATGTATATATAGATACTCGAGCTCTAGTTTAATTAACAATACATATATTACACTAGGGATGGCCAATCACAATATTAGAGGGCCATTCCAATGTAAAATTAAATAATGAATGAGTTTCGGATGGAGGTTTAAATGGTGCAAATAAACCATTTACAATAGTGTTGGAACAAAGGCCAGGACTGGAAGAGTCCATTTTGGCCACCCTGCACCATAATATGTGTTATTGTTACTGATTGGTACAATTGAGCCCCCCGGTGCATGGATCAGCATAACGACCCAAAGCAAACTGAAAGTACCAGAACATTGTTTTTATGGGCGTTATCATAAATCGCTGATACTGAGTTAAAGATAAAACCCTCAGCTGTGTTGTAGGAGACAAGGAAAGGAAAGCTAAAGTGGATTTGTTTCCTGACAACATTGGGAAAACAATTCAAATATCAAACTGATTGAAAAACTTCCTAGAAACAACAGCCTTTGAGATACACAAAGAAAATATTGTTTTTATAGCAGTTCATTCACAGGATTCAATAGCCACAGTTTTCATGTGTGAGAACAAAAGATGAAAGAAAAAGAAGTGACCTTGAAATATGAACATGAGATCAAGTCTCTGCACATTGCTTTCAGTAAGAGGGCACTGACTGCGAGGAGAAGGATTGCAACTACCCCAAACTTGTAATGACGAGAGCTGTGAAACACATGAGAAAAGATTTTTTTAAATGTTTTTATTTGTGCTGGTATTATTTATTTCCCCTTATCAACATTTTACGTGACACCAATAGTTACTAAATGACAGCTCCTGACATCTACAAGCTAAGTTGCATTTTAGAAATATTCAGTTCCCCCCTATACAGGTTAAATAAAAACTACAATTAATAAGCATTGAGCCTACATTAGGTACTGGAATTATTAATATATTTTGTCTCACTTAGTTTTTAATTTCCAAGGAGTGATACTGCTTGGTCAGATAATTTGCATAATGGACCAGTGTCCTGTTAACTAGAGTGAAAAGGCAACACTTTTGGGGGCATTTGTTTTACCCCTTTAATGGGTCCAGTGTTAAACCTAAAGCACTTCTACAATATTACCTACAGAAATACATTACAATACCTTCTCTACAGTACACTTGCATAGACATCCTTCACAGCTGTTTAATGTAAACTAGGAATTCTAAATACAAATACAGTTCATCTGACCAGAGAGCTTCTAAAGGACATATTTATTTGGTTCAAGTCGAGTAAAGTAAATGTCAGGTATTGTAACTGACATAATATACGTCACCATTAGTAACTGAAATAATTGTCCAAAAAATCTAAACTACAGAAAATTGAGCCACAGCTCATTTCCATTGTGCCAAACACAATACATCATGAATTTGGCCAAGATTAGTTTAGTTTGTATAGGTAGTCACTGTAAATGAAATCACAAATTGTCACCTGACAATGTCCCCTGCTGTGGTATTCTAATTTCATCCATATTCATTGTAACAGACCTGAAAGCAACAATGGTTTTGTAGGCTTTTTACTATTATCCCTGGTGATGGACACATTGTGGAAGCACCTGCAGACATGTATGTACTGCATATCACACACAGAAGAGGACGCACTCATCCCATTACAAGTGCAAACTCTGACTCACTGGATGTTTCATGTTAATTTATTTATTCAACCTTGAATTGCCAGCATTGATTTGCGGCGCAGTGCATTGCTTTCATGTGTTCTACAGTAAATAACAGCAATGTGGTTTTAACAAATTGGCTTTCACAGGTTCAATTTCCTTATGTCTGAATGAACTTTTACCTGACGACACTTAACCTGTAACCTGGATTTAAAGACATATGTTCTGAACTGCATAAATAACATCTCGGTGTCTTTGTCCAATTACAGTCATGAGCAATAGCAACTCAACGGAGCACAACTCCAATAAAAGACTACAGAATGCTTAACAGGTTGCTGATACAGAGATTCTACATGGTAAGTGCTTGTAGATCAGCTGTCTGCAGGTCTTACATTTGCCCAAGCCAACTAAGCTTTACGCAGGTTAGACAATGATTTTTCAGTTTCACTTTGACCACTTTGAGCAACAGAATTCTCTTACAAAATGTCTCAAAAAACATCAGATATCACATTTACTTTTTAGAATAAGTTGCTCATTTGGCCAAGGAGTTTGTTTTTCTTTTTTTTTTTTTTTTGTTTGCCTGTGGTTCTACTCCTTCTTGTATTCCAGTCATATTAACATATAATTCCTCAAAGATGAACATGGACGCTTATCATCAGAAGAACCGCCTATTCTAGTCAAGCCCTGATATTAAACTCTAGTGAAGTTTGTAACTAAAAACCACAGAAACAAGAAAACAGTAGAAACAAAAAATAAATCTGTCCTTCAAAGCCATCTATCACTTCACTGCTGGAGCATCGAGTCTTCTGTGGGGCTGAACAAAGGACCCATACAGTAGGTGGAAAAAAACTGCAGGAAAAATGATTCATTGGATCTTTTACTTTTCTATTGTCAGCAGTGAGCTGTAAGGAGCTCTGAATGCCTGGCTGGAATGCTGTGTCTGTTACGTTGCCTAAACAATGTTTTAAAACAAATACATTTTTTGACACAAAATAGCAGTGGTCATGTTTAAAGTTAGGATGTGCTGAGAGTGCGACCAGTGAGTTTTATATATATATATATATATATATATATATATATATATATATATATATATATATATATATATATATATATATATATAACAACCTTAAAAAACCACTTACCCTAAATAAAAAAGCAAAACTAGATTTAAATTAACATGTTTTCTTTCTTTTTTTTTTGTTTTTTTTAACAAAAGTCAGTATGTCATTTAGAGAAATTTTTGAATCTTAAGAAGTTCACAAATGCAAAACGACTCTTGGAAGGATACACAATTCATTCATAAACACAGTTTATAACACTGCACCCAAAATGAAAACTAACATGTCCTCAGTCATTTTGGGAATGTAAATAAAGCACACATCATACCAAAGGCTTTCTTTTAAATTCTTGAAGTCTAGCAATTTGGAATTCAATAGTTACAATGGGAATGGAACCGGGCACAGACTCCAGCCTTTGTTAGTTCAAACTAGTGTTGGTGAACAATGTACAAACAGCAGGAACTGAGCCAAAACAACAGCACTTTTGTACACTAAGAAGACACAGAATGCTCCTCATACACTGTCTTTGGTTAATGAATGCTCCTGATCTCAACACAACAATGCACACTGCTGGATGCAAAAGTTTTCATTGTTTCAGGTTCAATGCAAACATACAAACAGATGTTTTTGTGGGGAGCATACAGAACATTATATAGTGTAGTCGTTTTCATTTGAGCACAGGCTTAAGCCACCATTAAGGTTTTGAGGAAATCTGCATGTCACCGTGACTGCTAACGAAAGCAACAGAGACAGCAATAGAGAACAACAAAGCAACTTGTTTCATCAGTAAGAGATGCTGCAGAAGCAAAACTTTGGCATATCTGCAGTAATGAAACTGGCAGTGTTCAGGGAAATTGTGTTCCCACAATCCCAATCATCAGTCTCTTCCAAGAGCTTATCAACACAATAACATATCCAAATCTGAGTTTAAAAGAACAAACTCTTTTCTTTAACCCTTTCTGTCCAGAGCCATGTGTTAACACATGCTGCTGCAAATCACGTTGGAACCTCACAGGAATCCAAAGTCCCAGTATAAAAATGTGTTAAAAAATATTCAAATTTGTACTCAATAAAGAAAAGGCAATCCCTTTTTAAATTCACAATTTCCATGTATAGCTTGAATATGTTGTTTATATAAACAGAGAAGCAATGGGCAGTAAAACTACTTTGGTAAATGTAAACAAACTGGACTGTCAACAACATAGAATACTCAAAAAGCTAAGTAAACAGGCACCCGGGAATTAGATTCCAGTGTAAAATGTAACATTTGGGACACTGCAACTTTGGGTTCTACAGGCTTGTCTGAGCTGAAAGCGGTGTGAACACAAGTAGCACTGGACTGTGTCTGTCAGTGCTCTGCTCTGTCCTAAAGCTTTCCCAAGCTCCAGTGTTACATGTGGCACAAACAATTCTGTAGGCAATAGAAGAGTTTCACACACACACACACACACACACACACACACACACACACACACACACACACACACACACACACACACACACACACACACACACACACACACACACACACACACACACACACACACACACACACACACACACACACACACACACACACACACACACACACACACACACACACACACACAGACATGGGAAAATGGTACAGGAGCCATAACATTGAAACAAGACAGCTGGTTCAATAACCACTCCTATTTTATTCTGTGAGGTCTGCCTGCATTTCAACTATTATTTATGACAGTTAATCTCATAATCTGCTGCATTACTTATCTCATGGTTCTAGTTTGCAGCACTATATACAAACTATTTTAGACTGACAGAAGGCATTCAAAAGTAGCCCTGAAAGATCAATAATCCAAATATTTGCTTTCTTAGAATTGGCCAATATATTATATCAGATATAGATCATTTCCAGTTTATACAATTGTGGACAACTAATGACCCAATAAATTTGCTTTTTAAGTTAACAATATATTAATGTATGGTAGTTTGTGGTAATGAAACAAAAAAAAAAAAAAAAAAAAACATGTGCTACAAGATGTTAGAAACCTGAACAAAATGTATTTCACAATCATTAGCTAAAAAATAACAGAACATACTGATTTTTTTGATTTTTTTATCCATTCTGCCAGTGAATTTCTAGGAAGACTGTTAGGAAATACCGATAGATGCATTGCCTGCTGTATTTTACTCCATTTTCTTTTCTAACTTGGCACTGATTGGTTATTTTGTAAAGTATAGCTGCAGGTTGAGTGGGATTCAAAGTTTAAGAACCAAAAGAAGAGACATAAAAAAATATTTATAAACCTCCAGAGACTGGAGGTAAAAAAAAAAAAAAGAACATACTTTTTGCTTGCCTCATAGACATCGGTGATGTTGGAGAAGAGGTGATGATTCTCAGTTTTGGTCATCGTTTCGTTGAGTTCACTGGAGTTCTTAAACAACCGTATCAAAATCTCGAGACTGTGCAGGTAGGAGTGCTCCGATGAAATCACTTCAAAAATTGTCTGAAATGATGATAAAACACAGATTTTATTTTTAATTACATATGCTTACCTTTAAGCTAAGCTTTAAAAAAATGAATTGACTGTACTTTCATATCGCCAACATCAATTGGAGCTCAACCTTTGTTTACAAAACCTCTCAAAAAAAATGTAAACTTAAATTGTTATTTTAAAACTGGGGTAAATTATGAGGTAGAGTTAAGGTTTTAAAACGTCCACATGAGCCACAGGCTTCACCCTAGAGGAAACTCCCCAAAGCAAAAACTCCATTGGCATAGTTTCTGTATGACAGCCAACTGGGCATGAGCTTAAGGATTTAGCTGGATTTACTCCTAGTGCTGATCTGTAGGAGTGTGCTGTAAGGAATTTATAAGAATTGCATAACACTTTAAAAAACTAACCAGCGTGTACTCTGGACCACAAATGCATAGCTAAAGGAGAAAATAAAATGTTCCAGTACCTCCTGTCTCTTCCTCTCTTCCTGGCTTAATTGTTGACATGGTCCACTCTTTCTGACCTGAAACACAAAGGAAAAATATATTTTTCATTTAACCCCTCTAAGTGTAGGTCTTAGCAAATGGATGGGAAATAATGGTTACAAAAAAATGGTTGCAAAATTTTCTTCAACTGAAAGTAAGCAACAACAATGGATAAGAGGTACAAACAGCTGTGGCTTGTAAGAGGCGGGATGTAACAGGATTTGTATCAAAATAAATAATTTTGAGAGGCAGTCCTTCATTTAGAGATGAAATAATTAAAGGCAGTAGGTATACAGTGTAGCGTGCATGGGGGAAGGCAGCACCAGGGCTGGTAGGTGACGTAATCACATACAAAGACATAAGCCCGATATACACTTCTTGCAAAGGTACAGCGGTAGCCGTCCGCCTGTGTGTGGATTGCCTCGCCCTGTGTGCCTGCGGGAACCAAGATCACTATCTATCTATCTATCTATCTATCTATCTATCTATATATATATATATATATATATATATATATATATATATATATATATATATATATATATATATATATATATATATATATATCTTAGTAGAATTATAAAGATTTAAAGATTATGTTTTGTATATGGAGCTAAAAAAGACTAGGCTGGCTCCAGTCTACCACATTTCATAACTATACTATCACAAACCATACAAAGCATGATTAGTATTGGCTTTGATACTTGCTAGCAGCTGTTATAAAGTTTTAGCAAACGTAAAGGTGACAGGTTAGAGATGCTACAGTGCGGTAGGTTTATCATTTTGCTCCATTTAAATTTTTTTTTTTTTTTAATTTAGGACTGTAATTTATTAGGGATTGTTTCTAAAAGCACTTTGGCCTGGAGTTGAAGTGTGTTTTCATATTTTCAATTCCTCTCAACACCTACACACAGACTCGTGCATTCTCCACATGCTGCTAATGTGAAAAGTACCTTGGTTCGCATTGTCACATTGTACTCAGTATATGATTTTTAAGTTGAATTAGTCAATACGTCTCCATAATTAAACAGGTTTACTATTAAAACAGAATCATCAGCAGAAATATGTACCTGTACAGTCATAAAAACAAGAAAGTTTACAAACGAGAAGCCATTCAGCCCATCTTGCTCGTTTGGTTGTTAGTAGCTTATTATTCCCAGAATCTCATCAAGCAGCTTCTTGAAGGATCTCAGGGTGTCAGCTTCAACAACATTACTGGGGAGTTGTGACCCCTGGTCCTTGTTTCTTTTTTTAGGTCGAAAAAGTGGAAACATATGTCTTTTTGAAAAGTCTACATTTGACAGTCTTTGGAAGACTTGGCTATAGATTTTAGACGAAAGCAAAGTAAAATCACACAGCCAACAGGTTTGGGGAGCAAGAGAGCTGATGCTGTTGTCTGTTGCTGCGTCACTTTGAAGGGGGGAATTTCCCTCTCCAAGTGAAATGACCAAGGAAACAGAACACCTCCATAAAGTGTGGCTTTCTTTCACATAATGCAGGACCAGATAACAGGTTTCAAAATGCAAATACATAATAATTATAACATAAAATCTGTACATTTAATCAATATACTGAATAAAAATGGCAGAATCACTTGAATCCTTTAAGACCCAACTTGACAGTTTTGAGATCAATCAGCTACCAGGAACCGGACGAGCTTATATGGGCCAAATGTCCTGCTATTGTTTCTACATTTTATGTTCTTATGTTTTTAATAGCCTTATTAAAATTACTTGTTAGCTACGACATCAAAAGACACACCGCTAAGATAGTTGCCTCGGCAAGCAGAACCCCCCCCTTGCACCACTTGGAAATAATGTATTACAATTCTATTGACACACATTTTCTCAAAGCGGTGTTACAGGGTATGAGATCTTGGCTTCTCTGCACACACAAACATGTGTTTGTTTTTTAACTACTTAACCCTCTTCCCTGTGCTGCACGTGGTTTAGATTAGAAGATAAGAATACCCAACTCATTTGGGTAAAAAGTGATCCACACAGATTTTGAGTAAGGCAGAAAAAATGCTTTTGATAGCCTTCATACACTACAGTTTACCTCAGCTGCACCTGAAGAAAGGGAGTCCACATACTTAGTGAAAGTAGCAAATTTACTAACAGCAATTTGAAATACAAACAGTAAACTAACACAGCTCTGTCTATTAATAGTCTTCTGCTTCAACCCAACAAAGCTGCCTAGAGTTTATCAGCTGATCCTACTAATTTACATGTCTAGGAGCGTTCCACAAATGCTACAGCAGATACCTGCTTAACCAGGTCCACATGTGATGTGTAAAGCAAAAACTAAGATATCCACTGCCCACACCAGCACAGTTCATGCCAGTGTGGGTGGAATTCCCATTTCATCATCAAAGCTCAATAAAGCCCTTTCACAAATGTACACAGAGGAGAATGGCTAATATACACATTTGCTGACTATCTTCCCATGTGTCTGGTTTCTGATTTTTTTCTTTGTTTTTATATGCAAACCTGTTCCTAAAGTGTTGCACTTCTTTATTTTAGGTGATGAAAAACTTCTGCTGCTCACTTTAGGAAATGCAGGATTCTCAGACTGCAAGAATTGTCTCAAGATATAATATCCATAAACCTAGTAAACATAACCTCTTCAAAGTTAGTTTGAAACCCAGTTCTCCCTTCTTAATAAATAGGTAAACAATAAAGCATGCTAACACATTATGGAAGATTCCTGCTCAATTTTTAGAATAGAAACCATAAACAATGTGTATATACTTGAGCCACAGTGGATCCTGAGTGTTTATAAATAAGAAATCAGGACATAGACAACAGAAAGCTGATGCAGCTGTGTTTCCATGAAGTTAAAAATACAAGGGTTGTCCATTGTATAGTGACCGTGTCCTATTCAATAGTTCAGTATCCACTCTCCAAGGTGAGAGGCCAGCATGTTATTAACTGCGTACACAGCACAGGGTTTTCTTGGTAATATGAACTCAACGCATTTACAAACACAAAGCTGGTATCACTTTCCTAAGTGGGAATGATCACAGTACAATCAGAACATGCAAGGTATATTACAAGCCATGTATAAATTATTAGCATGTGTTTTTGCAGTCACTTACCACAGTGAGCTGACCCCAAGTGGATCGCAATGGCTTGTATTGAACAACAATCCTTTCATCAGATTTTTGCTCCTTGGGTTCGGCATCCTCATCAGAATCGTTATGCAAAGCTTTTTCCTTATAGTTCTGATACAGCACCGCGTCTTCTGTAACATTGCAAAAATACATAACTGACGACTGATGACAGAGGAACTATTACCCAAGAATGAGCATAAAATCGAACAGGATGCCACCATTTCTGTACTCTTCATTTTACCTAAACTTTGGTAAGTTTTCAGTAAGTACGTATAAATACTGATTGTGTATACTCTGTTCTTTTTGTATTCAACATCATCAACATTTATTAAAATGCATTTAAAAGTATTAATATACTAAGGGAAATTAAAACCATTTCACACAAGTTATTTTCCTAAACTTAGAAAAAAAAACAAACAAAAAAAAAAAAAAACACATTCACAGAATTAAAATATATTCAACACCTGGATAGAAAGAAAATTCACTCCAAACTTTTACATCCTCTGCTGTAACCAATACCAGCCTCTTTAAGTCTTTTACTTTCTACTGAAGTGTTAACAATCTCTGATGTATTTTTTTTAATATACAGTGCTATAGAAAGTCTACACCACCTTGAACTTTTTTCACATTTTGTTGTGTCAGTGCCTTAGAGTTTCATGCATTTAAAAGAGGATTTGTTCCACTTTTCTACACATCATACTCATCACGTTTAAGGGGAAAAAAGTTTTGGGTTTTTTTTGAGAAAAAGATTATATATTAAAAATACAAAACTGAAAGATCATAATTGGAAATGTGTCCACATCCCTGAGTTAATACTTGGTGGAAACACCTTTGGCAGCAATTACATCTGTGAGTCTGTTGGGATAGGTCTCTACCAACTATGCACACCTAGATTTGACAATATTTGACCATTCTTTTTTACAAAAGTATTCAAGCTCTGTCAAGTTCCTTGGGGAGTGAGTGAGCGTTGATGGACAGCAATCTTCAAGTAATGCCACAAATTTTCGATAGGATTTAGGTCAGGGCTCTGACTGGGCCACTCAAGGACATTTACCATTTTGTTCCTTAGCCACTCCAGTGTAGATTTCGCTGTGTGCTTTGGGTCGTTGTCATGCTGAAAGGTGAACTTCCATCCCAGTTTCAGCTTTCTTGCAGAGGGCAGCAGGTTTTCCTCAAGGACTTTGGTGCTCATGGTTGAGTCTTTGCTTTGAAATACACTACCCAGCAGAGGGAACCTACAGGAACTGCTGAATTTATCCTGAAATTACGTGAATCACTACAATTTAACACAGGTGGAAACCACTCAACTTGGTGTGTGATTTTGAAGGTGATTGGTTACATCTGAGCTAATTTAGGACTGCTATTACAAGGGGGGTGGACACTTATCCAACCATGCTATTTCAGTTTTTATTTTTAATTAATTTTCTACAAATTTCTAGAATATTTTTTCGCTTAGATATTAGGTAAGAAGTGTAGATAAATTAAAAAAACTATTTTAATGCATTTTAATTCCAGGCTATCAGGCAACAAAATGTGAAAATTTTGAAAGCGGGTGTACACTTTCTATAGGCACTGTACTTATCATCAAAAGAAAAGTATCACTTATATTTGAGCATCAAAAGAAACTTATCACTTATATTTGAGCATCAAAAGAAACTTATCACTTATATGTGGATAAAATTCACCAGACGTGGCATATTGGTTTTTTTTTTTATTGCTTTTATTCAAGCTTGCAATCCAACAACTGAAATCACTCCATATCCAGTGTCCAATCAACTGTCTCGCTAATTAGGTGATTAAGTGCATATGCTTCAGTCACAGTCACTCAAGCATGTCATGGTCAAGGATGAATGATCGAGTGATTAAAAAGAAACCAAAAACATTTTGTCAATGTCCATCATTTACGTACCTTTTTTTTTGTTGTTGTTCTTTTTTAATAAATGTGTTATAATAGTGATAAGTTTCTTTTGATGCCCCATATATTAGGTGACCTCCTGTTGGATGCTTGCCATCATTCACAGGCAGGGCGAGAAAAGATGTTTTTACATGCAATGGGGTGGGGGGTGCAACAGCAAGGTACTGTTATGTTCATTGTATTTGAGCTTAACTCCAATACACTGCAGTGACTATCACAACTTGTTCCCATCACATAACCCTGAATAGCATAGCCTTGAACTGTGTGTGCCCTCCAATGATAATTCTTTAGTGCTGACTTTGATTTAGAATGTACAATATGAGGCAATATTTTCAAAGTATTTACTATAGTCTTTAAAAGGAAAAGAGATAAGCATCTGTTTATTTCAGAAAACCAAATGACTGAACAATATAATCTAAGGTTGTTTGTGTCTCCTTTTGATACATTAACATGAAGAGTTAGACAGTTCAGAGGCGATGGACGCACCAGTCATCGCTGGTTCATTAATCAGAAGAAGGGGTGTAATGACAAACATTTATGTTGATATGATGGATGTATCATCATGTCAATGGGTGTTGTTTTACAGCAATAAGTGGCGATACGTACCTTCACTATCAAAAGTGCCCTGCGTAGGTAATCCCTTCTTCTTTTCATTTATGAAAAAAGACAAACAAAATAAATCAGGAGTTACAGGAGTAAACAGTCATTCTCAAACGCAATATGACTTCTGCACTTCTCAGTTTATTGTGAGCGTTACAGTTAGCTTTAATTCAGTTTAGCAGTTCCATAAACAGGACCTTGATACCTCAGAATGCAGGGTGATTGCCCATTTGCTAGTCACAGTTTGGTCTTAGTTTTCACACTTACCAGATGTCACCAGATCCTTTGACAGCAACGAAATTCAGCTAGTTTAGTTTAAATATTAACTGAAATACCAATACCAAAAGGAAATGTATCATATAGTGTTTACGGTATTATTTTCAAAGGCATTCAACTGGCTGGGCAAAGTACAGTTCTGCTATAAAGCATGCCCACAGCAGCTGAATAGAGGAAAAAAATAAATGCAAGCATTCAAATTGTTAGGAGATGAAATGTTTGACTCCAAGCTAAGCAAGAACAAAGAACGTGTAGTACTGGGAACTTGTAATTATCAAATTTGTAAATTGCTAAATTTAAGCTAAACTAATACTTCTGTATTACTTCCAATACTAATTAGTCTGCACTTTAACTTGAATTGCACATGGAGTTGTATCTTTAACCCGGGCTATTTCTATTATAAAAACCATCACTATCTGGTGCAAATTCAGTCAGGTTTTGCATTGGTTAGCTCTTAAACATTCTTATCAAGGTGATGTGCAGCAAGTTGATATTTGACACTTACTTTGTCCCTTCCCAAACTGAAACTTTTCTCCTTGTCCTCCTCCACAGATTTCAGAATGGGATGGGACAGTCTGTTTCCCTTTTTCCCGTTCGGGGAAGCACCGTCGAAGTCGATCCCACTGACAACTGCTCTTCGGTAGGAAGTGGTCCTTAGCCCTCGTTTCAGGGTCCCAGGGCTGTCTAACTCTGGGTCTGTCCCCCGTTCAGTATCTCCCACAGGGAAAAACGGCCTGTTGCTGGTCTCGACCGCACTGAGGGAACGCTGAATCCTATTATTGGGGTCTAAGAGATTCTGGCTGGTCTTGATCACTTTTGAAGCCAGTGCTTTAGGTATGAGCTGCTGCATTCCCATCTTTAAGGCTGCAGGACTGTTGGTGCTTAATATTACCGATGGGATTTTGTCAGAGCTCTGTGAGGTAGTGGAAAGCTGTCTTTGGAAAACTACTTTTTCATCTGGGGAAGACACTGAAGTTTTCTTTATGTTTTCAAGAAACGGAGGTGCCTGCTGGAATACAATGTCATTGTTATTGGAAAGTGTATGAGCTGTTCTTGCAGGCAAGTCTCCTGGACCGGAGTTAAAAACAACCTGGTCACTTTCTTTTGTCGAGCTTGTCAGGGGACTGGAGATCTTTCTCTGACAATCTCTTTTGTTATCAGGGGATGGGGTTTTCTCATTAGAGGAAGACCCGATGTCACTGTTTTTATTAATTTCCAAAGTCACTGGAGGATGGCTATCCACTTGTTTGTGGTCCTGTGATTTCCGCTTAGCGAAAGAAAACTTTCCATTGGATAAACGCCCAATACTTATACTGCGAACTACACGAGCTGCACGGGCGGGCTTGCTCATTACATGCTTCAGAAATATTGACCCTCCCGGGGAGGCAACTATCTTTGCAGCTGGCTGCGTCAAGGTAAAGGCACATCTGTCCTCTATGGGGAAATCAGTCATCATGACCCCGTCGATCTGGTAACTGAGAGCCCTGGGTTTAGGTTTACTGGGATCTCTTGAGCTAGCATGGTTTGCAGATCTTCTTTTCCAAAGAGGCATGATGTTAGTGTTGGATACATCCACACCATTCCCCCCTTCCATAACGTATTTTCTCAGTGGTTAGCAGAAAAAAGCCACATAGCAATCCTGAAGAAAAACGGGAATTAATTAAAAGTCCAATAGTTACTGGTGAAACTAGGTAAATAAAATGTCACATATTAACATACATACTGTCTTTCTCAAAAGATTCCAATAACATATTTTGTACAATGTTAACCGTAAACGGGATTGTGTAGTTGTATATATTTAAATATGATTCATTTTATGATTCATTTTTCATTTTAACTTATTGGAGAAGATTATACCAAACTTGAGACTTCAGGGTTCCCTGCTATCATCGTAAGTTTATCTTAAAGATACAGAGAGAGTTGGATAACAAAACGTTTAGCTTCTAAAGCTGGGTTAAATTCATATCAAGAGCCATGTTACTACGCAATATCAGAGGAGTTAAAATACGCGCGGTCCTCATAAGGTACAACAAACTGCACTTATACATCGAATAACCACACAGCTCTATGCAAACTTCAGTTTTTGAGACAACTCCGATAAACTGGCGTGTCTGCTATCATATGGAAACATGCCGGCGGTTTGTTTGTTTTAAACAACTTTTTATGTTGCAAATTAAGAGTGATCCAAAACGCTTTGCTGTACTTACCGATACCATTCCCACTCGTTTTGTTTACAAGTAACACATCATTTCTTGTACTTATCTGTCGATATATCCATCCCTGCACTTTTACGCGATTAGAGTAGCACTAATACTTTTAAAAAATCCGATTACTTCTCCAAAGGAAGATGAAGCTGTGTTACTTTTACTGGTGCACCATGTGATAGCAAAGTTCTTTGAATGTAGTCAAGACTAAGAGGAGATGAGAAATCCTAGAAACAGTAGCCAGCCAAGTTTAAGAGACGCAATACATGGGATTAAGCAAACCAAAGGAAACGAAAACAATAAACGCAAGAAATGAAATAATGCGTAACACAAGTTTGAAAACCCGTCTCCAAAGTTAACAAGATATTGAAAAGTTTAGTGGAGTTTCTTTTGAGGTTTTCGGTTATGCAACAGAATTGTTAGGGGAAAGTGTGCCATCTTGTGGACTTATGTGTAATTTACAAGTAAATCTTTAATAACATTATGTAACACAATTTTTGTTCCTGGGTAGTAAGTGTTATTTCCTAATTGCTTATGCCTCAAAAGTATAGAAAATGGCTGTTATTCCCCACAAACTTTGCTTTTGTGACCAGGACAGTGATATTTTGAAATGTACCTATTTCCAATGAGAAAACGGTCTTTTCGTTCAAATAAAGTCAGAAAAAAACAACATATGAATCCAAATTAACATGTATTTATACTAAAGTAATACAAAAATGACTACAAAAGATTTAGAAGTGAGTAGTTTTTCGGGATTTACGATTATACTGTAAATCACTTTCACGAATCAGCCCCCAAATGTAGTCTCCCATCATGTTCTCGTTATATTGTCCTTGGTAGCGGCGTTCAAAGTCCACTATATCCTGGTGGAACCGCTCGCCTTGCTCATCAAAGTACGCTCCCATGTTTTCCTTGAATTTATCAAGATGAGCATCAAGGATATGGACTTTGAGGGACATCCTACAGCCCATTGTGCTGTAGTTCTTCACCAGAGTCTCAACCAGCTCCATATAATTTTCGGCCTTGTGATTGCCCAGGAAGCCCCGAACCACTGTGACAAAGCTGTTCCAAGCCGCTTTCTCCTTACTAGTGAGCTTCTTTGGGAATTCATTGCACTCCAGGATCTTCTTTATCTGTGGTCCGACGAAGACACCGACTTTGACCTTTGCCTCAGACAGCTTAGGGAAGAAGTCTTGAAGGTACTTGAAGGCTGCCGACTCCTTATCTAGAGCTCTGACAAATTGTTACATAAGGCCCAATTTGATGTGCAGTGGTGGCATCAGCATCTTCCAGGGGTCCACCAGTGGCTCCCACTTGACGTTGTTCCTCCCCACAGAGAACTCGGTCCGCTGTGGCCAGTCCCGCCTGTGGTAATGCGCCTTGGTGTCCCTGCTGTCCTAAAGACAAAAATAGCAGGGAAACTTGGTAAAACCACCTTGGAGACCCATCAGGAATGCCACCATTGCAGCCTCTTGATACCATCTCAGAAAAATGCAGATATGTATCCACTTAGGCAGCTGGAACTAAACTGAACTGGTGGGCTTAAGGCCCCTGTATTTATACTACTATTTATATTACTGGAAAGTTCTAGAAGTTACTTCAAGTTTACTCAGCACCGAATCTATCTGGAATGTTCTGGAAAATAGGTAAATTTCAAAATATCACTGTCCTGGTCACAAAAGCAAAGTTTGTGGGGAATAATAGCCATTTTCTATACTTTTGAGGCATAAGCAATTAGGAAATCACACTTACTACCCAGGAACCAAAAAAAAAAAAAAAAATTTGTTACACGGTGTAATAAAAACATTTTACTATGAGAAGAGGTATCTGAACCGTTTGAAAATAAATTCAACCAAAGTAGATGGGAGGGGTTGGGTTTACTTGTCTTGAATCCTGGTTGTGAGAACTACCTTTTTGATAAGCGTTACTGAAATGATCCGGTGCCAGCAACCTGGCCCTTGCTAAACATGCACCTAGTTACTGCAGGTAACCGGGACCGTATCATTCGAGTCTCTTGATTATGTAATCAATTCAAGGAAAAGATGCAGGCAACAATGGACGGCTTTAGCAGTGGCCTGATTTCTGGCAGCTGACATTTTTGTAAAATTGCAGCAAAGATTTTCCAACTGAAAATATAAAGCACACGACCCAGGAGCTTTCTGAGACATGTGTTAGGTCGAGCTAGGTTTTTAAATTGCACCTGAAAACTGGTTTAAACAGTCTTTTTATATTTTATTTAATCTTTGCTATTTTTATTAGTGTTCTTATGCATAACGCTTTGTGATGACTTGTCATGAAAGGCCCTTTATACAATTATTATTATTATTATTATTATTATTAAATGCTTAAAATAAACTGACGTTTAAATTCAAAATACAGCATTCTGATTTGAGAGAAGGCATCTAACCCATGATACTATACAGAGTCTAAAGTAATTGCACTATACACAGGCCAAAGATACAAAGTACTTTGTTAAGTCAATGCTTCTTCACAGCAGGCCTCCCCCTCTATAAAATATAGTTGGTTCAAAGTACAGATATTAATTCCATAAAGTATGTTATAGACTGAAAACTATACTATAATATAACTATACTCTAATCTGTAGGCCTTGGGTTATGTTTTATAAATCAAAAAAGGTTTTATAAATCAAGAGGGTACCAAGTTATATATTGAAAACAGTTACAAAAGAAGGAATTGTGAAAGAATGATGCCACCACAGCTTGGGTATAAAAGACTTGTATAGACCAGAGGGATGAAGACTGCACAGTCTGTCATCCCTGGAATAGACCATTATTGCATGTAAACATTAATATCAAACTGACTAATTGTTGTATTGAATGGATCACTGTAGGTTAATCCACACAAAAAGAGCCGCACCAGTGAGCCAGTAACAGGTAGGCCAAATATCAACAAAGTGAACAACCTCAAAACAGAGCTAATGTAAAACCTCTGAATATGGAATAGGGAATGTTGCTGGAATGGACCGCTGGTGTTGCAGATGTTCATGATTTAAAGGGAGGAACATCCTCCATACTTGAAATACCTTAATAAGAAAGCATACGAGTCTTTCACACAATATGATTTTCAAAGACCAAAAAAACTATTATTCATGCAACAAAGGATTATACTTGTAAGATATATCCGTGGCTCTGTGATTCATGGCCTTGCTCCTGTTGTAGATCAGAATTCACATCACATCAGTTCACAGGTGGATGATGGATGGCACGGTTATTGTTCTAAATGGTTTAAGGTTTGCTATTGCAATAGCATTTAACACTATACCTCACCAGTCAGTGAAATATTTCGAAAATTTTGATTTCACTGAGCCGTTGCCACAGAGACATCATCCTGGCACCCTGAGTAAATGGGTTTAGTCCTTTACAAAAACACTTTTGCAGTCCTGCAAATATTATTATCACCTGTTCTTTGATTAACTATCAAGTGGTATTCACCTTGGTATTTTTTGAGGCCAGCAAGAGGATTAATAACAGGTATTGTGGTATATGTGCGACCACACAACATCATTGCAAAGATAAATCATTTCAGAAATGGAAATGATGCATCGTTACTGTAATACAGCATGTGACTTATTTTAACCACATGCCTGTCTTTAACAGAAATGTTTCTGTGGACTTTACTCTTCCATCTACAACACACCTATTATGCAGTCTATTCATATTTAAGAGATTTCATTGTATAGCAGTATCCTATTATTATAAATAGATAAATGTAGCGGACAACTGTGGTGTATCTTAATAAAGCTAATGTATAGCTCATTAAACTAAGACCTTGTGTACAAACAGTATATCGGACTCCCTTTATAAAAGTTTACTGTTTTTTGCACAGTATTTTGCAGTTTTACCATGCTTTTTATATAGTTATAGCTTACCCTGCTTTGCCATGCTTATTAACATGCTTTACCATACCTCACTATTCTTTACAATGCTTAACTATGCTTTTAACATGCTGTCACTGTTACACTTTGCTGTGCTTTCACCATGGAGAAATTATATAAGCATGTTTTAGACAAGTATGCGCTTCTAGGAGAGCACAGGTGAAAATAAATTATACAGTATCTATCAATTCTCTAAAGAGGCAGCTTTCTGTCTGTTTGTTGAGCAATATACAGACAAAGGGTTGCACAAATAAAAGACCCTGCACAGTACAGAGGGCTTATTGATTTTGTGAAACAAAAAATAAATATATTTGTCATCCACTACAGGTACTGAGGCAGAACAGCGCTATTATAGAAACTACTAGATTGACAGTTATAGCACACACATGCAACACCACGATCACCATCAAATAAATATGCTCTTACATCCATTATACATTTAGACACACATAGAGATATACAGTACATATAACTGTGGCCACAATATTTTATTTATTCAGTATTTTTTTTTAAATTTCTGAATAATTGATGGTCTTCAGTTAATTACAAGAAAACAACAACTTAAATCTGAGAGAGAACCTTTTAATAACGTATGCAATTTCCAGGGCAGAGAGACAGATTTTTTTCTTGTAATTCTTTTTATTTTTTTGTTTTTATGGATAAAGGGTATATAGATTGACCTGGGGGGGGGGGGATGACACATCCTGCATTCTTGAAATACTTACTACATAACAAAGCAGTGATTGCACCCTCTTGCCCAGTCCTTACACCACGTCACTGTTATACATGTTACTTTAGAAGCAGCGATCCAAAGCCCAAAATATTTTGCCCAGCAGAGCTCAATTAAGCATCTTTAAAGTGCTTTTTCAAGTTAGGCCAAATTCTCCTCTGTAAAAATCCCCCTTTCTTCATGTCTAAGTGAGAAATCTTTCTTGTGACACAAGGCAGTTCTTGTTGGCAGTTGCTGGTGCCAGCACTGCCATTGACAGCTCTGCCCAGCCATCCGTCAGACTGACTTCTAACAAAGCAGTCATCCTATTCCAAAGCAGGAAGGGGTGATGTCAGGAAAGAATGTAGCATGCAGCTGCCATCTACTGTGCCTCCAGCAGCAAGCACCAACATAACAATCAATGCATTGACTGCAACGACATAACAGAATACCACTCTGTACAACTGCACATAAAACCAGCAATTCATGCATTCATGGGTGAAATATCATCCTTTCTGATTTTCAGTTGCCTAATTAAATTAAAGAAACCATTATTGTAATGAATGGTTAATATACATACCTCTCAATATACCATAATCATTTCAGCCATGATTCTATTTCAGAGTTAATGGATTATTATTATTATTATTATTATTATTATTATTTATTATTATTATGATGATGATGATGATGATGATGATGATGTTTTAATTTAAACGATAGACCACAACTAGGGATACATTGGAAAGCCTATCTTTACCAGCTATAAACTGTGGAAGATTCCGTCTTAAAAACTATAGCGTAAAAACATTGCAGCATACATCAGTTATTATACACCCATATACATACCAATGTATTTAATTGTCTTTAAAACCCATTGCTACGTGCAGACGCTTTGAAAATAAATACCATACTTTGCCACAAGATGTCAGCACAGTCACTTTATTACAATCGCCATCTAAAATAATGAGCGTCGAAAAAAAAAAAAACAGTAGCATACCCCCATCTCTGTATTCACATATCAGGCTGTTTAATTCATTTACATTCAGATAACACACGGTAATGGGAATGTAAAGGCATTTGCCGATACTGAATGCACGCTACTGTATTTGTTTCATTTAAGAACATGTCGGATTTACATTTTTTACATTAGCAAAAGCAGCGATGAGTTCTGGCTGCGTCATGGATTTTGACTCCATAAGACAAAGTGAAGGCCATAAAGTTTCTCTTGAATCTCCCCCTTAATAATGTAAAGCCATCCGAATCTATAATGCTCCATGTCTTAAAGTGAATAACTTCAATGTAACAGGAATTCATACTGTGAAAATGCAACTGCAATGTCAGCTTCCATAGTGCTGTCTATAAATACGCGTACACTCCGAAACACGCAACCAAATGCTGTTCAATAGAAAAGGGGGAACTAGTAATAACATCGCTAGTGCTTATTAGAGGTAGGAAAATAAATTTAAAAAATGCAATTACTGCATGTAGAAGGTGTTTGTATTGTCAGCATTTTAGCAGAATTATATTCATTATAGTTTGTCAAAAACATTTTGCACTATCCACTGGACATCATGTTAAAATTAAAATGTTTTTTTTTTTTTTTTTTTTTTTTTTTTTTTTTGTTATCCGATGGAATAGGAAGTAATTGGCTTCCTAGAGTATGAATAGAATAAGACACGTAATAGGATTACATCCGACCCGGTTCTAAGTTTGTAAGAATTTAAGAAACTAGCATTTAATTGCATCCTGTAATTTGGTGTCATTGTTTCTGACTGACTAGTAATAGCTAGTCCCGTAAGAAAAGCAGCTGAAAGAGTGAGTGCTGTGCATTGATCCAAATACTGCAGCAGGGTAATGAGTCCACAAATTTCAATTTTAATTATGGTGCTGCTATCCTTCTGGTGGCTTTAAAAAAAAAAGGAAGAAAGACAACTGTGATGAAGCTGTTTATGTTAATGTTTTGGGGTGTGTTGGTGTAGCAGAACACAGAATTGCATTGATCTTTATCACAGTATGTGTTTTTTACTACTTCTTAAAGTGATTATAGCTGACAAATAAGTAACTGTACCTGCTGTGCACTTCCAGTCCTTATACAGACCTCACATGTGCAGTTTTGAAAGAAACACATTGAACGGAATGGAGATGCAAGGGCTGAACTTGAACCACAAACCCCACCTTTCAAAGACCAATGTAACATTTGGATAAAGAGCTTGCTTTGTAGTCAAGAGGTAGGTGGGTGGGTCTTATGCTGATGTCAGTATTATTAATGAGGAGGCTCAAGGAGGAGATCCATTGCAGCTTGTATGTAATATATAGCAGTAAACATGCATTTTTATTTTAAAACCTAACAACTGGAACTACACTAAGTTAATGAATTCTCTGTTAGCCATGCCTTCAGATAGCATCTCACTTCCTTGATCAATTCACCTGGAGGGTGATCTGCACCCCTTGAATATTTTTCTCAAACAACCAGATGTTTCCCTTATTGACTGACATGCTTTGACCTAGAAAGCTTGCTGAGGTGACCTAGGAAGTGCAAGTGTAATGCATTTCCTGACAGTAAGGCGTGGTGACTGAGAACTTTCTAACACCTGATATAGTACCGGTTTTAAAATGATAGTACATTTTTGCTGTAGCATGTGTCTCTTTCAAAACTGCACATTTGAGTATGCAGCTAATGGAAGTGAGAAGCAGGTAAGTTCCAGTGCAATCACTTTACAGTCACTACGAGGATAGCAGTGTCATATTTAATTGTAATACCAGCCTTATACATGTATACATCATACAATGTTTTGAATACTGGCAAAGCAAGGCCTGCAGTATTTTTTAAACCAATAGACTTCTAGGATTGTAAAATAAGTATAGAAGTTGCTTGCTAACATTCAAGCCAACATTATACAGGCACTCAGCTGTAGCCACAGATGGAAATGTGCTAAAAACAAATAAGGGGCCAGTTATTAAGCAGACATGAAAAGGACCTGACAAACACCCAGATAGGCTCTAGTCTGTTAATTATCTGTGCACTCCTTAGATCTGCCTACAGTACAGCACAGCATGTTTAATCACCAGACAGAACCCTTTGAGGGATAGATTTCTTGATAATGTATCTGCAAGAACAGCCAGGATCAAAGGTGAGAAGGATGATGTCATGTCTTCGCCGAGCTACAGGTTCCAGACCCCAGACCCGCTTTTTTGTTCAGTGACCTGCAGGGGTGGGAGGCCAGAGCTGCATGTGGCCCACGAGTCAGGAAACAGCTAATCACAGAACTCTATTGTTAGTTTAATCACAGAGGAAGAGCATTGGCTAAAATAGACAGTGAATGTAATCTTACAATAACCACTATAAAGGGAGCTGTGTAAAAATGACACTCTTAGGTGCATGTTAGTTAAGGCAGCTTTACATGTGTCAATGCTGGAGCCTTAACAATCTATTTTTCATGGAGAAAAAAAAAACAACTTTTCTAAGAGAAATGTCATTCTAAGCAAGGTCAACAGTCAATGCTATGGAACCCAACCTTTGTACAATATAATTCCTCTTGCTACAATATTAGCCCTCTTATCGTACACTATTTACTACAGTAAATTGCAGTATAATGCAGTATTCCTAAATGTATGCTCGACACATTATTTAGTACAGTGGCATACTACAGCATAAGTATTACTGTTATTTTTTTCAAAATGTTTTCTGCCATTAAGGCACTGAATATGCACTTCATAGTTTCCTTCACTCTTTTTTAAATGCAAGAACAATATTTGCAATTGTTAATCAAGACAACACTGTCTTTATTATAGCATAGCAGGATATGATTTGTATGCCAGAACTCCCAGTCTGTCAAGTCAATTAAGGAGACCAGACAGACCATTATTAAAATGAACACACCCTTGGGACTGATATTCATTTCACATTGTGTTTTTGTTAAGACACTAACCTCTAGGGAATGATCACAGCGATGTGGCTCATTCATCACCCATTGTCATTTCTGTTCTTCAGCACTACACTTTCTGAACACCTGTGCTAGAAGCACCCATTTAATCTTGATCTGTCATAATTACAGAACATTCTTTGTTTAGTATCTGGGTAGAAAATGGTTCTAGAACTGAGTGGCAAGACAAACATAAAACTTCCGAGTTAAATTGCATTTCTCAGTTGTTTTATGAAACCAACAGTTTTGTTTCACTTCCATTACAAATGGTGCAAACTGCATTTAAACAAAAAATAAACATGTAACCCTAATATCTAATACTTGAAGATGTTCTAAAATACATGAATACATTTATTTTATTACCTTGTGGTGACACTGTGTATTTTATCCCTTTAAGAACCTTGCTCTGATCCCACCTGGTGGTTCCTGGAGGAAATATTAAAAAAAAAAAAGTTACCACGAAAAACAGGAGTAGCTACTGTAGGAAAATGTTAACTATATACCAAAGCTCTTGGTTGGTTTTTATTTTCTTTTGGGACTGCTTTCATTAAAAGCCTATACAATTGCAAAACTATAATAATTATAATAATAACACACATACTGTAATAAGTTTTATGAGGATGTATTTAAAATTTTTAGAACTTCTGTGAACTGTTGGAACCAGATCTTTTAAAGGCTTAACTTTCAATTATTTTAAAACAAGTATTGGCATTGCTGCACCTAATTTAATCCACAAAGCCAGCAGGGTGAACTAGGATTGCATGACACTCCAAATTAAAGATAACTTGTACTTCACAAGAAATGCCACTTTACTGGAAAAAAGCTTAAAGCGGCAGTCCATTTTTTTTGGTGGTTTACAAACTAAATATTGTTATAAAGTGGTTTTATTATAGATAATGAAAAAGGCATTTGCCAGGGAACTACACTCTCAACTATTAAGCATAGCTGTCAAGCAAAACAATATAACACATGTAAAGTCTTTTAGCCTTAGTAATTACCATTCTTGATAGCTCTTTACAACAACCCTGTTGTGAAAGAGTAGTTCAAATCTTTCACCCAACAACCAGTCCGGGGTGAACAGTAAGTACTCTCATGAGACAATGCTAGCTGTAGCTGTAATTCACATTTGAAGGAAACAATTGTTTCTCTAATTGATCCATTGTGATCACAACCTTATCTTGGTTTCCTTGAATATTCAAATAATCATGAATAGAATGCCAATCCTTAATACATTGCTGGAGATGATATTTTCATCGGGGAATAGGGTCCAGCATTGCCAGTTTTGGGGAGAACCCCCCACCCCCACCCCCACCCAGAAGCAACATTTTGGACAACAGAAAACCAAGTTTGTTTGCTTAAGACAGCCTGTGCTTTGTAGTTTTCCTTGAAGACTGGATGCCACTGTCAGCAAGTAAGACTAGGAGAGAATTGAGGAAGTCAGAGGGGAGTGGCTAAATGCGAATGAGTTAAACTAAGGGTTAAACAATGTTTTATTACAAGATTAAAAATCATGAAGAGTCTGTACAATATTGATATACTTGAATGACATGGACGATCAGTATTGCTACATAAGATACATTTATGTGGTATAGTATGGTAAAGACATTGTAAAGTGTAGTAAAGCATAGTAAAATGAGAGTATAGGCAGAGTGAAAAAGGTATGCTTGCCTGTGCTTTACTATGCCTTTCATGCAAAATTACCTTGCAAATCTTTGCGCCTTGTATGCACCAAATGAATAGAAACGTCCAGTATTTTGATGTAGTTTCTGTATACATATACAGATAAGGTAGTATTGGCTTTGAACATATGGAAAGTGTAGCACTTCCGAGAGGCTGGTACAGGGAGAGCTAACACCTCCGAGCCCAGCTGAATCAGACACTGTCATTCTCTCCCTGCTGCTTTCAGTAATGATAACAAGCAAGGGGCTGCATGTCACAGATAAGCTCCAGCTACACACCATATGGCAAAATTAAAGAAGAGCGAGAATATTGTTATTGCATTAAAGATTTATTATTAAACTGGATATGAGCAGATGGGTGAATTACATGGGAACACCTTAATTTCACTCATTCAACACTGTACAGATTCCAAATGTAAAAATCTATGATGTAAAAATCTATGGTTATTCCCCCCAACCCCCCAACCCCCCCCCCCCCCCCCAAAAAAAAAAAATCTATATTGTTTTGCTATCTTAAAATCAAGATGACTCATACAGCGAGTCTACAGGTGATGCAGTAAGAGTCAGATCAGTATGAAGGTGCACACACTGGGCTGTAAGGAGCAGCTCATGACTCCTGTAGCCAGTGCCATTACTAAGCTTCAACATTTAAGAAATGCTATGGTGTGAGAGATAATGAATAAGACACATTTATAGTAAAATTGGTGGAACGTGAATGAGAGTGCCACGCCGCACCAGCTGCTAACCATTACTGTCTTTACTGTTTGTGTCTGTTGTTTATCTGAGCTACTTAGAAACCACATACATTAAACACAGTACATAGCATTGGTCACTTTTTAGATATTTCCACAGTGATATTCCAAAGGGGCAAGATAAGAACTAGGTTAGTGTGTGTGTGTGTGTATATATATATATATATATATATATATATATATATATATATATATATATATATATATATATATATATATCACATATCATCACTGTGAGTGTCCAGTAGTGACACTCATAAAAATCTGTTGCAAAATTTTATCCAATTCTGAACATATCACAGTCTTAATCAAAATTCTTATTTTGAAGAACTGGATCACAGTGTTCATTGCAGATGTAAATCTAGAATGAGTCACTCACAAGGAAAATGCTGTAGACCTCAGAGGAGTGTAAAACAAGTGCTCTATGCTGAGTTGAATATAGTTTATTTTTCTCCTTATATAGAAGTTTTAGAGTTCTATACCTGCAGGCCTTTTTTTTATTTCAATAGTTTTCCAGTCAATGGGAGGGTTTAGAAAGACTCAAAAGAGCAGAGGAATGTGGGATCAAGATCTTGATTTTCTTTCTTTTCCTTCTTTTTGAATTCATGTAAACAGTAAGCCCCTAAAGTTTCCTTTGGTCAGAGTTGAACAACTGTTTATTTCAAGTGTTAGGCCAAAAATATGTTTATTTATTTATTTTTCTGGGAGAAGTTTACAAATAGCAGAGATTTGATGTGAGTTTTTTTTCAACAATGGCTTTCTTTTTGCCACTCTCCCATAAAGGCCAGTTTTGTGAAGCACCCGGGCTATTGTTGCCGTATGAACAGTGTCTTCCAGCTCAGTCATGGAAGACTGTAGCTACTTTAAATTTGCCATACGCCTCTTGGTGGCCTCCCTGACTAGTGCCCTTCTCACCCGGATACTCAGTTTTTGAGGACGGCCTGTTCTAGACAGATTCACAGTTGTGCCATATTCTCTCCATTTCTTAATAATGGATTTTACTGTGCTCTGGGGGATATTCAATGCCTTGGAAATGTTCTTAAATCCTACCCCTGATTGGTGCTTTTGAAGAACCTTATTCCAGATTTGCTTTGAATGTTCCTTTGTCTTCATGGTGTAGTTTTTTTTAAGAAATGTACTAACCAAATGTGGGACCTCCCAGAGACGGTGTATTTAACCTGAAATTATGTGAAACACCTTAATTGCACACAGGTGGACTCCATTCAACTAATTATGTGACTTCTAAAGACATTTGGTTGCACCAGAGCTGATTTAGGTATGTCATAGCAAAGGGTGTGAATACTTATGAAATCAATTATTTTCTGTTTTATATTTGTAATTAATTTAGAACAATTTGTAGATTTTATTTTTCACTTTGACATTATGGGCTTTTTTCGTATTGATCAGTGGCAAAAGTTACAAATTAAATCTATTTTAATTCCATGTTGTAACACAATAAAATATGAAAAAGGGGGGTGAATACTTTTGAGAGCAATCGTAATTACTGCAGTTTTCAATACCTCTGAAATGTGTTTGTTTTTTGATTGAGTCATCCTATATTTGAACAAAAACGAGTCCTCTAAGACTAAACAATAATTTACCAATGTTGTTGACTAATCTGGCTGCTTCATTAGAGAAATCAAGTGATGAATGCACTCTTTGTAGCTACAGCTGGAGCAAAGGTGGGGCACTCAACATAAAACTCATTGAAACTCAGCACGCAGTTTAGCGTCTATGACGCAGTGACTCATGCCATGAGTAAAGTACTATTGACCCACAGTTGTGGAAATCAATTTTTATGGTTCCACTTCTGTATTTAATGGATTAAAGTAATTGCTGGTTAAAATATATTTGAATATATTTTATATCAGTGTTGCTGGGGAGCAAACGCATGTGTATAGAAACATTCACTAAATGAAGAGCAAGAAGAAGCACAGTTGATCACCTGTAATTCCAGATGAGCTTTATGCCTTGC
The DNA here is from genome assembly GCF_017654505.1 of Polyodon spathula. Classification (NCBI taxonomy): domain Eukaryota; kingdom Metazoa; phylum Chordata; class Actinopteri; order Acipenseriformes; family Polyodontidae; genus Polyodon; species Polyodon spathula. The sequence continues at coordinate 33,447,470 of NC_054544.1, forward strand.
TACAAATTACAACAGTTTATGACCACTGGCAGTCTGTCTTTGAGGTTTACTCCAAGGTTTAGCTCATACACACATTATCCAGTATCTGCTGGCTAATGACCCAGCTTTTGTGTTTTCAAAAGGTTTTCTGCCCCCTGTCTTCTTGAATTCCCCATTGTGAAAGGCTTTATGGACTAAACGGATCGTTAAACATTCAGAGTGTTACTGTTCTGCTGACAGCCTTTAAAAGAATCTATAAGCAGCCTGAATTTGAAATGCTAGCAAGCGTTGCTCCTGCAGAGGCAAATCCAAGGCTAAAAAAACACCATTCTGTTTTTGAATAATATTTCTATCAGGTTTTTTTTTTTTTTTTTTTTTTTAAATAACCCAGTGAAACATAAATGCCAGGAATCTGGAGCCTAGCCAGAAAAGAATTGAAACCGAATAGTTTTCAGTCATTTTTGCTTACTAAAAAATGTGTAATGATTTTTGTATGAGACACAGCAGATATTTATTTTTTAAATTCCTAATGATGTTTCTCCAGGTAGGTTATCTAACTTTCTAACTAATTGTTTGGTGAACTAAGGAATGCATTCTTCTCAATACAGTCTTGCAGTTTTTTCAATTTGTGGTTTGAGAGGAAATTACCCTTGTAGGGTTTTTTTTTTTTTTTTTTTTTTTTGTCACAGTTCTGAGACAAGCAGCTATGACTTTGAGAAAACAATACAACACATTTGAGCTGTCAGCGCATAATAAAATGCTAAGATTATTTTTCTGTGTTACCTAATCACCTCTACTACATGGTAAATGTTAACATGTAAAACATCTACTGTGAAGTTGTCCCTAAAGATACAATGTCAGAAACATTTTCACAAACTCTGATTTCTAAAGCCATAGCAACTAGTTTATTAATCAGGTCTCTTTTTAAAAAGGAGAGCTACATGCAATATATTGTCAATATTTAAAAATTCCAATGATAAAACGTCTAAGTTTTACAGTCACTGTAACTGATTTTATCCCCAAATATAAAATTGCATAAGTATCACTACTGTTGTGTACGTTATTTATTTATTTATTTATTTACAAGTCTGTTAGAATGCTAGAATGCCGTCTCTGTATGTTTTTCGATCACAAACAGCCAATGATGGGATAAATGCTTCCACTGGTCAGCTTAAAGAAATTGCTGTCCTCCTGTACTTCCAACTTGAAAGTGGTTTCACTATCAAATTTTATGCATTGTTGGTAATCTAAAGTACCAGTACTCACAATGCAACTCCATATTCATCCAGTTAGCAGACCAATTGTTTGATAGTTATGACCATTTCCGACCATTTTTTTTTTTATAAAAAGCACAAAGCATTTACAGTACCTATATCACATATTGTGGATTATTGTTTATATCTTATGTGTTAAAAATGTAAATAGCTTCAGAATTACATTGCATTTTCATATGCTGACACAGTTCCTCACCTTTTTAAATGTAAATAACAGAGCCTAAGTTTCATGCATTTCAGTCTCTAATCCTGATCATTATAAAGCCATCCGTACAGAATGCTACTTTCCACAGGTAGCACTAGTAATAATCTATCAGGGGCACTCAGCCACCAACCCAGCTCATTTCAGTGCTTCCTGAAGAGCAGCTTGCAATTAAAAGCACTGCTGGCACGAGACACATTCCATGTAGCTGCAAGATACTTTTGTGAGTTTACATTATTTTGCTTGCCGTAAACTGCAGTTACAGTATTATATGTGGTCACTATGTAGGTATAATTACAGTAAAACATTGTGAAAACATGTAGAGTGGCTATAACAATATTTCACAGCAATTTTTCTACTTGAATTTATTTTTTGAATTGGTTTTGGGTTACTTTATCATTGGATCTGATTTCAAATCCTTTTTATTTATTTTCCTTAATAGAAACATTTTATTTTTAGAAAAGCATGACATTATTGGCATGAAAAGTTTATTCTTGAGCGGTTGCATTTGATCAGTATGTAATACAAATGCAGATGTAAGTGACTTTCAGAAAAGCAAGTAATTACTCTGTCAGCTTTTGTACGCTTCGTGATCACAAAATTGCAAACATGTAATTCACTGCTTTCAGCATGAAGATTGGCATTACAGTATTCAGTTGCACATTGAAAAGAAGTTTAAATGGGTGTATTAAAGTCATTTCAAAAGGAAACTCACAAGTGGTTATGTAAACCACAAACTGCAGTGATGTCCTCTAGATGTCAAAAAAGCAGTAAACCGCTGATACATTTTTTTTTCTTTTCTCAAAAGCATAAGCTGTATGCATTTTATAGCCACACTGCATAATCTAATAATTTGATGTCATCAAGGCGTTTGTGTGATCCTTATATCATTGCACACAGCCAGCTGTGAAGAAAATTCAGGAAGAAGTGCTGCTTGTAAAACCTGTTCTGTTTAGCTTTACCTTATTTTGCACAGCTCAGTTTACTGACAGCCTTATATTTTATTTAGACCCACACGTAAGGATACTTTGTATCATCAATATTTCAAAATATTTAATGTGTTACCTGTTGAATATCCTATTATGTTTTGTATATTAAAAGTCTACTTTTACAAATCATCCCATTAGCACCACATCGACTACAAAGGCTGCTGGGCTAATTGCACTGAAAGTTCAACCCTAACCCTAACCCTAACCCTACATTTCTATGACTCTCATGCTGGTGTTTTTCACACTTCTGTAGCACAGACTGCATGCTGAATGTCAAAGAAGCACAAGCGAACAGCACTAATTCAGCCTACTTAACCAGTTTCTATTTACATATAAAACATTCCTGCAAATGCCCTTGCGTCTCCACTGACTATGTTGGTGTAATGACTCAGATGTGTAACTGACTGCACTCCTGGTTTCAGTTTGCTGGTCATATGCATTAGTTAAAAGAAAAAATAAATACTAGCATATTATAAACTAAGTGTACTGTCAACAGTCTATACTTTTTCTGCAGGCTAGTGCTGAATAGCAGAAATGTGCTATCTGTTGGCAAACTGGTAATTGGCATGTGAGCAGGTCTCACCACGGCTTTATAAACAAAACCTTGGCCAAAGTGTTAAAATGATTATAAACGTGTACTAATAAGATATAATGAGACCAAATTGCCACTGATTGACCAAAAGAATTTATATAGCGCCTTTCATAGTGGACCACCATCATAAAGCACTTTACAAGATACAAGACTAGGGTTTGTGAACTATGCATCAACTGCAGAGTCACTTACAAGAACATCTGACTGGAAAGACAGAGTACAAGGAGGTTAAGTGACTTGCTCAGGGTCATATAATGAGTCAATGGCTGAGCTGGGATTTGAACCGGGGACCTGCTGGTTAGAAGCCTCTTTCTTTAACCACACAGCCTCCTATAATAAAAATCCCATGGGTATTGTGTATATTTAAGTGTGTTATGTATTTATGTTTTTAAATATTTGTGTTTTGTTACTTTAAGAATTCATTGATGTGTAAAGAGAGGGTGAAGTTACATGACATATAAGTAGAGCAGTGAGCTATGGAAGTCATTGCGAACTGGGAGACCGGAGCAGACAGGCAAGCAATACAGTGAATGGCGACTCAGTGTTTGTTTCCCTAAATCTAACTCATCAGCAGTAGTAGCATTCTTGTTAATCAGAGCAATTATGCTCTATATTCTGTGATATATAGCAAAAGCCTATCTCACATAGACAGAAACTTGAAGTCTAGAAAATATAAGCAGTTTTAAAGAATATATTTTCTGTGTTTCCTTCTAATGGACTGAAAAAACTATTTTTTTCTACGGTATCTAAAGTGCCAAATACCACCTCATGTTCACTTGTTTGTCCGGGAATTGAATAAAAAGTCTCTTTTGTACTCTTGAACTTTCCTAGTTGTCTGATCAGTTGTGAAGGGGAAGGTGCTGTCAGGGCATTTTGGAGCGTTCAATGCCAGCCGGCACATAAGGGACTAATGTTTATTTGATGTTCCATATCTAAGAGCCTTAGGCATGAATGAAGACTATGACAAAAGAGTTTTCTGCATTAACCTCTGTACCCTTCAAAGACTTGTTTGTATGCCAAGATTGCTATAAATAACTGAAAGGTAATTACTGAACAATTGCATGGCAGTGGGTAACCTGTTTCCCTGTGGCTCTTGTTGTTCATTTTCACTGACACTCCAAAGCAAGCCATAAGGTTTCTTTTTTTGTATAGTGTGTTAATCATGAGCAACCATAATGCCCCAGCCAATCTATCTAATGAAAAAAATAATCAGATCAAATTCTCATTTAATGAGATTCTTCATGCACTACTTGAATGCACATGTGTCTGCCCTTGAAGTGTTCCATAAAACATTGTACTACACTAGAAAAATATGATCTATATGGAGGAACAAATGGACAGACTGACATCCCCATATATCCCCAAAATCTAATAACCTCAACAAACGATCTGTACATCCGTACAACTACCTCCACTATACCCCATCACTGAGGATTTCACACAAATAATTATTCACTTAAATGTCAACATAATGCAGCTTTGATGGAAAAAAAATAGTGGAGGCTCTCTACTATGCATATGTAAGCACACCACCCACCCACTCTATATATCGCGGGTGTCGGGGTCCAATAGAAATCCGTTATATGTCAAGGGCCGCACTATAGTGAGAGACCCATAGAAAAACAAAGACGCTAACAAATACTGTACTCCCTCGTTTTATCAGGGGTGTCAAGGTCCAATATAAATCCTCTAAGCAACCCGCTTTTTCTCATTCTTTGTATAGGAAAGCAGCACACCGTTTTAATTCATACGGCGGAGGGTAATTGCTTCTCATTAGCTTAAGTCACCAATTAATTTCATGAATCTTCCTCTCCTTTCTCAAATGCCCAAACTGCTGCACTGAAAGAATCTGTTAGACTTTGTAAAAGGAGCATATTACATTTCTCTAACAGTGTGATCTGTCCACATTGGAATATGTGCATCTGAGACTATAATTTCCTACTTTCATGTGTTTTTCTAGTTTTTTTTTTTAATATAAACCAACTTATTTATGGTCACTATGGAATTCTGAAATCATACGTAATTCCTTAAATAACACATTCTGTTGGTGGGTTTGAGTTCTTTGTTTTTTGGGCACAGGACACTCCCATATACACAAGCCTTTCATAAGCTTGTCTTTAATGTAATATATAATGACAGTTCATTTAAATCAAGCACTGAGAGCTTTTATTGGATTTTATAATAGAAATGTTATGCGGACGACTTTTCACTTGACTGGAAAACCACATCCATCAAGAATATGGTTGTGTTCCATTTAAAGAAGTAGGTGTGTATTAGAAGGAAACTGTACATTTCAAAACCAAATGATTAACCAGTAAAATGGTCAATGTCATAGAGAACTGTAATGTCACAGCAATCATATATGAACATAAAAGCATAAAAAAAGTTTGAGAACAAGAAAAGGCCTATCGGCCCATCAAGACTTGACCGATATTAGCACACCATTTTCTCTTACAAGGCACAGAATCTAATCTTTTTTTTTAGATGTTCCCAGTGTTTTAAATCCTACTACTTCACCTGGTAGGCTATTCCATGCATTTTTGTGTAAAAAAGTGCTTCCTACCTTCTGTGCTAAACTTACTTTTACTGTGTTAAATTTTAAATAGTGTCTTAGGTTAACTATCTAGACCATTTATGATTTTAAAGACTTCAATCGAGTCCCCTCTTTCCCTTCTTTTTTCTCAGCTGAAGAGATTTATTTTTTTAACCTGTCCTCGTAGTTTATGTTATGAAGTCCTGGGATCAGCCTAATTGCCATGATAAATATAGGTTGACAAAACAGTGGTTTGGGTGCTGGGATCTGCAAAGACATATTTAACCTAGTATTCTTGACATACATAGTGCAAATTTGTAGGAGTGCTGCCAGGTTAGAACTTTTTCGAATCAATCAAAAGAGATTAGTCGACTAGCTAGCATAAGGAAAATAGACGTGTATACACAGACTTTGGTTGGGCATAGGCAGAATTAAATTACTCCTGAAGTATTTGATGGGCTAATGTTTGCATTGTGTGGTGTGTGATTTTCTTGAAGAGATCTTGTTCACTTTGTAAATTTAGCGTTCAGGTCATTCATTGGCAAGCTTTGCACATGTATGGATCGGTCAGTGTGCGGGTATTCAGAAGCTAACAGAAGAGCAGATAGGTGCCAAGTTTTGTTTGAGTTGAGTGCTGTATGAATGAGTCAGAGACATATGGTTTAGAAGAAATACATTAAACAATAAAGAGAAATTATTGATAAAATGGCAAATATTATCAAACACTGTTCTCAATAAACTGTATAATACGTATTCTAATAAATAACACTGTGTAACATTTTTTTTTTTTTTTTTGTTCCTGGGTAGTAAGTGTTATTTCCTAATTGCTTATGCCTCAAAAGTATAGAAAATGGCTATTATTTCCCACAAACTTTGCTTTTGTGACCAGGACAGTGATATTTCAAAATATCACTATTTCCAATGGGAAAACGGGCAAATGTGTGTCTTTTCGTTCACATAAAGTCAGAAAAAAACAACATATGAATCCAAATTAACAAGTATTTATACTAAAGTAATACAAAAATGACTACAAAAGATTTAGAAGTGAGTAGTTTTTCGAGATTTACGATTATACTGTATTTACATTCACACATTCTTCAGTCATCTATGTAAACCCATTACTTAACAATTTAAACATGTTTTTACATTCTACTATACATTCTATTGCATCTCTCACAAAAGGTGAAAGCTCAAATGCTTGCCTTTGGAACTACTGTGCAGTCACCTTTTCATTCAAGAGGATTACCTCAGTCATAATTAGATTTAAATCATGTACTAAGAACTGGCAAATGGCCTCATTTGTAGTTGTATAAAAAATTCAGAACATAAACTACAAACGACTAAGCCAATTTGCTTTAATCCAACCCCCCCAAGAACATGATTTCTAAAAGACTTTGGACAAAGTGTTGCTTCTTCTGAAGTTGCTTAGTATTCCTTTCATGATGGAACTGATAAGCACTGCCTTATACAAACTATTTCACTGGAATTCTACAGTTGGGGTTTGCAACAGGGATACCCTGCCAAAAAAAAAAAAAAGTGCCTGTCATTTTGACCTGTATTCCACATGTAGGTCTGTTATCTAAAGAAGTGTCCTCCACTGATCTTACTAATACTGATGTATGCACAGATCATAGGGAGAAATGTAATTAAGTAGACAGGCTACTTTGTATCTTTTTGGAACATTTTTAATTGGCACCTACCTGCTATTTTAATTTTCTACTTAACTATATTGTTATGCTAACTTACTTTAATTTTTTTAACCGCGAAGTTAAGTCTGAAAGATAAGTTTAAATGTAACAGCCCTTCAGATGCTTTTATAATTCTTCAATATAAAATAAGAATCTAAACCATGAAAAATGATACATTTCTTTGAGTTTTTCTCCCAACAGTGTGCTGATCTTCAGAGCCGGCATGAAATTTCACTGGTCTGATTAATTGACTGTCCTCAAAATCGGATACTGAGAATATGTGTTGTAAATATACCATTTTACACTTGTAAAAGATTGAGAACTTAGAATTGTAGCATATTGATTTAGAATGCATCAAATTACATAAATACAGCTTGTGTTCTAATTTTTTCAAAGAAAAATGTATTTGGTACTTAATGGGCTAATGAAAGGTAAGGTTTTACTACATATGCAAAAAATATTAGAATGATGCATTAAATACAAATAGTTCTGAAAATATAGGCTGTACCTATCATTAAACTAATGATTCAATATTTGGCCTGTTATAAATACAGAAGAATATGACTGGAACACTGATTAAAAAAAGGTAATTATATGGTTCAGTGATTTTCTTCAGCTCGCTTGTCTCACACATTAGCTTATTGTATCCACTGGAATTAAAATTGGACCTACAGATACAGTTAAATAACAAGTAAGGTCTTCTTTAAACTGCTTTAAGGTAGCTGGAATCTTGAAGAGAAACTGAAAGATTGCAGAATGAAAGTCTGAGGTTCTGCCACTATTTGATTTATTTCATTTGTTTGTTTGTTTATTAAAAGTAAAGTATTCCATCAGGTCTTCTGAGATGCAATCACCTCCTATGCAGGGACATCCTGCCAGAAGCAACAACAGCAGTGATTACATATATTGTTATGTAATCAGGCACCCTGGAATGCAACGCAAGTTTTCTGGTTCAGTTGAACATTGGATTACAATATATATATATTTATCTAACTCCTATATATATATATATATATATATATATATATATATATATATATATATATATATATATACATTTGTTTTAGCTACACTACATACTATAAAAACACATTCAGAGTATTTCCATGCAGTGCCGTTTCCCAGTCTATCCCCTGTACTGTGTTTGTTCATGTTTGGTTTTTATAACACTGTGTTGTGTAAATGACACTCCAGTATAGGTGTGGCACTATGGGTACTGTTTGTGTTGGGTTTATTATGCTCTTTATTAAGATGACAACTAAGCTATTCACTGAGGGTTATCTGTTTGTATTTATCATCTCTGATCCCATTAATCAAGAATGAAAATACTTCTGCTGATGCTTATATGTCATTGTTTGTTTAAGAAGTATCTAGTATGACTGGGATGAACTGTTTGTCCCATGATACCCTTGCAAAAAAAAAAAAAAACAGTGTTTTTTCTAGAATAAGTAAATGTTCTTTGTTACCAGAAGTCTACTTACTCTTATTTATGATTAGTGTGATGATACATAATTGGCGGCAACTGGGTGAATTATTTTAATCATTCTTAACTCTATGAAACATTCAAAACTCAATTTGGGAAACATTACATTATTGTTACTAGACAGACAGGCCAAAAGACAGATGTTGCCAGCCATCATTGTCTTAGGAACTGTTATGCTGGGGAAAAAAAAAATATATATATATATATATATATATATATATATATATATATATATATATATATATATATATATATATATATATATATATATATATATATGTTGTTTATTGGTAGAAAGTCCACATCCCCTTTAAAAACGTTCACCTTTTGTTGCCTTATAGCCTGGAATTAAAATGCATTAAAATAGCTTTTTTTTTCATTTATCTACACATCCTACCCCACAACTTCCAAGTGAAAAAATATTCTAGAAATTTGTAGAAAATTAATTGCAAATAAAAACTGAAATATCTTGGTGTCCACCCCCCTTATAATAGCAATCCTAAATTAGCTCAGGTGTAACCAATTGCCTTCAAAATCACACACCAAGTTAAGTGGCCTCCACCTCTGTTAAATTGTATAGATTCAAATGATTTCAGGATAAATTTAGCATTTCCTGTAGGTTCCCTCTGCTGTGTAGTGCATTTCAAAGCAAAGGCTCAACCATGAGCATCAAGGCACTTTCAATAGAACTCCGGGATAACGTTGTTGAAAGGCACAGGTCAGGGGATGTGTATAAAAAAATATCGAAGGCCTTGAATATCCCTTGGAGCATGGTCAAGAAGATTATTAAGAAGTGGAAGATGTATGCCATCACCAAGACCCTGCCTGGATCAGGCCCTCCCTCCAAACTGGATGACCGAGCAAGAAGGAGACTGATCAGAGAGACTACCAAGAGGCCAATGGCAACTTTGCAAGAGCTACAGGCTTTTATGGCCAAGACTGGTAAAAGTGTGCATGTGACAACAATATCCCAAGCACTCCACAAATCTGGCCTGTATGGTAGGGTGGCAAGAAGGAAGCCATTACTCAAGGAAGCCCACCTTGAATCCCATTTGAAGTATACAAAAAAACACTCAGGAGATTCTATAGCCATGTAGCAAAAAATGTTGTGGTCTGACGAAACTAAAATGGAACTTTTTGGCCTAAATGCAAAGCGTTATATTTGGCCCAAACCCAACACAGCGCATTAACCAAAGAACACCATCCCTACTGTGAAGCATGGTGGTGGCAGCATTATGTCATGGGGATGTTTCTCATTGGCAGGGACTGGGGCACTTGTCAGGATAGAAGGGAAAATGAATGGAGCAAAGTACAGTAAAGTCCTTGAGGAAAACCTGCTGCCCTCTGCAAGAAAATTGAAACTGGGACAGAAGTTCACCTTTCAGCATGACAACGACCCAAAGCACACAGCCAAAACTACAATGGAGTGGTTAAGGAACAAAAAGGTAAATGTCCTTGAGTGGCCCAGTCAGAGCCTCGACATAAATCCAATCGAACATTTGTGGCATGACTTGAAGATTGCTGTCCATCAACTCTCTCCAAGGAACTTGACAGAGCTTGAACAGTTTTGTAAAGAAGAATGGTCAAATATTGCGAACTCTAGGTGTACAGTTAATAGATACCTATCCCAATAGACTCACAGCTGTAATTGTTACCAAATGTGCTCCCACCAAGTATTAACTGAAGGGGGTGGAGACTTATCCAATTATGATCTTTCAGTTTTGTATTTTTAATTTATAATCTTTTTCTCAATAAAAACTTTTTTCCCCTAGTGTGGCGTAAGCTATGTAGATAAGTGGAAAAAAAAATCCTCATTTAAATGCATGAAACTCTGAAGCACTGACACAACAAAATGTGAAAAAAGTTCAATCTATAGGCACTGTGTGTGTGTGTGTATATACACACATATAATGCATAATCACACTACAATAAACTTGTTAATTATTGTTGTTGCCTCTTGCTCTCTTGCTGTGCCTTTATTTTCAATTAGCTTCAGTAATCTTTGGCACAGGTCCTGAACTCATAAAACCAGGCTCTTTTATTGCTGCTCACTGTAGCCCCAAAGGTTTAATTGGAGCCATCAGTGCAAGAACCCATCATGTCAAGATAGCAAAGTCTTGAGACTTAAGTGGTTTAAATAGTAGGCATAGATCTGACATTTCATGAGTCAATGTTTCAAACCCCTTACACGTTAAACTATGACACCTGTAACGGTACCTTCTATTACATGCATAGTAAATCTAAAATGTTATTCTAATCTAACACATTATATAAATTTAAAAGAATGTGGCTTTCATCTAGTGACCATATTGTTTCAGGTTCATTATAATAGCAATGGAATGATGCTGCACTTTGGGGCAATGGTTGCAAAAAAGATATGAGTCAGTGGTAACATTTTCCCATTTGCCAATGGTATAAAAATTGTATGAACCAATACACACTAGTTATCCATTGCAATACTAGGTACAATCAGGGGATGCAGTTCACCCTGAACATTGAACATGATGATTGAGAAATCTACATACACGAACAGCACCACTGGGTGCTTTATGCTTCTCTGAACACATATTAAGTAGCTAACATAGGTATGCTAAACAAAATGAAGATTGTGCTTTAATTGTATGTATTCTGTGTTGTAACAGTTTATTTACAGCACATACACAAGCATGACCTCTGTCTGTCCTCAGTTGGAAGAATGTCAGGTGCAGCCTGGGTAATGTTTTTCCGACTGCCCTAGTCTTGTTTCCCCCTAGCGGGCCAAAGTCATAATATACATCAATCATCCGCAGAGCAAAAGCAAGTAGTGTTATTGCCAGTCTGATGGCATTAACATCCATGTCAATAAAAGAACACCACTAATTGGTTCTAATTTCCTTTTCACACCTCCTCCCTGAAGGCAAAAGGCAATGTGACTACATCCAGGGAACATACATTAGAACACTGATGCTTCCACTGCTGGGAATTGATTATGACAGGCAGGAATTCAGGTACTGGTATTATTTATCAGGGGATGGTGGTGAAGCAGATCAATCAATCTTTATTTATATAGTTCCTTTCATAGTGGACCACCATCACAACATGCTTTACAAGATGCAGTAACAACAAGAAAATCCATAATACTTTAAATACAGAGAAATGCATAATACATAATATACAGTAAAAAACAATGCACAATACATTAGATACAGTGAAAAGTGCATAATACATGATAGTAGCATAGTAGGGTGATGTGATCAAGGTTTTTACATCTGGTAAGTATCCTGACAGTGGCATTTTGAACTAGCTGCAGTCTGTTTATGGTACATGTTGGGAGACCATTTAGTTGCAGTAGTCAAGTTGAGAGAAGACAAATGTATGACAAAATATCTCTGCATCTGGGGGGGAAAGGTAGGGACAGACTTTGGAGATGTTTTGAAGAATGTAGAAGGAAGATTTGTAGAACAGATCCTTGGGAGACATCACAAGTGACTGGGTTTGCAACACCACTGTGTCAATCATAGAAAACAGACTGCATGCATCCGGATAGGTAAGAGGACAGCCAAGAGAGACTGGTTTCAGAGATTCCAACATACTTCTGAAGGCGGTCAAGAACAATGCTATGATCTATGGTGTCAAGGGAGGGTTTTTTGAGTACCGGCTTAACTCGGGCAAGCTTAAGGGCAGCAGGAACTGAGCCAGGGACAGGTTGAGAGTGCACATAATGGAGGGAGCAAGATTAGAAGCATAGAGACAGACAAGGTTAGTCGGCCTGGGGTCCAGTGCGCACGTGGAAGTAGTTGATTTGAACAATAAGCAGGAAACATTAGCAATAAAGAGAGGAGAGAAGGAGGAAAGGGCAGGAGGAGCAACTGGAGGAGAGTCAAGATGGTCAAGTAGTAAACTGGGTTTGTGGTGGGAGAGCGTAGAATGGATGTTGTCAATTTTGTTCCAAAAGAAAAAGGAGAAATCATGACAGGTAAGAGAGGAGGATGGATGGGAGTTGGATCTGTTGGTGGCTTGATGTAAGATTTGGTCAATGGTCTTAAAGAGAACATTGTGTTCACCTTGTCCCACAGTTATTATTTCAGAGAAGTATTTCACCCTGGCCTTGGCAAGCACATGCCTGTAGCACGCTATATGGTCGGTCCAGATCTCTCTATGAACTGTTAGTCCAGACGACCTCCACTTGCCCGCAAGCTTGCAGCAGGCAGATGGAGTTTACAGGGTTTAAACCTTGGATCTGAGATCAAAATGACTCACGCTATATGGGAAATGTGATAGATTTCAGCAATACAATTCTGTTAAGCCTTGTATGCAGGTTAGTTAGCAGAGACACATTAGGTCAGGCTGTTGTATCATTTGTAATGTTTCATTTTCAGTATACTGATTACGGTAATGTGTTTTGTACAGTACCTTGTCAAATCATATTAAGCAACTCAAGAATGTGAAACCTTTTAAAAAGGATACTCTGAGATGTGTTTCACATGCTATGCAAAATAACAGATCCTTGTTAGATATTTGCGAGAATTGTATACTGTTGATTGTGAAGAATGGGAAATCAACCATGGTACCTACAGAATGTTGAAGCATCACATTAATAGTAAAAAGCTACATTCATTCAGTATAATCATTCTGATTTCTAATGCAACCCAAAATCTAACAGAGAAGCTTTCCTGTTCCATGAACTACTAACATGAACTTAATATTTTCAGTCAGCATTTTAAAAACGTGAGACAGAATAATGTTTCTCTAATCTTTCTCAACCTATTCACACAGTAAACCGAAAGAAAAAAAAAAAAAACAGAAAGCTCTGAAAACACCCAGATTCATGTTACTTGACTCCCTAGGAATGCACTCCACCCACTCGCTTCCACAATTTTTTTTTAGTGAACAGCCTCCTGTGGGAACAGGGCTTATCAAATTAGAAGTGACAGCATCTTATCAAGAAAAGGAAAAGCTTCCAAAAATGTTTGAATTTTTTCTGAAATGTTCTGAATGCTTTGTTTTGTGTGATTAATTAAAATACATAACTTTACTGTAAGATATTTCTGTGTGGTAGAATAACATAAATAAATAAATAAATAAATAAAACTTAAGAGGTTAAACTGAGTCAAGTAGACAAACATTTGCCTTCATCAGTGATTAAAAGTCTAGTTTTCTTTCTAAGCTAAAACCTAAAAACATTGTATTTCTGCACTTTTTTTTTCACCAGTGAGATGTTTTTTGTACTGAAGAGGAAGCAGCCTGACTGTTGCTAAGCAACTGCACCAGGCACCTGTACAATACTCTGTTGGTTCCCTAAAATTAGGAAGGTGCCAAAATAAAGGGCTCTCAAGAACAGCAAGCTAACATTTAAACAGAAAGGGATGCTTACAGTTTTGCTTGCCAAAGGTTGTGCTAGAGCTCTTCTAGAAGTCTTGTCATAAAGGTTTGATTTTAGCATTTAGCAAGAACAGAAAAGCTTTGTGTGGGAGGATGCAGCTTCCACTTCAATCACTGGTCATTTTAATTTATCTTTTATGCTCAGTAAAAAAGCATTTTTCATTATTTGTGAAATAATGTTGTACCCATTAAGGTGACACATCTAGGGTGTTCTGGGTTATATAAAAGAGAAGTGAATCATATGATGCTACATGAACAGATAAAACCTTTGCAGGTGTTTTGCGAGGTAGTCGTGAACCCACTCCATTTTCAAACACCCCAGGACTTGTATCGTGGAGTCAATGCTACTGTATCCCTGAAAACTATTCAAAAAATATGCTATTATAAAACTCATATAATAAAACTATTAGGATGACACTTCCAGACCTTGAACACAAGAATGTTATCATTGATTTAAGCATGGGTTTTCTATAGACATGCCATGTATTATAGCTATACAAGAAGGGATTCTCCTACAGTCTTGCCCCATAACCACATTGCAGGGTGTCCACATGCTTATGTGCCTGGCCCTGCCTGCCCTCTTCCCACTGTACCCTGAAAGGAAGATGAATTGCAATTAAAGTGTGTTGTTTAATATTGAACAAAGCTTTCTCTCATTATCTGAAGAGAAGATAAATAGTGTTTCCTGAGACAAAACTGTAACTAAAAAAATGCATATAGCAAACATGCTCTATTACCAAATTGTAACAGAATACATACCATAATTAAGGTATAAAAAGTATTTAGTGCAACAGCAGCAGTATACTGTTTGTTCTCTAATTAGGTTAATGCTTTTATTTGTGCATAAACTCTATGTAAGCACTGAGGTTAATTCACTAACTGGGGATAATAAATCTCAGGGTAGCAATAACGTATAGCTCCTTCCACGGGGCTTTATTCTTCAGTTCGGACTTAAAGCAGTTAAGACAAAACTAATTGGTTTATGCAAGATATCAGTAACATATTTGCAATGTTTTAGTGTAAAGCGAATTAAACTATTCAGCATTTTTGCTGGAAAGATACATATTTTATAGCAAGTGGGAGAAGAAATCAATAGAAGAGGATCTGCATGTATTCTAGGGTTGGTGAGAAGTGCAGCCTGATGTATTTTTGTAAATAATTATGTTCCAATGCTTAATGGGAGCTGTGTTTTGGTTTATATGTAATTGTTATCTGCTTTAAACATTTCTGGACTTCCCACTCTGTTCTTTCTTCATAAATGGGATAATCTCCAAGGGCTAATTAACATTTTTTGTCAAACATTAGCCATTATGTTTGCAAAACCTTTCCATACATATAAACATAGCTTATTTGATGATGCCCTGAAACTACAAAGACTACTAAGTAAATGAAGGTTTAATCTGTCTCCGGTTAATTTATCACACATTCCCAGGAAGTCAATGTTGTTGTTGTTGTTTATTGAGAAAAAAAATGTATTTAACATTCATGTTATTAAATGTTACAGAAGACAAGAGAATTTTAAAATAAGGTTTTCTTTTGAAATCAGTTAGAGGAGGCAGTGCACAAGATCGTGGGATTAAGCCTCTTCGTTCAGTGGCTGTCTGCCCCATTTGACCTGGCACTGACAACATGTAGTTGACGTTAGTTCAGGAAATCAAAGGCATATCACCTCCTTTTGTTTGAAAAAACAAGAAAAACAAGCTGTTCCGGTCCCATTAACCTGAACTGTTGTGTACATAACTTTAGACCGTAGAAATTACGGAAGTAAAGATCCCCAAATGAATTCAATCATTCAGGAATAAACATCAATTCTAACTGAATCATCAATCAATCAATTAGCATGTTGTAATGTAATTATTAAGCAAATCTGAAAGCAACTTCCAAGTAAGGGTGTGGCAAACATATTTAGAAGATTTTGGGTATTACTTCTGTGTGTCTGTCTGTACAATCTTATATCAGTCACAGAAGACATTAGAAGCTATTTTGACATTTGTTAAAGATGATTGAGCATGGTAAATAATGATCTAATCTGAAACAACAACACAGGAATATTCTGAACCCTCAATAAGGTGTTAAATAGGTATAACAAACTAATATTAATAAAATTAAGGTGTTGTAAAATAGATCCCTTTTCATACAAAGACAGTGTATGCAAAGCTATTTGCAAGTAGTTCATCGAACATAAACCTTGAAGCCAAATTTTGGTCTATCGAGCTTGAACAAAATGAATCATGAATACCCAGTAAAGAAGAAGGATGTTGGAATCTGACATGGGACAATAAGTACAAGACACAGGATAATGAATAGACTAAGCAGGGTTGCAGCAGGGCAGCCAGAGACTGTGAAATAATTAGAGAGTGTGAATGAGTCACAGTGTAGGAAGAAAAGAATGTCAAGCGTGCATATCATTCTCCACTCACTGCACAGTATAAAGCTATATTCAGTGTGCATCCATCATCAACAACCATGTAATTAGGAATGCACATATTAAACACATTTTAGTAACATTTAGTTTACCTTTGTACCCATTTTTATCATTGCGCCTTCTCTGTGTCCCATATTGCACATTGTTTTTAATGATTGGCAAATGACTCATTTAGGGAGTTTTTTGTTTTTTTGTTTTGTTTTGTTTTGTTTTTTTCTTCTAGCAAAAGCTACCATTTATTTCTGTTTGATAGATTTTTTACATTCTCAAGTTCTTTTTTAACTACCTTTATCCCAAAACAACAAGGCAAGAGAACACACCCAATTTGTTTTATGTTTCCTGTTTGTTAAACATTGGTTGCAGCAATAGTTTTAAATTGAGAATTCTATATTAATTGTTTCATTTTGCTACACTTAAATTAAATTTCAGGAAAGGGTTAATGCTACCCTTTTTAGATGCAACACTATTTTGAGTTGGACAAAAGATATATAACACCAATCTGCAGACAGCTCTATAATAACATCTTTGACTGAAACTTGATATGTAAGCTAAGAGAATCATACATCTATTCTTCTTCTGTCATTTCTTTTCAGCAGCGCTGCCTATCTAAAATGTGTGACTAAAGAAAAACAAGCAAGGAGTTATTTTTAAAGATGGATCTCAAGAGATGGATTTATTTTAATGCTTAAAAACTGATCATTTGTGAACCTCTGTTCACTGCTTTTGTTGCATTTAAGTCAGGTAGTAAATAAATCACCCAAGTGGGGCAAAAAAAACAGTGGTTAAAGGTCAATTAAAACAGATCCATATAGTCTCGACCACTCTGGGTTATATTCAATTGATCGAAACAGTGACAAATACAAAAATCCAAAAATGACCATTGTTATATGCATATCCTGCCTAGGCAGGTTTAATACACAACACAAACATATTGTAAATATATATGGGTAACAGGGCAGAGACCAAAACGTCCTCATCTCAATTCATAACAGCAGTGCATCACACAACATTGCCCCATACAGTACTGTGATTCATAAAACAAGCTGTTGGTAATTTGAACAGACCATACAGGAAGTAAGAAAGCATATTATTTATGTATAGCCTGCTTCCCTCCATTCTATCACTGCCCTATCCCATCTCAGACCTCCTGGAACAGTGTCACCTGCAGTCACTATACTGCTACTGCTTATCTCTGTTTCCTCTGGTTGAGCAGTATTCACTCAGTGATGGAAAGTCTCCAGTTGTCTGACACTTCCAATCACCCAGGACGACGAGCCTGTGCCAGCTTGAGACTGATCTGGACACTTGATATGCCACTAGAATACAGGATGTCATCAGGTACAGTAGACAAACATTCCAAATAACACTGATTAAGGCAATAGCTTAAACAGATTTCTCATTAAGAAATATACCATAAAGAAATTTACTGGTAAGATCAGTATATCTCGCCCTCCAAAGAGACCAGCTTGGTCTTCTGCTGTGGCGACAGTGGGTAAATTGATATAATGAACAAAATCTAATGTATGTCATGCTGAGCTTTCCTTTGAGTCTGTGTGTTTGTGTTATATTTGTTGTATATATGTTTTCTTTCTATAAAATTCCAGGCTGCATTGCTGCTTCCCAGAGAAAGATACTACTGTTTACAAATTGCAAAATAAATACATTTCTGTTTGCTGTAAAAGCAGCCTCTTGTTTAAGAAATTAATATTGATTCCACGTTTCTACAAATAGTTTTGAGAAGTTCTCTTTCAGTTTAAGTAGGCATCGGCCAAGCATATAAATATTCAGAGATAAAATAGTTCAAGTCCTACAGAGACTGGAGATGCAAGTTATTACTGAGCTTTAATCAACAGCCCAATACTGAACTAAAGTATATGATTTCTGAGATTGATAGATTTAGAGCAGTTCCATCAATTAGGTTTCATATTACTTGTCTTCAGGATTCTGGTAACAGATACCCTATAAACATCTGGCAGCTAGAAACAACATATCCTAGAAAAACAATAGGCATGGCTGCTCATGCTGACCATATATATATATATATATATATATATATATATATACATAAAACATGAGGCATCAACAGCTAACTACCATCCACACTTTACTGCACGTAAACGTCAAGGTGTTTAACAACATATTGAAAGCAATCACGATCCAACTCACTTGTATGCTGCTAGGAAACATTATATCAACATACAGATCTGCTTCCTTCAGCCAGAATGATGCATGTGACCCAGATCTTGAGTTTTTAAATGGACAGGTTTTCAGGAAGTTGCTCCTGACAACAGTACAAGTGCATCCTGTTTTTTCCAAACATTGCATTCTGTTTTAAGACTTAAGATCCAACTGAGCATCATTGAATAGCAATTATGGTATAATTTGTCCCTTTTTTTTGTATGTGCTACAATTTAGTAGAAGCATGGCCATAACTAGCTATGAGGACACCGAGGTTATGTCCTTGGCTGTTTCTTTGCATCATACATGCTGATGCTTGTGTAAAAATTCTGTTAAAGTACAAAAGACTCCTTAATTTTTTCAATTTGTTTGCCATGCAACATAGATTTGGAGGTTGAATAGTCAATGCCAAGCAGTCATATAAATATTGCCAGCTATAGCTTGAACCTAAGTTTGACCTCAGTAGAATGGCAGCTCTGGTTATGGCCCTGAGGTCATTTGTTGTTTCTCTTTGTAGCTTCATTGTTTGTCACAAAGTCATCCTTCACTTTTGTAAGGGGTTTTGAGGCTGCTTTGTAGTTATTTTTATAATAGTAATCTGCAATTAATTAAAAGGTTGACGGGGATTGAACATTTGTAGCTGCTGTGGTGGCTGCTTAATCAAGCAACTTCTCTCATTTATTTGTAATGAATAAAAAAGGTATCTGTTCTAATGGTTTACTGACTGCTCAAAATAGATGACCACTTACGACAGAACGTAATCCCAACACAGCAACACTCCTAACCCTAACAAGTGTAACAAGGCAGAGAATGGGCATGACCTGGCGACCCTGCGTCTAAACCACAAATCAAATGATCCAGGCTGTGCTTTTAGAGCTGTTAACCTCATCTCATGTCACCAACAGATGATTGGACAGAATCCTTAACTGCAATGTATCACACAGCACTGCCTGTAACACCAGCAGAGTTCTTCCTTCAGCAGATTGTAACAAAGTTATTTTAACTATCTTTTTATGGTGCACAGAGTGATTAATGACTTAATGGACATACTGTTAATGAATACTGTATGTGACTCCAAGTCATTTGTTTCATTTTGATTGGTTTTGAAATAGTTTAAGGCTGGTTCTGTTCCATTTCTTTCCTCTATACTGCTCTTAGGCATCATGACTTGTTAGAATGGAATGCAAACCTGTTTGTCTATCATTTATCATAGCAGCAGGATAGTGGCCAATAGGTAGGGAAAATGCACTTATCATTTCCAAACTGAATTTTAAAGCATTTGCATTTCAGAAATGATACATGGTGACAAGCAGAAATGTGGTCTGATGGAAAAGTCTGCCACCGAGTGAGCACAATCAATGTAACCATTTCAGAGTCCCGAGCATGTAAGTGTATTTAAAACTATTCATGCCATCTGGATTCCTATAAAATAATGACCAGATACGAGTTTTGCCAAAAAGTCATTTTTTTAAGGACTTACAGCACTTGGTACTGATATTAAATTGCACAGTGCCGAATATCTTTTTGAAGTGAAAACAAACTTTAAAAGCTTTATCTTTAAGCTGTTTTTTTTTTTTTTTGCTTTGTTTTGTTTTTTGTTCCATTAGGCACAGTCCTGTGAAGAATTATCATACAATTGTATCACCATTCTCCTTTTCATAACCAGATGGCAAAAATTTGAAAAGAACCCTTTTAAACTGCACTTAGCACATCCAAGTTGTTAGATTCTAAAATGACTGCTTTTATAATGCAAAACAACTAAAAGAAGCGCAAAATTGCTTTAGTTTTTTTGTGCTTTTTTAATGGCTGTTCAAAGTTATGAAAAGGCTGGATCAGGCCTAGCTTCATAGTCCGACTTGACTTGACTTGCAGTGTCAGAAGTCATAATCTGTCATGTAATGTCATGTTATTCAGAGTATATGTGTGTCTGATACCAACAAAGGGACCACACATTTTATAAGTTCTGCTCCAATAAAAACTATGTATTTAGGCTTCAATAAATAAATACACTGCTGTTCGGTATCCTGTATGAAATTTAGAGTTTATCTCAAAATTCTATCTTCCCTTTTTACAGATAAGAAAAGCTGAATAGCCACTTTAGTTTTATCACAAAACTTACTGTACCAGCATTTAAAGTAACTGCTGTTTGTAAATAGAAAATTTACAGTACCAATTATAAGAATATTTTATACTGGCATTTTAATGACAACTTTTCATGAAAAATGTTGATGCAACAGGGCCTACCAGCAGAGGGAGTAAAGACAGAGCTAGAATGATGTCCCTGGTGTGAGTCCTGTGCTTATATAAAGGTCAAACTGCTCAAAAATGTATTTTCCCAGTTTTGAAAAAAGATGTTTCCTTTTTACTGAACTTATAAATACTATATATCGCATAGTAAAAGCCTGAAACATAGTTCAGTGCTAGTATGCACTTTCTTTACTTTTGTTTGCATTGGAAAACTACTGTGGACGTCATTTAATGAGGACAAAGTTCAAAGATGTTATTTGCATGGTTTTGTGGGATTACATTTTAGATGTATGTGGTTCCCCAAACATAGAGGGTAAAAAAAAGTACAAAACCAATTTAGGGATGTTCATAGGGAAGCATGAGGATTTGTGCCAACTTGTCTTCTGTATGTTCAGATGATACAGAGAAGCATGTGGATTTGTGCCAGCTTGTCTTGTATCTTTTCAGGTGATACAGAGAAGCATGAGGATTTGTGTTAGCTAGTCTTCTGTATGTTCAGGTGATACAGAGAAGCATGTGGATTTGTGTTAGCTAGTCTTCTGTATGTTCAATGAGGTGTGTAGGTCCTGCACTATTAATTGTATTAGTTATTGCATATCAGTTTCCAAAGATATTTGGCTGATTTCCAATTTGCTATTGTTTTTGTACACATGTAATTAATTTGTTTGTATTGAAGTAGAGATAGTGTGTGAAATTAAGCTTTAAAGCTGTTTGAAGGGAAAAACACTTCAAAACAGCTGAGCCAGTGCATTGCTCCTGTAACATTTGTTCATGAGTGATCAATATCTCACTGCTGGATTGCTCATTCCTTTGTTGTTCATTTTTTTCCCCCATCAGTTTGACCCTATTTCTGAAATGTTTCCTCTCTGCTGAAACTAAGCAACAGATTGTACCAAGATATCTAGAGGCAAGAACAAACCTGGGAAGTCACTGCCAGGGCTTGTCAGACACCACCACAAAAATCATGAGCAACCTATTGGTCTGATATTGTTGCATCAGTGTAACAAACATATCATTCTCATTATTATTATTATTATTTATTATTATTATTATTATTATTATTATTATTATTTATTATTATTATTATTATTATTATATATATTACTATTTTGGAATATTATCCAGGGATGAAAATAAGACTACCATTATGAGTTTAATAAGAAACTCCAGAGCAGAGATAAAACCTGGAATGGGTGAAACTTCTATGCAATAGGAGTCTTATTTCTAACCCCGTTATCCAACTGATTAATTAAATAGCTACTACATTAACTGTACCATTCATAACCTTATTTATAGTAGCGTATACTTTCCAAAGAAACCAATTTGGCGTGTTACATTTTGACAAGCATTGTACGTGCCACAGTTAATTCCAGTTTGTATACACACCAGGGTGATGGTGAACAAACTGCGCTGAGAGAATTATCAACGTGTTCTGTAGCGTCAGTGGAAAGACCCCAGATTTTCCCACGTTGTCTGTCTGGAGGAATCAGTTCAGTGGTGATCGAGCTGCAGTGCTGTTCAATGCTGACTCACTCAGGAAGGGGTCTTGCCGTTACGTCAAACTTAGCAATACCTTCATAAAAATAGAATAATAAATATTACCTTCTCACAAGCTTCTTGTTTTCAGCTCTAAAGT
Source organism: Polyodon spathula (assembly GCF_017654505.1). NCBI lineage: Eukaryota > Metazoa > Chordata > Actinopteri > Acipenseriformes > Polyodontidae > Polyodon > Polyodon spathula. The sequence continues at coordinate 33,470,057 of NC_054544.1, forward strand.
GTGTTGCTTTACATACACTGAACAAGCTTCTGCGCATGCTGGCAAAGACACAAGATTAATAACCAGATACTTGCTGCTATTAAACACCATTAGTAGCCCTTGTGAAAACAAAAAGTGGCTCTTTAACTCAATGAAATGTTTCATTGTTTGGCTTACTCTTTGGAATGCTGTGACCTGTTACTTCAATTACTTAATCCCAATTCATAATCATTTAGACTCAAAAAGCCTTTATTCAAGAAAAGGAAATGAAATGAGTTATGAAAGAATAACCAGGAATTGAAAGACCCGCTTAAAGAGTGAGTAACACGTTCTGAAAAAATATAGCGTTATACATCCCCACGTGTTGCTACAACTGTTTAAATAATGTACCTGTTTTTTTCTTTTCATTGCCATCCTGACAACTTTTTACACCTATAATTTTAAAGTCTGCTTCAAAGCTATTTTCAAAATGTCCGCTCTAGTGCACCGATAGTGTAAGGGTTATTGCAAACATCATCAAACAGGTAACACAGCAACAACAATCCATCATGATTGACATGACAAAAAAGCCAGAGCACTTGTTGCTATGTTTTTTTTTTTTTTTTTTTAATGTATTGCTCTTCCTGCATTGTTTCAGAGAACAAATTCAAACCCTAGTGCACTAGAGCAGCCATTTTGAAAACAGCTTTGAAACAGACTTTAGTTATAAGTGTAAAAAGCTGTCAGGGTGTTCACAGTGAAAAGAAAAATGACAGGAAGGTTATTTAAACAGTTGTAGCAGCACGTGGTGACTTATAACGTTATATTCTTCAGAACTCTACTTACTCTTTTACACCAGAACAAACAAATATGTCCAATTCATTTCATGTGTTAAATGCATGCCAAGGTAGTAAAAAAACGGTAGAATATGCCAATGTTCTGTGCATACATAATCAAGCTATCAACCAATTAGCTGCTACTATAACTGCCTCCTAAAGGTTGATTATACTAGTGAAAATCCATTCCTGACACAGGTGTTGGGTGCAAACGGCCTTCACAAGCCAACTGTCGCTCTAAGGTCCCTGCTGATAACTCTCTCCAGCCCTGCAGTTAACATGCATTGGCTGGGAATCGTGCCCAGTGTGAGCAGTTCACTGACTCCACTGAAATAATGAGACTGGACAATGACTTGCATGGCATTAGGCTGTCATACTGACAAAGCATTAAATGTACCACAGCAATCAATAACAAGAGTTTCAAGGGATACTTAGATTTACCCTGGAGAAATTACAGGGACGCTAAGTAAAATGAGAGATGCTTTAAATTAGTATTTAAAAAAAATCTTATGTTTCAAATATATATATATTTCAAATATATATATATATATATATATATATATATATATATATATATATATATATATATATATATATATATATATATATATATATATATATATATATATATATATTTGAAACATAAGATTTTTTTTAAATACTAATTTAAAGCATCTCTCATTTTACTTAGCGTCCCTGTAATTTCTCCAGGGTAAATCTAAGTATCCCTTGAAATATATATATATATAGCACTTTTGTGTTTTGTATATAAAACACCATGGTATAACATCCACGTGCCCTACTATTGTAATATAAGAAAACAAACAAATTAATAAATAAAAATCCAAAAGCCATTAGTATGAGAAAGAAATATATCCCTTTTAGTATTTTTTTTTTTTTCAATTAATTATTTAGGAATTTTAAAACACTGTGTGAAACCTATGGAGTTTGAGAAGTTACCTTAACAAAACTTTTAAAAAAATATTATGCATCTTAAAACCTCTTCATAGGAGCAAAAATAAATATTGCCCTAACATCCTTACACCACCAGGCAATAGTCTCTCTCTGACATGTGACTGGTTCACATCATTGTCTGTCCCGTTCTTTTTCAAAGGAATGCACTTCACCTCCACCCCTTACAACAAGAGAAAATGGCTGAATATGAAAAAACAGCAATTCTGTGACTTACCAGAAAATGAATTACAAGACGTACTCCTAAAGAAAGATGATCCAAACACTAAAATGATGATTAAAACGTCACTGTGGTTGTTTTCTAACTTTCTGAAATTCAAACAAATTCAACTTGACAATGTAAGCTAACATGACAGCGAGGATCTAGACTGGATTATGAAACAGTCAGCAAGCCAGACAGAGAGTAGTAAGCCAAAAAAAACCTTTGATAACTACGCGATATGAACTTCAAAAACATGTTATTTATTTATTTATTTACTTATGCTTTATCAGCTACATTGAAACAAAATATATAAAGTCTAATTTATTATCCAACCTTGCCTCACTTATTTTCTTGACTGATTCATATATTAAATATGTACTGCAGAATCAGCTCATAGTGGAAAATTAAATGCCCCTCAGGAAGACTATTGTTACCTCCAGGCTTCTAGCATTATAGTCCCCTGCCGGTAACGATAGTCTTCCCTTGAGGCAATCATTTTCCACTATGGCCCTCCCCTCCAGTTCATATTTACTATATATCATGTATCATTAATTTATTTGCCTTTATAAGAATTATAATACTGAACATTAAAATAGTGTGTTACATTTTCAATAACTGAACCTCTTATGAATCAATATGAGTCAATATCTTTTATAGCACTTACCATAATCTTATACCATTACTTTCAAACAGTGCTGCCAATTAAACCAGGATTCTGCCTGGCAGACAGCTGTGGAGCTTAATGTTTCCCAAGAGTAATGAGTTTGTGGAGAAACAGAAAGGCTCTCAGGGGAATTGTTACCATACACATAGTTCCCAAAAGCCACAGTCATTAATTAATTAACTTGTTATTATACATTAGTTCAATCAGTCGTTCATTCATTCAAAAGTATTACACTCTAATTGAAACATCTTGTATGGTACACAATTACACTATTATGGACTTAAAGGATATACAGCTAATGAAACAATTCTAATAAATAATAGGCCTATTTACTATATACTGCCTTCACTCTGAATGCTTCACATTTCCCTCTACAGTACGTAAGACCACACATTACGTAAATCTGTATTTTATTTTTTAATGAGAAGAAAAATGCATCTAAGCACTGTTGTACATATGTCTGTTCTATAAGTCTGCTCTGAAGGAAACAACTTTTCATAATGTCTGTTTTATTACGACTGTTTTAATTTCTTGAGAATAGTATGTATGCACTGATATTTTCAAATACAAGTTTATCACAGTGACATGTGAAACATGCAGATACACCTCAGGCAGGGTCTCTGGAATTACTTTGTGAGCTCTTTGTTGATTCACATCATTAAGGTGGATTGCTGGCTTTGAAATGGGTTTGCAAGGTTTCATGGTGGCTACAGGCTCAAACAAATCCAGGCTTGACATAAAAGAATTTCAATAACTTCTCTGCCAGCCTCGTGTCTCAAGTTATAACTTGAGACACGAATGCTTCAAAACAGGAATCTGTTTAGAAATCTGTTGTATGTATTTAACAAGAAAATGACAACTTCGGTTCAGTTCCTAAAACCCACATAACAGGAGAAGTGTTACGTGTGTGGGTCGTCACTGAATAATAATGAGGCAGAATGTGAGAGTGGGACCCTCACTGTAATATCTAAATGCATGTTTCTGTGTTTATGATTGTGATTGTTATTTTACTGGTGATGGGTGGGTGCCGTGGGTTATGTATCCTGCATGCTGTTGAGCAAGTGTATTTGACAAAGACAGTATTCATGCAGGTTTAACAAACACGTGTGAAGAAGAAGAAGCATGTTCAATGTAAAATATTTTAATGTTAATTATAAAGGAATGTTAAATAATGGAGTTTATTTTGTATGAAATCATTTGAAGTTTAATTGTTTATTGAATAGTTGATCTTGTTAGGAGTAGGCTGGGCTACTGTCATTCGTGATCTTGTCTTTGTTTTGTGTACACCCTGTTAGTCTGTGAGCATCAGTTGTCATATGTTTGAAGTATCCAGTGCTACAATAAATATCTAAGCCTGTTAACACTAACGAGTTGCTGTTCCCTGCATTCCCAAAACCTCTGTGCTCCTGAAGTGTAAAATTTGATTGGGGGTGGGGGTAAGCTTGGACCATCACCCTGTTACACAGACAGAGCACTGGGTCTGGACACACCTCACAGGCATGCAGATTTATTAAACACACACACATGTGCTGCCACTAGGATACCAGCAATGGTAGCCCTAGTGTCAGATTTAATAAAGAAAGCAAAACAAAACAAAGCTAAAAATAAAAGATTGCCACACAAGGCGAGAGCTAGCTTCATTAAAAGAGAAGTCCCGCTCCAGGAACCTACTACATTACGACAACCCTTTCCATACTGTTTGGGATCAACATCTCCTAAACTAACCTACTGCTGTTGCTCATAAAGTTCGACTACAGGTTGTTGAGATGGTCCTGGTTGAGCAGCCTTCACAGGCACCGTCTTGCAGTTGAGCGGTTCTGTAGTAGTTTATCCTGCCTTTATCCTCTCCTCATTGATGTCAACAAAGCACCCCTCTGTATAGCATGGCGGGACAGTCGCTTCAAGCTGTGGCGCAGACGTCTTTTGAGCTGCGCAGCCTCCCTGCGCACACACCCCCAACAAATCTGAACCTCCAGATCAACTCAATGCCGGGCGAGCCTACCTGCTCAGCTAGTTGCCTAGCAACAAGTCTCAGCTGCACACATCTGTGCAAGAGTGTCAGGGCCTGTCACACCCACAAACAGTGAATTCAATTGTTAGATATTTTGAAATTAAATTTAAAATGCACTAGGTGCTGGAGGGAGTACGTTACAGCAACACTGCTACGTTTGGCAAACTATACAATCACCATGGTGATTTAATCAGAATAAAATGGGCTGATTTATCCCAATTAAAACAGCATTTGGATAAAAAATGCATTTGATTTAAAAAAAAAAAAAAAATAACATCAAATCTTCCACAAAACAAGATGCCATTTTTGTTTTTATTGCTATTACTGTTGGTGTTTTTCCACGTACTGTACATCAAGATTTTTGAAGATAGCCCACCAAAGAAGAACAGCCTGGCATGGCTGTATATGGGGAAGTGGAAGATAAAAGGAAACTGAAAGGAGAACTAATATTTCACAAGGCCGGGTCACATGAAGCAGGAGTTAAATGGAAGCAGACTTCTTAGGTGGGGCTGGAGTCTCACCCACAAACTACATACAAAGAATCTTTATTTATAGTGCTTTGTGGTCACAAGTGTGACTTGTGTGTCTGTCTGACAGTATTTATATGTCCTATTTCAAATGTGTGAGCCTTGATAATTTAGGGGATTCAAATATCTTTTTTTAACAATAATCCCCAATATTATTGAGTATTTGAAAGTCTCAAAACCGAAAACTCTTTGTTAAAACTCAGCCTCCACAGGACTAAGCACACAGGCTAGATACAGCCTTTTATAAACCTGCATCTTTTAAAACTAATTACTGTTAATTAATTGGACCACCAATCAATATCTACTTTCATTATTTCCAGCCACATTCTCACATGGAAATGAAGTATTTAAACAAGTTAAGATACAGTAAACAACTAAACACTATTTAACCTTTATAACACTTAAATATGAAGATAAAGATAACACTGTCTGCAATTGATGTTGTTGGTGGAATAATTATGCACATTTCTACTGCAGAATATGCGAGTGAATGAAAACACATAGAGGTGTAAAATAAGTTATTATTGAGTATTAACACAAAAGATAAAAATAAACCTTATTTATAAGTAAGGGTTTTTCACCTAGTCACAATGTAACAAAAACAAGGTGAACATTTTCAATGTCTGAGAGTTTATTTAGAAATCACCAATATATTATTTGAAGCTGGGGTATGTAGTCCCAGGCACACTGAAACTGACACGCAAATGGGGATTCTGAGAAGGTCTGCAAAATGGCCATGAAAGCACAGTTTAACTTCAGTAAAATTAGTAAACAAAAGGAGAAGGAACTGCAATCATTCTGCATACGACTATAATCCCCATGAGTTACGATTTCAGAATAAAAATTACATGTCTGCCTTGCTTTCTGAAACTAACTCATCCTAACCGAAAAGACTCAGCTTTGCAAGTTATGGACAATTCTTACGTTCTGTCACTGTCTTGCATTTTGCAGTTTTGTAATGCAAGTACAGACATGCTGGTACACACTTTTAACATTTAGAAATATTAACTAATATTTAATACTAAATAGCAAGTTAAACGACTACATGATTAATTTTAAGACGTATTGTTTCACAGAAGTATGTTTCTATAGAAGCTGTTATTGTAGCTTAATTCCACAGAAAATAAAGAATAAATGAATTCTCCATCTTTATCCATATTAAACGTGAATACATTTTCAATATATTTCAATATATTTGTAATATCTTGTACATGGTTCACAAAACACACACATATATATTTTTTTATAGAACTTGAAAATACATTATATATATATATATATATATATAATATATACATATATATATATATAATATAATATATATATAATATATATATATACCATACAAGCCCCGCGGTCCAGGGGACGGAATACATATTCCACATGGGTAGTTCGGGGCGGTCAGGGGCCTGCTTACATCTGTAAATAATGCTGTAACACGTAACTCAGTATCATAGATGATATGCAGGCACAGTCACTGGCTTTAGTTACGCATGTCTCATGTCTGTTTAATACTCCCCACATACACACACACACACCATTTTTCAAAAAGCTCCCCTACACATTGAGCAGTTCTAAAATCGTAAGACATTCAAACTAATGAGTGAAACTCCTGGTTTCACGTGCAAGATCCTGTTACCTGATGGTTAAGCAGAAAGTTCTCTTGATGTTTTCACATCCTGTGCGGTAGAATCAGCCCAGTGGCTTTAAGGTAACCACATATTATGTTATCTTCCATTCAGTGCCTTGCAAACACTACAATACGAAAAGTCTCATGAAAGGCAATCTGGTGACAAACGAGCCATAAATGATTCATCACCTGCTTACAAGACAGAAAACACTCTACATAAAAGCTGTGATAACAGTCTGTTCCAACTGCTTAACACCCTTACCCCCATAGCTCGACGACAGCCCATTAAATGACCCCATGCTGCGCATATTGTACACTTGCTAATGCTATTTGCATGATCCCCATTAGGTGTCCAAAGCTACATTCCAATAGTCTGCTATTGCAACACTTTGAGAGACCATATATTTGCAACAAACCTATTGTCTAACCAAAAGTAAGGACTCCACTAATTACAAGAGGATGTGGATTGTTTCTCTCTCTGTGCAGAATAGGTGGTTTTTCAAAGATAAGCCCTGATTAGCTATTCAGTTACAGAGGTGTGACTATGTGGTGAATCTGTTTTAAATGATGTATTGATATCAAAATGTAGTTGTACAGGTTAAGCTTACTTTGAGTGATTCATTCTGCAGCATTTTAAGAGTCCAAAGTCCCCCCAAGAAAACATGGGTGTGTCTTAAAATACAGTAATTGTTTCTGTGACACTGAGCACAATAGTAACACATATCAGCTGGTATTCAAGGACCTTTTGAATATTTGTAATGAAAGAATGTAAATAACATATTTTTTCTAAGTTTACTTATCTTATCAGTATCCATTATATATGTTTGTTTTTTACTGTACAGATGATATTATCATGTACTGTACATGAACTTATTAATATTACTACCACAACTGGACCACAATACTAAAGTTTAATTATTTCTTATATTTCACAAATTGTAAGTGTAATATTATATATATATTTTTTTTTTAACTACACCAATAAAGAAATACATTTTGTATGTGCAGCACGTTGGAATGGGCACAACAAATTCTTAGACCTGAGATATTATCCAGAAAAATAACTTACAATATGTTGGCACTCCGAGGACTGGAATATACCGAAAGCAAATATGGATTTAGAAGAGGTAAAGTACATGAAGTGTTCTGATATACTTAATAGCAAACACACAGGGCAAGGAACGGAATATGCATAAGACAAAGCATGCTAACAATAAGCATGGATTTCAGATCTGTAATATAGATAGAGTGTGGATGTCTGGACTCCACCTGTTTTTGGAAACCAGTACTTATTATAATGGTAACAAGTGATACACACATCTCAGTAGAATAAAAGACTAATGAGGCTGTGAGCACCATTTATTTCAATTGTTGTGTGCTGCTTATTCTTTAAATTCAGGTTGTTTTTTGTTTGTTTGTTTCGTTTTTTTCTGTTGCTTATTTTAAGGCTGACATCCCCAAGAGCACTATGAAATCCAGCTCTAAAGTAGCACTATCTGTCACTAGCAGCTAAAGATCTACAGCCTCATTTCAGTTAAATGTACCATATCTGTATTCTAGCATTGGTATTACCAAAGAGCAATTACAACTTGAATGCACTATACTAAAATACAGTAGCAGCATAATGTCTTCCAGTCATTCTGCCAATTGAACACTTCCATCCCTTTACAGGCTATCACTTCCATTCACAAAATGAGTTGCAGGCAGCTACTGTATATTACTGGTAGTTAGTTATGTCCATGGGTCACTGTTATAACAAATCTTAGGGTTAATGATTTATTTATAAAACATGATTAAAGGTTTTAACAAATGTTAATGATAAATATGTTTATCAGCATAGCATATAAAAGACAAACTATAATTCTAAGACTTCATGTCAAGTTATATGGTAAATATAAGGTTTATTATAAATGCCGTACATACATTTCCTTGGAATTGAATGTACATATTTCATTCAATAAATCAGACATACAGTAGTTTTTTTGTTGTTGTTGTTGTTCTGTAACCTAGAATGCATGTGCACTTAAGAAATATCAGTGTACACTTATAAATGACAATCCCAACATTTCATTAAACAAATACAGGGGTCATAGTAATCTATCCCTTTGCGGTGGTACTGTAGGTGCATGCAATGCAGGTGTAATATATTCACCCAGAGCTTAAAACATGCACTAAAAAAAGAAAAAAAAATGCAAATATGAACAGTCATTACAAAACATGCAAGAGTAAGGAATTACTTTGATTCAAATTCTTACTCACCCTGCAAGATTCATTATTTAATGCTGGGCTCCTTTTAAAAAACACATGCTTAAAATGAATTGTACTTTACATATCATTTCGCTAGGATAGGACCAAGGACCAGTACAATAAGTTGGTTTCAGGTTTATTTAATTGGATCCATTGACAAATCCTACTTGCTGTTGAAAAATAATAATTCTTGCTGTACTGTACAAGCAGTAAATGGTAATGCAGAGCCATATCCTCATTTTAAAAATAGCTCTGGGAATTCTGTCTAAATTCATCTTCATCTTTACTCCCTTTTTGTTCTTGTTTCATACTTTCACTGATTTGGATTATCCACCTAGTCCTTTCTTATAGTTCAATTCAAAGATAAGCACAATAGATACGATCAAAGATTTCTCCTGATGTCAGTAAAGACAGCATACACAATAAACTTTTTATGAAAAAGGGAGTTTTAAGTCTAGCATGACATTCAAGTTTTAAACATGCACAACATTTGACGCAGCTACTAGAGACTCTTATTGGGGCTATGTAAAAACTCCATGTCAATTTGTATCAAGAGAAATCTTTGCAGATCAAAGGGAGTTGAGGAGCAGGAAGAATGGTTGTTTTCTACAACATTGTTTACAAATGAGTCTCAAGCAATTCAGATAATTGAGTCCCACCGGCACAGACTAAACTGTGCAGTCCCATTTGTATTTTTTTACCAGCTAATTTCAACAAATAGAAAAATATGTTTTTGAGAAGCACTTACAGTTAAGTCCCTTATATCTACAGCCTCTGTTTATAACCATTTTCAAGAATCTCAAGATACATTTTAGCGATGCATAGCAGAGGGTATAGCACAATTAACAATTACATTATTTGTTCAAAGCACTGGGCCACACTTCCTTAACACTTCCTTAATACACCCAACAGTCAATGCCAAAGATCAGTGGGACAAGAGTTGAACAAGAAACAATTATTATTGTAACAGTTTTATATAATATTATTCAGATATATGCAGTTTATTTAAGTTTACCATGAAAAAGTAGCCTTAATTGTGAGGTGACCTTTTTACTGAGATGAGTAGGAATGATTGGTTTGGTTTTTAAGAGGTTTAGTTTCTCTTTTACTCAACAATTGCTTATCAGCACTTAACAGTTTTTAAAATATTTATCATATTAACTGTTAACAAAAGTTCTGCTTTCTCTCCTAATTCGATATGGCACTGGCTCTTCCTGCGCTGAATAATTAGCCATTTGGATTCTTTAGAGGCATTGACCTAAACACAACTGCAGTCTATCTCATGAAAGAAATACAAAAATGAAACTTTTCTCGGAAGTTGAAAAAACAAAAAGGAAAAGGCCATGAGCTGTGAAAGTTTTTGTTAAAGAAACTACTGAAGCAGCAAATGATAAGCCTTTTTAAATTAGTTTCTGTGCCAGACCAGACACTCTGCTCTGACCTGGAGACACTAAATAAACAAGACATAGCAGGCAGCAGACCTGCACACACAAAGAAAGATAAGTAAGCACAACTGATGTACAGCCAGCACTGAGTGGAAGCTCCACGACACTGAATACTATCAATCATGGGCTCCAATCAAAGCTTCTGGAGTTCGATAGCACAGGGTGTCTCCTTCAGCTGGCCAGAGTGACCTCTGGACAGCTATCTGATATCATCAGAGAGAGAATTTGAAGGATTTAAAACTGATACTGCAAACTACATCTCGAAGACCTTGTCTTTTTTAACTGTCTGTTCCATCAGTCCATTCTATTTTATAGCTCTCATCACAAAACCCATCACTGATATTCAAATAAATATGCACACTTATGTGCATTTTGAGGCATTAAAACTTGTAATAAATATGTAATTGAAAACCCAACAAACTTGGTTTGCTGTTTATTATTAAATTGTCTTGCTTCAAAAATAATTGACTTTTACTGAACAATTATTGCATGATTAACTAAAACAGATTATTGAAAAATGTGTTTAGTCTCCATTTATATCAACCTACAATCAGTGACAGCTACCTAGCTTAATCGGCACTAACGAGCAATTCAGTCTATTTAATATTATGTACTGATGAAAATGCAAGGATATTCAAAATCAGAAACATTTTGAGAGTTCATTGTCATCTTGCATGTGTCATTTATTCCATGGCCATTAAGATGTCTACAATAACGAGCTGAAGAGCTTCAGACTAGTATTAGTAATAATAATAATAATAATAATAATAATAATAATAATAATAATAATAATAATAAATAATAATATGAGGCCGCTCACCATGTTGTGAAGAATAGATGTAGATTAATCTTTTGTAATTCTTTTATTCCAAAAAATCCACTGACACATGAAAATGTGTCTTTTTAAATATATACTCAAAGCTAAAACTATATTAGATGCAATCAAGCTTGAGGGAGGGGAAAAAAAACATACTTAAATTATGAAATATTAAATATGTAACTGTCTAGAATACAGTGAAAGCATTCTTTATAGTGATTTATCATCCATCATCCATACAGTGAGAGGGTAATGCAACACCACATCTTGAAATCAAGCCAAACTTAAAAAGTAGGTTTTTCATACCCTCACTATAATCTGAAAACAGGGCTTGATATCTAACTCAGTAGCTAACATGCTTATCCCCAAGGTCTTGCGTGGCAAAATATGGGCCTCTTCGGTCAGGTCTCAAAGGAACTTGCATGTCTGCAGCTAGAGGTGAATCCATTAGAAAAGCATTTAATCTTCAGAAATAGATGGCCAAAACATTGATAAAGCATTTTTCTTTACACTCGGTCCCAGAAGAATAAAATATGCTGATTGGTTCACAACATTCTTACAGATGGGTAATAGCAAACTGCAATGTTCCTTCTGTCAGCTAGTTTCTTAGTCTATCTCTTGTGCTGAACCAGTAATTTCATGGTTTCTTAATGCCACTGGATTTTAAATGAGTAGAGTACAGAAAAATTATGACTCAATTATTTCAAACAACCGCCCCCACTTACACTCAAACAAATACAGTGCAGTGCCTCTACCCTAGACTCTTTTATAATACTATCAAATGTACTCATGACTATGGCACAGCATGCTCTAACCAGTATACAAAAATAAAATTTGAACTGTGTAAAGATGTTTGGTATTATTATTATATTATTATTATTATTATTATTATTATTATTATTATTATTATTATTATTATTATTATTATTATTATTATTATTATTATTATTATTATTATAGTTCTTCAAAAGTAGTTTTCTGTATTTAACTATTGTACGGAAAAAGGCTTGGGAAGAAAGAAGATTCAATTGCTGATATTTTTAAAGAGCAACTAAAAACTATTTTTTTTAAAATGGCATTTGAGTCTGTGTAGGGCTGACTGATATGTGTTGTGCAGTACTGGTGCTGTGTGTCCTCTATTTCTGGGCTAAAGTTGTTGTGTCCTTGTTTTAATGTGTAACCTCCTTTGTATTTTTTTAAACTGTAAAGCGCTTTGAGATGTGCTGTATGAATTGCGCTATAAAAAACAACATTATTATTATTATTAGTATTAGTATTATTAATTGTTTTTGGTACAGACTCAGAGGCTATCTTCAGCATTCAAACTCAGCAGCAGAGGTTTCACAATACTGTTTATAGAACTGTAGCATCTCCTTACTAACAGGGTCCTGTCCAATTTTACAGATGAGTGGTACCTAAGCTCTAAAAGGTCAAGTGAGTTACCACAGGTCACACGGTTAATCAGGACATATCTTTTATTCTATGCCTAGCAGGTTCTTATTACAGGGCACTTTCCATTTGACCTCACTTGCACTTTTTAAGTACTTGCTTAGCAAAAAAACAAGCTATTATCTAAAGCAGTTTTAGTACAGGTAGCTTGCATTACATTAATTGGGGTTGATTATTATATGTTATTAATTATTCTACTGCCACAATTTTGACTTAGCTATTACAATACTTTAATTTATTTCCATGGGGGTCAATTTACATGTGAAATGGCGATGCGTGTGCACGTTTGGAGAATAACTCGGGTAAATCAGCTTTGTGGCCAAAATAAAAAAAAAAAACGCCAAAGACAGAGATAGGGTAAATCTCATTTAATTGTGTAAATAACGAAACACATGGCAAATCCATGCCCAGTTTCGCATGGAAACCCGCATTTCACGTGTAAGTGTTAATGAGCGTGTTTATTCTTACCTATAAATATTGCAAGGGAGCAAGCAGGTTAATTGTTACTGTGGATTCCAAGACGGCAGAAAGTAGTGGCTGATGGGCGATTTTATGGTTAACAGTGGTGTAGTGCACCTTAATGATAATGCAGGGAGCTTTTTTTGTTATTATTTATTTTTTTATTGTGTTTTGCTTTGTCTGGTCTGTCATGTTGTATATCTCTTGTGGGTTTACAGTACTGTATAAAAACACTTACCATGAACTGCGTTATGCCCCTGTTATAGTATTAATGCAGCTGTTTGAGAATACCCTTGCTGCTTAAATGTCGAACTGAATTAATTCCCGTGCTTTTTTTTTGATCCCAGTTATATCCAAAGACAGTGCAACAATATCCAATAAGTTGTTGACGCTCTCTCAGAACTGACAAAATAAAATTGCAAATGGACATATTGACTGTAAAGGAAAGGAGAGAATCTGACAGCACGAGACTCCTCAGATCGCTCCTGTCCAATTGAAACTGGAGGCTGAGGTAACTGTCACAATTGCCAAGTCCACTTATAATAAGCAGAATTGGGCTTGTTTCTCAGAGTCGCTGGTTGGAACTTGCACAAACACCTATACTCTAACACAGGTTCGGTTGTTTTGGACTTGTTTTGATAGGCATTGTTGTTTTTTTAAAAAAATTTTGTGAGACTAGTAACCTTCCCCGTCTGTCTCAGCAGGCAGTGCCAATTTTGGGAATGAACTAATGCTGCACTTCAATCCGTTTCATCAGTATCCACCACCTCCCTTTCAAGTGCCAACTATCCATATTTGCCCAAGCATGTTTTTGAATGCTTCCTCAGCAGCTGTCAGCCGTCTGGACAGGTATGGTTTCTAAGCCACGGTAGTATACGTATAAGTATATATGCTGTATTGCTTGAATGAAAGGGAAATATATATATATATATATATATATATATATATGCAGTGCCTTGCAAAAGTATTCAGACCCCTGACCAATTCTCTCATATTACTGAATTACAAATGGTACATTGAAATTTCGTTTAGTTTGATATTTTATTTTAAAACACTTAAACTCAGAATCAATTATTGTAAGGTGACATTGGTTTTATGTTGGGAAATATTTTTAAGAAAAATAAAAAAACTGAAATATCTTGCTTGCATAAGTATTCAACCCCTGTGCTGTGGAAGCTCCCAGTTTGCACATATGAAAGAAATTGCCCTAACGAGGACACAATTACCTTACCATTGGCCTCCACCTGTGAACTATTAAAGTTACTGTGACATTTTCTGGATAAAAACCCCACCTTTGAAGGATCATTGGTAAGGATGTGAATCTGAAGGAAAATGAAGACCAAAGACCATTCTACAGAAGTTAGAGATAAAGTAATACAAATGCATAGATTAGGGAAAGGGTGCAAAATAATATCCAAGTGTTTGGATATCCCAGTGAGCACAGTTGGATCAATAATCAGGAAGTGGAAGCTGAATCACACCACCTAGGCCCTGCCAAGAAAAGGCTGTCCCTCAAAACGCAGCGCTCAGACAAGAAGGAGACTTGTGAGAGAAGCCACAGAGAGGCCAACAATCACTTTGAAGGAGCTACAGAGTTCAGTGGCTGAGAGTGGAGTAATGGTGCGCCAGTCAACCATATCAAGAGCTCTGCATAACACTGGCCTGTATGGGAGGGTGGCAAGAAAGAAGCCGTTACTCAAAAAGTACCATCTGAAAGCACATCTGGAGTTTGCCAGAAAGCATGAGAGTGACCCAACTGCAATGTGGGGAAAGGTTTTGTGGTCAGATGAGACCAAGATAGAGCTTTTTGGCCAAAACTCAAAGCGCTATGTGTGGTGCAAACCTAACACTGCCCATGCCTCAAGACACACCATCCCTACAGTGAAGTATGGTGGTGGCAGCATCATGCTGTGGGGATGCTGCTCATTAGCAGGGACTGGGCATCTTGTTACAATTGAAGGAAGAATGGATGGAGCAAAATACAGGAAAATACTGCAAGAGAATCTGCTTCAGTCCGCTAAAAAACTAAAGCTTGGGAGGCAATTCACCTTCCAACAGGACAATGACCCCAAGCAAAAGGCCAAAGCAACATTGGAGTGGCTTAAGAACAAAAAGGTTAATGTCCTACAGTGGCCCAGTCAAAATCCTTATCTCAACCCCATTGAGAATCTGTGGCACTATTTGAAAATTGGGGTCCACAAGTGTCGTCCAACCAACCTGAAAAACCTGGATCAAATCTGCCAAGAAGAATGTGCCAAAATCACTCCGACAATGTGTGCAAAGCTGGTACATACTTACCCCAAAAGACTTAAAGCTGTTATTGCAGCGAAAGGTGGCTCTACCAAATATTAATGTGTGGGGGTTGAATACTTACGCAAGCAAGATATTTCAGTTTTTTATTTTTCTTAAAAATATTTCCCAACATAAAACCAATGTCACCTTACAAGAATTGATTTTGAGTTTAAGTGTTTTAAAATAAAATATCGAACAGAACGAAATTTCAATGTACCAATTGTAATTCAGTAATATGAGAGAATTGGTCAGGGGTCTGAATACTTTTGCAAGGCACTGTGTATATATATATATATATATATATATATATATATATATATATATATATACGTCTCCACCGGTTTTCAGCCATGTTGATCTGCAATACCTGTTGGTCATTTTCATTTTATACCTCCGAGTTTATTTTTAATAAGGAGTCGTAAGATACATTAGTTGAAACAGTATTCACTACTAATGAAATTTGAAAAATAATTTGGGCAAGAGTAGTAAAATCAATTAATCAATATTAACCAGCCAGGCACAAGGTATTTTGCTTTATTACAGCAGCTTAGATTTACTTGTGTACCAGTTCGCTGCTCATGGAAACCACATTTTCACAAAAGTTCACTAGTAATCTACAAAAAATTCACAAGTACTTTATGCATGGCTAATCAATCCCCACCTTTACCTTTAATTTGCATGACGTCGGGTGAAAAGCCTGGTTTACTCGAGTGAAATAAACTGAGCGAATGGAAACCCAAAAAATGTGTCGAAAAAAAAAACTTGCACCCCATGAATGTAATTTCTGCATACTCTTTAAGAACACATTTGCTACAGTTGCTGTTCCATCAAGTCTGGACTAGCTGTTTGTGTTTGAGTATCATCTCTAAGCTCTGAATTAGCAGTGCAGGCATAGTCTTGTTGCTCTATTTCATCCTTGTTCTTGTTTCTCCCCTCCGGCTGTAGTTCCTGCACAAGAGTCCTATGAAATAAGCAATTGTTGCAGGCTGAGTGTAAAGGAAGATATTCCTCAATCTACAAAAAGGGCTGTGATGATTAACTGAAACCACAAAACAAATGTCATTAAGACAAGTATTTTGCATAGCTCCTTCCCTACTACAACCTGTGATCATCACTGTACTGTGAATAAGGTAGCCACACCTTCAGCCCTGTGTAACATCCTGCACAGTGGTTTGGCTGAATCGCTTCTTCGCTAACATCACTTAATGCTTGGTTCACAACTATCTTCAGCTAATATTTTCCCATTTCAGTTACCACAAATAACTTTTCTTATAGGAAGGAAGCTTTCACTTGAGTTTAGAGTTTTTCTGCAAATGATCCCAGTGGTTATAATATATTAATATGGCATATTCATTTTCAATATTGAATTATACCTACAGTGACCTTGCATTTCTTTACAAGCCTGTTGGTACTTGTTTCTCAAATGGAGTTGAGTTGATTTCGCTGTTCTCTGGCCCTGGGTGGTATTACTTGAGCTTTTGTTTAAGATTTAGTCTTGATTTATCTAATGTAACTTTTTGATATTTCAACTTCACCTTGTCCATAATTCTGCTTCCATTCCATGTTCCCTACTGGGACTCAGTTTTAATGACTTCAAGATGCAATTGTGTCACCATGGGTACTCATCATATAAACTTTTCTGAGTTACTTTATCCCTGAAGGAATTAATTTCAACCTTCTCTTTTCCACAGAACATAAGGTGGTGGTTCCTTCGATATCATTTCAGTGAGGCTCTGGAATACCGTTGTATAAACTATACAGTATATAGCTCCAAACCACACTTTTGTTGAGACTCTTATTCAGTACCATCAGCGCTTAATCTTAAATGTGGGTTTCTGTTATTGAAAAGTGCTTTGGAATGCTGTCATATAAAGCATTATAGAAATGTCTTTGTATTGTGTTTCAGACAGCGAGGAAGCTAGCACAGAGCATTTCCGTAACAGAGAGAAAAGCAAGTGGCTTGTATACTCCCTGTGAATAGAATAAAATTAAATTAAAAAAAAACACACAAAAATGTATTTTCTTCTTCATAATTATGTCATAATTTCAAGTTTTCATTACACTAGTATCCATGTTGCAAGAAATTAAAAGTAATTATAAAAAGGGTAACATTAAACTGTGGTCGGTAAAACAAATTAAAAATATTCCTTCACTGCCATGTCTTCTTGAGGGTTTGATGGTTAGGACCTGTTAAGGCAGGAACATAGATAAGCACCCAATTAAATTATAAAATCTTAAAGCAATAGATAATTAAGGGAGTTTGATAGTAAAGGCAAATTCACATGCCTTAAACTTGTCTTAATCTTGTGTTGAATTCCCATGCAATACCTTCATCATAAGATTAACTATACTTTGAAGTAATTGTTCATCAAAATGCAAAATACCTGGGGGTGGTCTGTTCTAATCATGTTAAAACAGTTTTTTTTCAGTATCTTATGTTGTCGCCCCATAGCCAGTTACTGGATTGTGTAGATTGTGTAACTTGTGGTTCCTGAAAATACCGTTTGCCAGCAAATTGAGTAAGTAAGGCAAGTTTAGTAGTGTAACCTTCTAACAATCACAAAGCAAACACATGGCAGTAACGTATTCTGCAATAAAAGACACAAAGACAATGGATTCTATTGCCACCACTGGTCCTGTTAATGCTGTTACACAAATTTCAATTTGACCATCAATATGCAATGTACATAGAAGAAAGAATATGTTGTATGTGTGGGTATCTGCTTGTCAAACTCAAGTTTTAAACCACAATAGCCTGCACACAGGAGACTTTTAAATGTAATTTTTAGCATTATTAATATTGCTTTCTTTCTGTCATTTGTGGATGTTATATTGCGTATTATACTAAAACATGCCTGCCTGTTTTGTTAAACAGGAATAATAATAATTATTCTGTTCTAAATGATTCATATTATTGCATGGCTTAGTTTGTTCGTAAAATGTAACTAGTTCATAAACTGCTTTTCTAGTATAAAATATGCCAGGATTGATAGAATTGATTCAGAGTAAGTGAAGTACCAGTCACAGAGAAAAAAAAGGATTCTCTACATTTTAATATGAGGGCACCACTAACCATTCGGGTGGATGGCTATGCCTTGCATATTTTATGCATCTGAATCTAATGTGGCTAACTGGCTGCTGAAGCTAGTCATTGTGTAACCCTCCCACCAGACTCTTAGGATTCCTCCAGGCTGAACAAACCCATGACTGGACCGAAAAAGAAAAAAAAGAAGTCATCATTCACTGCCTGCTCTGCATCACCCACCCTGCCGTGCAGAAAATCTGCAGAAATCAGCATTCAGTTTATCTACTCCACTCCATTGCCCAGCCCTCGTCTCTGCCACGCCTCACAGCATTCCTTCCAGAGCAGGTCCCACAAGACGGGATTGTTTCCAAGAGCCGGATTTCAAAACACGGGCAGTTCATTACGGGCAGTTGAGAAACTGTGCTTTTCAAGCTTTGTTGGTTCACGTAGTATTCAGAGTTGCCATGTCCGCTTGTAAGAAGCGGGAGTGGGCTTGTTTTTTGTAGAGTCGTGTTTGGAATTTTGCATGAACTCCCATCCTCTAACATGGTTTGCGCTTGTTTTGGGCTTGTTTGGAAGAACGGGGTTGCTGTTTTTCTGTCAGAAATCTGGCAACCCTGGCAGTACTGTCCGCTTACTGCCATGTGTGTGGTTGGGCGTCTGTGAGCATGTTTGCGTGGATGAGGCTAGGGATCCCACACAAAGGATTTTTGCAACAAGATATGTATCGATACAGTTAATTAATAATTCTTTCCCCCGAAGCAAGTATTACAGCACTGGGTACAGCATTTACAAAAAACATGTAAACTGACAGTTTTAATGATATCCTGTGTTAAGATAATTACTGACATCATTAAATTCAGAGTTTGTTAGTAGATTCAAAGTATTTGGATTCAGGCCAACTTGAAGTGCAGAAGCAAATCTGGGATGTTGGCTTAAAAAGGGTCCTGAAGCTTATTATTTAACCATTATCATTAAGCCCTTTAAGAGAAGTAAAGAAGGGGACATTTAAAGACTGGTTCTGTCATTCTTTGAGACATATTGTTAGTCAGTGAACGTTGTTGTTATTATAATGTGATCTTTTAACGTCTCTTTGCATTCATTAGCAACCACAGGGTCATTAATTCAGTCCCAACTTCCTAATTCAGGAATGATTGTCAGGAATCCGTTTTGTACGAGTCATAAATTAACTAATTAGATATTCCACTCAGTTTGTTGATCGTGCTTCCAGATTTATTTTAATCCATGTATTTGCTTACATAGATATATCAGACTAGGTTGTCATTAGAGAATGCATGTACTGGCAGCTGCCTGACTTAGAAAAGCTTTTAATTTGGTAATAATAGAGAGCACTAGTATGCTCTATTAATCATTTCAACCATATGTGAACACCAGGTTGGTTAACAAATCCGCCAAGTGTGAATTTTGGCATTGCTGATGCATATTATAGCATCGTGGGGCCTCCAAATAGGGAAATTTCATACCAGGTTTTTTTTTTTTTTTTTTTAAACTTATTTTTAACAGTGACTTCAAAAAAAAAAAATATATAAAACTAAAAGGTTTTTGCACACAAACTACTGATGTAACATTAAAAAGCATCAAAGGGCTCATAATAAGCAAATTAGGAATGCTTTCATGGCGTTATTCCAGCACGGAATCCATAATATAGGCTTTAGATCGCTAAGACCACAGAGAATTACTGTACACTGCCTAATGTGACTGCTTCATGTAAGTGTCTGTTCTACATATGATAAGCATGTAGTAGGCAGTGCGTTTTGGAAAGGGTTGCATTTGCAAAACGCATGCCTAATGAATCAATGATAAATTCAAACAAAGCGAAGAGCATTGATTAGAAGTGGAACAAGTTGACTTTGTTTCCCAGAAAAAGTGGAGGGCTGAGTTGAAGTTAAGAAACAATGGAAGCCTGATGATATATTTTGTGTTGTAATCCACTGTTTATGTTTGGCACCTCTGAAAAGCTAGGGTTCAACAAGGTTTATCATTGAAAGAATCACTGGGGATAACGTTCAAGTGCTAAGTACAATTCCAAGCACATTTTAAAGGTTATAAACACATAAATTGTGCTTTCAAAGCCAGAGGCAACGGTGCAACCTCAGATCTATCCTGCAACGAAGTGAAACTTCTTTATCTCTGCACAGACAAATGTGTACTCTACACTGGAAGGCTTTTAAAGCTGTAAAGCACAAATATGACGAGCATTACATATAAAATAACACAAAGTACAAATCTGTTGTTAATTAGCTCGTGACCTGTATCCTACTAGCAGAGAAACATATGGAAAAAATAAATATGGGATGGGGTTTTCTTAGCTTGCTGAGCTTGTTTGCCCTTTCAGAAATTTAAAATAACATGGACCTGGGAAATCTTCCTACTGCAGATTAGAGTATGTGAGGAGACCAATGGCTAGTGGTATAGTGTGGCTGCTTGAAATTCACTCATGCATATTTTGTAAGATTACTAAACATTCCAGCAGGGCATTGGTTGAGAGTAATGATCTGCTGGTAAACCTTTTAGAATTATTAGAATAGGATTGGGACTAGGTTTAGGATAATCAAATTAAGTAACACAGAAAAAAACTTTGTAACTACCGGTACTAGTAATTATTGCTTGCTTGACAAAAAGGTGACACAAAAGTGTTTTCAATGCAATTTTCTAACCCAGGGGGGGAGGCATGTTGATTTACATTGGGCTACAGAAGTTTAGAACATGTCTAATGTGTATAACATGGATATTTAGAAATCAGTTTAATATCAGGTTTATATTAGGGTTAACAACTTCACCCCATGTCATTTTAAGCTGACAGCATTTATTTCTTTCTTAACTGAAAGGGCAACATCACTTTCACTACTGTACCATGCAATTTAAGCATTAATTAGAAAACTAATGTAAAAACTATATATAATATATATATATATATATATATATATATATATATATATATATATATATATATATATATATATATATAATATATTAATATATATATATATATATACCCATAACTAACCTGGAGGACAGTACCTAAATTTTTTTTTTCTATGGACACTACAAAATTGTAATAAAATATGAAAAAAAAATTGTAAAATACCATCTTGTGAAAGAATGAGTAAAATGTCTTCTGACAGAAGGTAAAATGAGTAATAGTGCTAATAACAGGTTGTTGACGTCACACCTGTGAAGTTAAACTTAATTCATAAGATAAAGGACGGGTTTTGTTCACACAACAGTTAACCTGTCTCTGCACTCTCTGACTGGCTGTCAGTTAGAGCCTGTGTGTGACTCAAGTACAATGCATTGTGACTCACATGTTGACTAACTGGATAAAACACAAAACATTTGTACAAACCTGTCATTTTCACGCTGCAAGTGATACAAGATAAATCTGAAAACAACAGGAAGTGATTACTCCTGTTAGAACAAGCCTCCACTCCAAGCTTCACAGACCTCTGAAGGAGTGGACAAGTGGGAGGTTGTAGAGAAGGAGGGGTTTGTCTGCGGTCCAAACTCCTCCTCTTTCCTGGAGGCAGTTGCTTATTTAGGGGTTAGAGACCACAACTATCACACCATCTGCTTCAACATCTCTTTTAGCACCAGATTCCATTTTTTGGCCTGTAGGCCAGCATTAGACGAGGCCTGCTTCTTAACCCCAATCTTCCTCCCTGTGACTCGACGGCAGAAGTTAACCCTTAGCGAATGAAATGTTGTATCCAGTTCTCGACCTCTCATTTGTAAGTCAATGTTACTATGTGGGAGAATGTGTAACCCTATCCCTTTGCACACATAGACTTTTACATGATGTGCTTACTTACTAACACTCGCCCACACACACACACACACACACACACACACACACACACACACACACACACACACACACACACACACAAACTGCAGCAAAAGCTGAGTAAATATTGTGCAATCAATTCAATGGACAATGCAATAATTAAAAGTGTCTGTTATGAAAGGGATTACAGTTTAAGGCAATCAGCAAATATAATGGCTCCACTTTGAATCTGCTGAGCCTGTGCATCAGCTGTCAAACACACTCAGCAAACAGACGGCAGCAATAACTTAAGTGCAACATATTGTCTTTTGACAAGCAATTTTAACAAGAGTTTTGCTGCTATCATGAGAAATTGCACATGCTGTGATACCCACAGCTTCCTTGGTCTCCAGCATCTGTTCTATTGCTGAGTGAGTATGTGTGCGTATACACATCGGAGGGCCATCCTTTCAAAGAGACTTTAATTGTATCATTTTTGAAGGACCAAAATTCCACCTTGTCGTAAGTGACCTTTAATTGGAACTAACAGATTTTGTTATCCTTTTGACTGTCGCATTCCTCGTCAGGATATGTTTTGTTGAAAATGATTACCCCTGTAAATAGCTTCTGTATTTGGACATTTTGAATATCTTGTAACTTAAAGTTTAAGTATCAGAATTCTATGTCACATTCAGAGGGCTCTATACACAAATGAAGAGGCAAAGACACATTTACTGAGAATCAACTAACATGAATGAAGGAGCAGTTTAATTATTATTGTTTATCCAACATACAGAGAGGGAGTTCCTGGCTTGCACTGGGATTTCCAAAAATTCGACTGCACAGCAATAATAAATCATCCTCATGACACCATTTCAGATTCTAGGGACTTGCCAAAATGTTTAAAGGTTATCATGCAGGGCTTTCCCTGACTGATAAAGTTAAATAAGCCGTGACACCCAAAAACTATAGAACAAAGGATGGTCCTGAACTTTAGGAATACAAAGGATGTGCATAACATTGAATTATGGCCTGTCATATTTACGACTGTTTTCTTAAAAAAAAAAAAAAATGGAAATGGAAATGGAAGTTGATGTTGAGCTCTCTGATTGGGCAGACAAACAGGAGTAAAATTGGTTTTAAAATTGTAACGGTAGCATCAAAGCAAAATGATTATTATTTTATCAATTTTTTTTTTTATGCAAAAATCCAGCAAACAGTTACCAGGAATAAACAACGAGGACTACGTCAATTTCAGGCATAACGTATTCTTTTTATTTATTGATTTATTTTTTTACCCTGAATTTTTTTCCCAATTGGACTGTCCAATCATTTTATTCCCTCACTGCAGCAAAGTGGGCGTCCTCCGATCCCATGACCAAGACATCTTCATCTATTTCACCCAGGAACTCGAGAGAGAATGTTAGTGAGCTATTGGCCTCTGGAGGACAACTGCCAGCCCTGCAGGGGTCTGCTTTGAGCTCACTAGGCACCTGGGCAGGAGGGTTCGCTACAGCGCTTGAGGAGAGACAGTCCCTGATGCTTTTGCCTCCCTAACCCACGGGAGCACCAGAGTCAATGTGACTCTCCCTTCAGAATCCCCAGCGAAGTCTGACAACTTTGCACAGCCTGGAAGCAAACCTCGGCTGTATGACTCATGCAACACATGACACAGCTAGACATACTGTTTTCTAAATATAGGTTATATTTGACCATTGTTTCAGACTGGATTATAGGCTGTGGTGCTGATGATAACACATACCCATACACAAATTACCACCATTCTCTGTAGATTTCTTCAGAGTGAGCTGAGAAGAAACAATGTTAATTGTTTTATTTTCTGAAACAATTAACTGATCCAAAATGCTTTGAGACCAACACATTTACTTGAAAGGCTTGCTTTGATGATTGTGGCATTTATTAAATCAATTTTGTTAGTGTCCTAATGAAAGAGAAACTGGCAGGCAGCATGCTTAGAGGCCCATCACATTTTCGTTCATGTTCTTTATAGTTTGGCACACAGAGGTTTCATTTGCACTGTGACTGTATGATCTACAGTAGATCAGCTTTGTAATGAGACTTATTAACATGCACACACAAGAATAAAAACATTTATAGGGTTGGCTAAAAATACTGACATACATTAAGCCCCAAAGGTCATGTTGTACAAAAATATCAGCAATAGACATAATATGGAGGCTTAAATGTATATAAAGACACTCAGGGCTCAATATAAAAGCGGGGCTATGGCTCCTATATAAGGAACCGGTAGAAAAGATATCCTGGCATAGCGAGGGGCACTTAGCTTGGCAAAGAATCAAAGTTCATTTTAAGCCCTGCACTACACAGGTCATGTTATTATTGCAATCTAACATATAGGTAACCCTTCTTGCAGAACATCTCATACAGCTCATAAATCCAGATTTACCAGCCCCAGAATCCTTTCTTTGAAGTCAAAGGTTTATTGGAAGCCTATTCATGCCTGCAGAGTGTACTCTCTTTGACCCAGAGTATAGTGTATAAAGCACCCCCTTCCCACTAACATGGCAATATTGTACTGTTTAGTATGATTTTTTACTACCACCTTAGGTAGTCAAACAGCTGGCATTACCAGGTGACAGTAGAAGAGTCAGCAGACTCCACTGCACTCATCTTTTAAGGAGCTGCAGGCATGATGACGATTTCTAATCCTTCCACTAAGAACATCCTGTTTTTTTTTTCCATTTGCTTCACTGTGAGTCACAAGAATGAGGTGGTGATTTCAAGAAATCTTTATCTTTAGGGTTAAATACCAAGCATTAAAAAGAAAAAAAAAAACAACATTTATAAGATAAGGTACAGTATTAAGGAAAGAAGTTATAGCCATAATTTAAAAAAAGCATTATTTAGTTAGTGAGATTAACACAGTAGGTACAGAAATATATAGTAACAGGTGATTGAAAGAGACACTATACAGTCAGCATTTTAGCTGAGTGATTATTCATCTATCTGAATAAGTGTTTTTTTTTTTTTTCTGTCAAAATGGCTCAATCATGTATATGTACGTACATGTACGTGGTTGTTTCATTGCAAAATGAGAATAGCTACTATACTGTAACTCTATTTGGTAAAAACTCTAATGAAGCTCAAGGTTTCCAAGGGATCTGTTGAAACAGTTGCTGGGGCGCTAAAGAGCAACAAAACTCAAAGACAGACCAAGAATAATTAAATGAATGAGTTTTATGGTGGCGTTGCAAAATCAAAACTGTAGAATTAATAAAAAGCTCTTGATAGAAAAATTCAGATGCCATGCATTAAGTTGTGTCAACAGATTCTTGAATCATAAGACCTTCTGTCTGTGATTCAGCTCTGCTGAGCAAACAGGGAGGTAACTGTTAACTTTCCTTCAAGATTCTGTAATATCAACTCAGTCAATAAATCTGAAGCGAAAATACCATTAGGTTCACGTTTGATTTATAAGCAAATGTTAATCCAAAGGCCAAGGTACATCCACTTTGCCTTTCTAATGGAAATGTATCCTCAATGCCTGGCCGCCTACACTTCTAAAACAGCATTACATAGCACACTATTTCCAATGGTGTAATTGATGTCCAAACTAAACATTCTGCATTTTATCATGGGGGGCAAATTTATTTATATGAGGTGTTAGGCTCTAACATTACATAACAAAAGATCGTGATTCCATGATGGTGGATTTCCACAAATTGCACTCAACTTCAGGAGCCTTAGACTCTCAAGCTCTTAATTTCTGTGTATTGGCATAACTTAAAAAACTTCACTGTAGGAAATAAGATGTTTGTGTCTGTGAAAAAGCGCTTTATTACGCTTGGAATATTACTTGTATTGATGCAAAGTGCTGTTGATTGCAATAATTGTGCTGAAAATAGAAGTCCTTGCTTTCAGCCTGAGGTACATCACACACTGTACCATCCTTTCTTATTAGTGTGGCTGCCTACACGGTGACAGGAGAAATGTTATTACATGAAGCAGTGAATGAAAATGTTGTCTAAATTACCATAAAAATCATACTACATTGATCAGCCTCAGAACATCTGGTTCTCCCCAGGCTTTTTCAGAGTTACAGGAAAATACACAACATGTATTACTTGAGAATACAGTGTACATAGGTCTCTGCTTTGATTACACAATGCTTGAAGGGCAACATGAACACGTTGTACACTGGTGGATTTCAAATCGACTACATTTGACATAGAGAATTTCAATTAAATCAATTAAATGTGTTTATTTTATGGATATATATATATATATATATATATATATATATATATATATATATATATATACACACACACACACACACACACACACACACACACACACACACACACACACACACACACACAAAATACCTACATAACATGTCGGTGGGTAATGAGAGGTGAGTGATTGAAGAAAGCGTTTTAGTTTCCAGTGATTTCAACCAGTCACCTTTTCAAAGACAAGACTAATCAAATAACATACACTGAGCTTCCAAAAAAACGATTACTTTTTGTCAAGGATTTATATAGAAAACTGTGTGAGACCACCTCTGGTTCTGGGTCCTAGTTTGATTCTTTTAAAACGACTTCTACATCACTGCTAAAGTGTGTGTTTCAATCCCTTACGGTATGTCAGTTTGTATGCAGTTTTCCATGGCATACTTGAATTACATTGACAGCAAGTGTTTTGGGGCAAACAAACTGTTTATTATTCACATGATTAGATCTCTGTCGGACATCATAGCAGAACAACAGAAGACAAACATAATATAAATGCAGGCTGCACAAGAATTTTATGAAAACTAAGTTCACTAACAAACGGGGTGAGTGATACTGCACATTGCACCAAGTGGTACAGTGCATACACTGTGCTAAGAGAAGAGAACAACAGGGCTTTAGCCCTGGGCTAAAATAAAAATAGCCTTTATTAATATAGAGACAATGGTACCTCTGTATTCCACTGTAACGACAAAGAACCAGGGGTGGATCAGTGAATTTCTTTACCCAAAGTATTTGCTTAACAAAGACAAACAAAAATATTGGGGCTCATGTCAACCCTGAATATATATTAAAACGGTTCTATAGTTATTAAATGCAGGTTGGATTATTTTCAGCTTCAAAGAACAAAAATATAATAAGGCTGTGAAACTCAAGCTACAATAAGTGCTATACCAAAGAGCAAACTACTTAAGAATAGAACTAATCCACTTTTTTTTTTTTTAATTTGGTCAAAGGTTATATTACCTGTGTAGCAGGTATGGAGCTACAGTATATTCCTGTGAAATCACAGAAAAAAATCTCACTGCAATTATAACATCTACAAATGTCACGACTTCCACATCAAAAATGTGGCAGACCCCAAATGTAATCCTTGCTGAGGAGTCGGGTTCCTCTGTAAGGAGCATGTTGCTTATGGACTGAAGGTAGTGTTGTATATTCTTTATTGAGATGCACATGCACATGGCACACAACATATAATTGCTATAAGTTTTTCCTAAAGTGTACAAAATGATGTGCAAAAACTAAGCATTCTATAGAACCAACACAAAACAAATTAGTTGAGATAGACAGCAGTTAAAAAAATAAAATTAAAAAAATAACTAGTGCTCATCATTATTTTTTGTCATCTATGAAAATGTGCCTTTTAATTGCTTCAAAATATAATCTATATGCTACTGTGTATTAAAAAAATGAGATCCTCTCGACAATTCAGAAGCAAAGTAAAGTACACCTTTAAAAAATACAAGCCTTGCTTTAAATATATGTCTTATATTGCCTGAAGATAATCAACATAATAAAACGAAGCACACATACACACAGTTCCCATCAAGAAACATCCAGTTTGTGCTTTAATATAAAAACAAAAAAGATAAATAAATGAACGTTGCTAGCGAAACCACATGGTTCAGTTTCCTACATTAATTACCGCTGCCTGAGAGGGAAACCCTTAAAGAAGCTGTAAGCCTCATCACTTTTACCCTAAAGGTTTTTATTATAACTTTCAGTAAGCTTTAATTTTGGGCTTAGCTCCTCGACTGGACCTGCAAATTACCTTAACATTTCTGAGTGTGTTCCCAGAAGCTCAGAGAAGACATTGATGGAAGGAAGCTGAGATTACTGTACAAATTAAAGATGTTAAAGATCTTAATGTTTTAAAAAATGATATAGTGGAGCATAAGGAGAGCTCTTGCTGCTGTATACAGTTATTTCTTAATTAATGCAACAACAAAAAAAAAAACTCTTCCCAGACAGCTCTTCAGCATGGAATCAGACAGGAATGTACCTGTTTCCAGAGCATTTGTTCCGGGCTTTACTTTGTAAATTAACTCACTGCTTCTTGACACTTTTATCCTAGGGATATAAAGTATGCCCAGCTTAGTGCTTCTTCAAATAAAATTGAAATAATGTGTTTCCTGGAATTGCTAATGCTGCTAATATCAATTTTGATGGTACTGTTATTCTATCATTATTTTTTTTAATTGGTTTTCTGGTACATACAGTTGAAATTTTTAAACTATTCAAGCTGTGACCAGTGTAATATGAAATACCTGTAGCAGAGATACAGTTCAGGCTTTTTGACCCATCACAGCACCATTATCCCTGATATTAATGTAAATGTGCATTATACCAGACTTGTTGCCACATTTGAAATGCTGACAAAATAATTGGAAAAAGAGCTCAGGATACAATTGTTTGTGTAATTGAAAAAAATACATGAGGTTAGGGATGCTGCAGAAAAACCACTTACTAACAATACCAGATTGTGTGGAAATACTTTATATTCAGAGATGGCACAACAGAACCGAACGAATTTCAATAGGTTCTTAATCTTAGTGTGCTTCATTGCATACTCAGACTCAAGATTATTTTTTGTTATTAGAAATCTTATCTGAATAATTTTAAATTTTGCTGTTGCAACTCAACAACCGTGCATTTATGTTATTTGCCATAAGATACTGACAGGAGAGCCAATAACTTTCTATACATACAAATGCAGGAGATATACTACTGAACACCCTTAAATTAAAGATGATGAAGACACAGGATGAGGATGCAGGATACAATTAATTTCTGGATCTCTGATCACTGGCCTTGAGGAGATTATAGGGATGTGGACAGTAAATATCATTCCAAGAGGATCTAGATAATCAACACCCTGTATTCACTGGCAGCACAGTCTTCACTTGCTAACCACATCATGTCTGAGCATCACTGCTTTGTCAAAATATTTTTTACCAATTTTAGAATATAAAAAAAATGTCAGGGATACTTTTTTCAATGTCAAATCTTATAATATTGTCAGAACCAATTGTGAAACCGAGAGGTACTTCATCACCACATAGCATTCTCCAAACAGAGCTCTTTCACCTGAAAATGCAGTAAAAAAAAAAAAAATAGAAAAAGAAAGAAAGTGGACTGTTATTGTATGACTTTTACTATTGTCTGAGATCTGACAGGAAGTGTTGAGATGGCTGATTTCCTGATGTGGGCTCTGCAGGCCTCTTTCAATGAAGGTGTTTTTTTTGTTTTATTTTGGTGGGGGGTGGGGTAGGACGAGTTGTATGTTTTAAACCTACCCAATATAAAAGATGAGTAATTCTTAAAAAGCTTTGTAGTTGGTAACTGTTTAGGTATAAACATAGGTCTAAAAACGAAGATAATAGTGCAATTTGATTGTCATTATAAGACTAAAATCAAAATGCATTATATTCAATACACTAACATCTTTTCACAAGTTTGGTTCAAGAGGCAGCTGAAGATATTACTGTTGTAAAATTGAAGCAATATCATTATGCGATTTTTGAGTTTTTGCATTTTACAGTTTGAGGCGAAGCTTTGATTGTGGAACAGGTTTTCATCTGTTCATACAAGAGCTAGTCATTACGACAGCGAGGAGAATGACATTTTCTTTGTTGCATTGAGAAAATACAACGGTACCATAAAAGCACACCAAAATCCTGACTACATCAAAGTCAATCACTTCCATGCTATATCAAATACGCTGACAATTTATTATTTAAAGAAAAAAATATAGTTATGCTTAAATTAAGAAAGCAAATATACATAAGGGAAATGTGTTACGATCCCTCGAGACAATCGCACATTTTACTTCTCCTGTAGTTGCCTGCGATGAAATGGCGTTCTAAACACATACTTAATAATATATGAAACTCATTTCATACGGAATAAAGAAAAACCTCACAGCATAAATTAGTGGCACTATAAAGATAATAGCCTGATGTCTTTAAAAAATCTGCCAGGAACCTAACAAACCAAGAAGGTGTGATTTAATTCCTGTAATGTCCTATTATATCCTGTTAACACATACTATTGTTAATCACATTAAAAGAGACAGCCGGCAGTAACTTACACAAGCTGCTTACCAGTTAAATGACTTCTACCTGGATAATGAGGATATTGGCTGTTTAAATAAAAGGAGAAAACAGAAAATTGATTGAAAGCAGAATCATAGAAAGGAGAACCAAAAGAATATGACTTTCTTCACTCATTAACACAAATCAGTTTAATGAGTATAGTGAAGAGGTATGGCTTTATCCTTTAATTTTAATAAGCACTGTAAATATCTACTTCCCAATTCAATTAAGGATGCCAGTTTGTAGGTTGACACTTCCCTTGAGATAATTCCTTCTAATACTGCAGGAAACCTTTTTTTTTTAATATTACAGCAGCCTACTTGAACTGCTTATGCAGTTAAAATTTAACAATACCATACATTTATAATGGGCAGTGTGGTACAGAAATAAAAAACAGATTTAAATCATCATGAAATTACAGAATTAGGTAATACCAGGTCTTATTTGATCATACTGTTAAAATAGAATTCATATATTTCCAATAATATGCTTATTAAAAAATGGAGATATACTGCTACATGTTTTTACAAAAAAGGATCATGATCACAGTGTAAGAAATAATAGGCCTAACTGGTTTGCACAGCATTAATGAAGGGGTCCGTGAGGTCCAATTTATATATATATTATATATATTATATATATAGATATATATATATATATATATATATATATATATATTATATATATATATACACACACACACACACACACACACACACACACACACACATACACCACTTTCTGAAGCACAAAAGGAAAGGATGTTTAATAGAATCGTTTTTATATTGCCATAAAACAGCCTGTTGTTTTGCTTTGTTTTACAAAGGGAAACTCCCACAGTGTACCTTTACATTCCTACCCGCCACCACAAGTACACAAGTGATTGAAATAAAATATCCTTTATCATAACAGTGTTGACCATTTGAACCCTTCCATTGAACTTCTAGAGCCTAATCGGGTTAGACTCCAGCGATGCACTAACCCCTTTTATAAAACAACAGCTTTTGTATTTACAATGTTGGAGTGGCGTTTGAAGTATGAAGCTGAAAAAAAAAAAAAATTACTGTTGGCCTTGATAATAACAGTACAAGGTATGTATGTGTGTATTTATGTAACATTGTGCATTGCAGAAAGGGTTATTCAGCCAGGCACAGGCTTGTCTGAAGCAATATTTCAGGTCTGTAAATTAAAATACAGTTGAAACAAAAAGGCAAAGGCCCTTCCAAAAAAGTATATTTCTGTAAAACAAAAAAAGAAAACAGAACTGCAAGGCCATAATCACTACCACACACTTAATATATCATGAAAGTTTAAGAGGATGTGAGCCAGAAATAAAATGGGAAGTTTTCACCACAAATGTGTTTTGTAGACTGTTGTGTGAATCACAATCTGACTGCTAAATATTTTGTTAAAGGCTCTCATAAATTATTACCTTTAACAAACGTCACAGGGTTCAGCAGGTGGCTTTCGTTTTCAGTCCGGGAGGTGAGGTCAGAAATGTACGGCTATAGAACCCTAATACAGAGGAAATAGGAGGGGACTTACCAGAAATGTTCTATTTTTGTTTAGTTTTTTTGTTCTCAATGCTTGTAAACCTCAGGTGAAACTGATTATGTCTTCGCTATATTCAGTTGCTCTCAAAAGTATTCACCCCCCTTGGACTTTTCCACATTTTATTGTGTTAACATATGGAATCAAAATGGATTCAATTAGGAGTTTTTGCCACTGATCAACACAAAAAAGTCCATAATGTCAAAGTTAAAAATAAAATCTGCAAATTGTTCTACATTAATTACAAATACAAAACAGAAAATAATTGACTGCCTAAGTATTCACCCCCTTGAGCCAATATTTGGTAGAGGCACCTTTGGCAGCAATTACAGCCATGAGTCTATTTGGATAAGTCTCTACCAGCTTTGTACATCTGGACACTGCAATTTTTTTCCATTCTTCTTTGCAAAATTGTTCAAACTTCGTCAAGTTGGATGGGGACCTTTGGTGAACAGCAATTTTCAACTCCTTCCACATATTCTCAATTGGATTGAGGTCAGGGCTTTGACTGGGCCACTCCAGGACATTGACCTTTTTGTTTTTAAGCCACTCCAGTGTGGCTTTGCCTGTATGTTTGGGGTCATTGTCCTGCTGGAAGATGAATCTTCTCCCAAGTTCCAGGACTCTTACAAACTTCAACAGATTTTCCTCCAGAATTTCTCTGTACGTTGCTGCATCCATTTTGCCCTCTTTATCTTCGCAAGCTTTCCAGGCACTGACGCAGAGAAGCATCCCCATAGCATGATGCTGCCTCCACCATGCATCACGATAGGGATAGTGTTCTCAGGATGATGTGTAGTGTTAGGCTTGCGACAAGCATAGCACTTAGCGTTGAGGCCAAAAAGCTCTATTTTGGTCTCATCAGACCATAGTATCTTCTTCCACTTGGTCTCAGAGTCACCCACATGCCTTCGGGCAAACTCTAGCCGAGATTTGATGCAAGTTTTTATTTTTCAACAATGGCTTTGCCATTGTTTTTTTTTGCCACTCTCTCATAAAGGCCAGTTTTATGAAGCACCCAGGTTATTGTTGCTGTATGCACAGTATCTTCCGGCTCAGCTGTGGAAGACTATAACTCCTGTAGAGTTGCCATAGGCCTCTTGGTGTTCTCCCTGACTAGTGCCCTTCTCATTTGGATACTTAGTTTGTGAGGACGGCCTGTTGTAGACAGATTCACAGTTGTGCCATATTCTCTCCATTTCTTAATAATGGACTTTACTGTGCTCAGGGGGACAGTCAATGCCTTGGAAATGTTCTTATATCCTACCCCTAGATTGGTGCTTTTGAAGAACCTTATTCCAGGTTTGCTTTGAATGTTCTCTCATCTTCATGATGTAGTTTGTTAGGAAATGTACTAACCAACTGTGGGACCTCCCAGAGACAGGTGTATTTAACCTCAAATAATGTGAAACACCTTAAATGCACACAGGTGGACTCCATTCAACTAATTATGTGACTTCAAAAGACAATTGGTTGCATAAGAACTTATTTAGGTGTGTCACAGCAAAGGGGGTGAGTACTTATGCAATCAATTATTTTCTGTTTTATATTTGTAATTAATTTAGAACAATTTGTAGATTTTATTTTTCACTTTGACGTTATGGACTTTTTTGTGTTGATCAGTGGCAAAAACTCCTAATTAAATCCATTTTGATTCCATGTTGTAACACAATAAAATGTGGAAAAGTCCTTTTGAGAGCCACTGAATATAACGAAGACAGTGAGAAAGCTTTATCGTTGAATTTCTCTGTTTCTTTTAGTATTTCAAAGTAAAGATTTAAAAAGCATGTCTGCCCCATCATAACATGAAAATACTAATTCATATTTAAGCATTGGAGTGCATCCTATTGGCCCGTGAAAAGACGTCTATCATGCAAAGACTTATTCAACTAAATAAAAATTATAATTTGAAATAAGGTAGAATGGATCTTAAAAAGCACTCTCATTTTACAGAGGGTTAAAATGTCAATAGAAATGCACAGCACGTCCCTGACTTCTGAAGTAAAACAAACTTGATAAGCCTACTTTAGTCACCAAAGAAAGAAGATACAATTCAAACAGTTCCTTGTATAACCTTGCACCTGGATTGTTTTCCCCACATCATTTCCAATTCAAGGCATTCACTTGGGTGAAAGCAGCCTCTAAAAGCTCAGCAGTAGTTTTCTCATCGTGTTTCTAGTAAATTAAAGGTCTGAGGTGTAGGCAGACTGAAAAAGGAAACACTGTATGGGAGCTATTCAGGTTGTCATGACAACTGCCCTGCAAACCTCTCGTACTGTATTTGCTCTTTTGCAATATCAATCATTCTTTCCCCTAAAAACAACAGTACTGCAATTCCTGTGCCTCCCCTGAACTTTCAAATATTCAGGAAACACTTTTTTTTTTTTTAACAAACACAAGTTTTTTTATGCAAGGGAAGCACTTTCCATGATTAACTATATGCAACTCTTCAGTATATTGGCAGAAATTTAAAAAAGCTGAACCATGGTATGCGTCTGGTAGAAAAATGAAATGCCACACTTGAATGCAGCTGTAGGTAAGTGTTGTAAAAAGACCCTTTTGACCCATCTGTATCCCTGTCTGACTTGTAAATATCAAAAACAATGGTAAATTGTTTTCTTTTAAAAAAAAAAAAACAAGATATGCTAAGTTTTCATTAAAGTATGTCATTAACTTTTACAGATTCCATAATGTCATTGTTGTTTTGTGCTGTAATTCTGTTTCAGTTTGCTTCAATTATCTTACCTTTTCAACACTCACTGTTCTTTATTTGATCAATCTTTTTTTACAGGATGGAATTTTAACCCTGATCGAGACATACTGATAAAAACTAACAAAAATACACTGTAAATGATTAAAAATGTGAAACTAAGAAGAAAAGTTTCTGAAACTACCCCTGTGCAAAGTAACCCTTTAAAATCTCTGTGACAAAAACTCTGAAGACTGTTATTAAACACCAGCTTTAAAAGGTATTGTCTGGTTTCATGCAGTCCTATCTGTAGTATTATTTAAGCCAAACAGCCAACATCTGAAGATCTGTCCCATTGAAACTTCTTGACTCGTTACGAGTTCACGGCATGGCACGGCAAATCAAAAGTAATTTCTTTGAATTGCAGTAATATCAAGGAAAAGTTGTTGGGATATTTTGAAAAATAAATAATATGGCAACTTCACAGTACCAGAAACATTAACCTATGTAAACTGTACCTACTGTCTGAAACCTGGGGGCTAAATGTCATAGAGCCATTTATATGCTGATCAGTGGAAGAAAACCATTTTTGACAATTTATGAATACAGTATGTGATATTTTTCTGTTTGCCCAAGAGTTCCAGACTTGCACAATGCACATCTTACACCTCCAGCATGTCATATAAAAGTCTGGTTGGTGGCACAATATTATTCAGAATTAACTTTTTATCGAACAATGATTTGACCACTTACTGCAAATGCAGTATGTATCTATATCTCTACATATAAAAACACAATTGAATCGGCTGACACACATCAAACCAGTCTGGTACTGATGTGCTCAATATTTACAATAAGCTGCCTCTTAAACATTACATGACTCAGTTTGGCAGTCATCGTAAAACAACACAGGCCCTTTTTTTTTATCAGTTAGCTCTTCATTTTCTGTCAAGTGAAAGCCAGTAGGAATGTCACAGATTACTAATTTCACAGGATTAAAGCATTGTTCCCACAGTCTCCGTGTTTCTGACATCATGGAAGTACTGTGTAAAGCTACTGTAGACGAGCAGAGAAAGGGGCAGTTGTTGTCTGCAACAATGATTTGCCTTGAGCTTCGTTACAGATATACAGTAAGTACACAGACATTAACATAATACAGTGGCTGTGTATGGGACAGTACATGGAGGACTTGTTTTGTGGTTACAGTGATTACCTTTGAGACTGGCATAAATTGTACCTCAGTACTATTTAAACAATTTCCGGAAAAAAAAAAAAAAAAAAAAGATAGTAGACTACAAAAGACATCTTTGTTACAAGCAAGACGCATTAGTTGTCAAAACACTGTCCTTGCTGTCCCAAGGAAGACATAGGCCCTACATTTTCATTTAAACCCCATTAATGTCCTTGTTTTGACTTTTAATGTTTTCCTGTTTTTAAAGTACAGTGCCTTGGTGGATCAATGTCAGATACGCACAATGTAAACATGATTTTCTATAAACATTAAAAGCTGCTTTATTTTTAAATCGATAGTGCTTTAGGCTTTGCACTTTCTCCTTCCAACTTTCTCCTCATTTTAAGCTGATGACATTTTGAGGCATTTCTTGTGGACATTCACTTCATAATCTTTCATGTAGGGGATGACACCACCTACTGTACCTTCACATTCAGTCCATTAAAATAATTCAAAATCACGTTTTACAAATGGCAGGATTTGAAATACTGCTTCCTCTTTCAAACTGAAATGCATAAAGTCTGAAATTTTCCAAGAAATACTACAAGATCTGTTAGTGTGTCAGATGAGAAAAATGGACAGCTTTTGTTTTGTTTTTTGTTTTGTTTTTTACCCTTCAAACGTGTTATGCTGTCTGGACTACGCTATACTTTATATAAAAAATAAATCATGTCAGACAAATTGCCCAACAAATAAAAATACAGTATCTCTAGACACATACATTCCATTAATTACCAGTCTGGTTTGGATCTAAACTATTCAAATCCTTTACCTTTCCCTTCAGACAACAGAGCACTTGAACATTTACAGACTTGCAAACCTTCAGGCAAAACATCATTCCTGAGGCCTTCAACTGTAGACTATATGGTGCACGAACCCAACTGTGTGAGTGTTAAATCCTAGCCAAGCAATTTAGATTGAGACAGATACAAAAAGCATTGTATTCGTATCTAAACAGCACTGAAATATGGACATTTATACACACACACACACACTGTTATTTTATTTATTTTATTATTTTTACTCTTGTTGCTTGTGCCAATTAATTTCAAGATCGTGGCATATTAGAACTGATTATTAATTAAATCAACTGCATATTGTAATAAAATAAATTCAACCAATACAAAACCTATTCCTTTATTGAATCACTTGATTTATGCGATCAAACTGAGGGTATGATAATTTAAAGGTTTTCACCACATATGAATATGTTTAATGCTATGATTAAATTCTGCTATCACATATAGTGTTGTATCTTCATGCCATTAGAGTAGTCCCTGTTTATAAAAAAAGAAAAAAAAAAAAAAAAAAAAAAGGAAGAAGTTAAATATAATTTGAAATGCATCATACTCCCCAAGGCACGGGACCTGAAAACAATAGACAGAATCTTTGCACTGTATAAAAAGGAAATTCCTGCAGCTTTTAAAAGACACAAAATGCCATCTGCTCTCGAATGTACAGATTTCCCTGGTGGGAGCACTTGGGAGCACTAATCACACAGCAGTAAGCCCATTCTGACCTGACAGCTCTGTTTTCAGAATAGGGACCTTGTCTTGTACTGTACAGCAATATTAGCTGCCCCAGTATGAGCTATGATATAAATTTGCGTTGTACCAATGTGGTTCTTTCAAAGGTCATTTTAAGACACAAGCAAATCTCTCTCTCTCTCTCTCTCTCTCTCTCTCTCTCTCTCTCTCTCTCTCTCTCTCTATCTTTCTCTATATATATATATATATATATATATATATTATTTTTTTTTTTTTAAATAAAAAAATTTAATAATCGCTGTAACCCTCAGGGGTTCACTTTAACAAAAACGATTTGTTGAAAATGATATTCAATGTCATACTTTCAAAAACAATACAAATGGATTTATAATGATACTGTTAGTTTTTAGTGTATGCTGCTTACAGGGGTAGCCTTGTCTCTCCCTACAAGTTCTTATTAAAGAGGCCAAGTTATAGATCTTCCCCTTTTCCTGCTAATTTCCTGTGTGAGGTCTTATTACTTGAACAGGAGTCTCACCTCCCAGCCCTCATCATCCACCCAATGTACCATTAGACCCTGTGATTCCTAATTGAATTGATGACAAGCACAGTTGCAGCTCCCTTCTATACCTTAGTAGACTGGCTTGAAAATCAAGCAAGTGTTAAGCCACCTTTTTTGTCCATATGGTGTTCAGGATTAACACAGATTTGAATACAAGTCAGTTTACTGGATTTGGAGTATGTCGTCACGGACAAACATCAGTCTAACTTGAATACAGAACAATGCACACAATGCTGACTGTGAAATACAAGTCCAACACTAGCATAATGATTTCACTGTCATACAATCCCTTTTGAATTGGTGCTCACATTTTTCCTATGATAAAGGCAGGTGGGAATGCAAAACTTTTCTTTTATAAAAATTATATATATATATCTTTACTAAATACATGTAGTAATATTTATCCAACATAACTACACTTACTGGCACAGAGGGATCATTAAAAACATAAATTTTAAATGACAAAGTAAAATATTTCACTGAGAGGACGTCCAATGCTACAAAAAGGGGTGACATGAATATTTCATCACCTTGTCATTCACAAGCTTACTGTTGAACTATTACAAACCAGTCTAGTGGGAAGATAGTCTGGGTATGGCTTGTGGAACTTGAAGGTCAAAGGTTTACCCACAGTCCTTTAATGCTGCCTAGTTTACCCTCATGGCCTATGTATTTGTGAATTATTGAGCTTGAAGCACAGACTGCATAGTTGCTATATACTTGATAGGCTGCATTTAAAAAGTGTACCACATTTCAATGCACTCATTAAGAATGGCAGTCTCACCCCTGCAGGATTTCTTAAGCTAGCCTTTCCAAACAGTATAGAGTTAATGTGTTCTATATCAAGCAGAACAGTAGATGTGACACATGTTCTGGAACACAGCTTCTGTGCTCTTTCCCCAATAATTACTGCATGCAGACACATTCCTGGCATTCTGATAGCAGCAAGTGAAGGGAAGAGAGCAGCAATGTGCATCAGTGAGTCACAGCAAGACAGGAAGCCTCAAGCACATCCACCCTTCCTTCCTGCTCTATCAGCTCAATGCAGCATCAGACAGAGAGCAGGGCACAGTACTGCAATGAGAGACAGAGTGTGCAGTCCCAGCTTTATACGGTGGATGAATTGCATATGGACACCATTATAACAATCATTCTCTTTGTGTTATATGACATAGCCTGCAAATGAATGATTGCTTAGTGCAAATAAGTCACAACAAAAAAAAGCACAATTGCAAAACGCAGAAGTGTACATTTAAAGTTAGAGAACTGCTACAGCAGAAGCAGCTTTTGGGTTTCATAACTGAAGTATCTTGGACTAAAGTGGTGTTTGTATATTTGACAGGATGTTTGAAAGTCACTATTAAATGTAATCAAGATTTTGTTCTGTATGTCCTCAGGGGCCATTTTACAAATGTCAAACACGCAAAAACATGCCAATTTGCTTTGTGGGTTTCTGTTTATTTGAGGCTTTTTCACGACTGCATTGAAAAGAAAGTAAAATCAATACCAGCTCTTGACAAGGAGCAAACATTTTTGTTGACTCAGCTTGAATGGTGGTATCATTCCTTTGTGTGTGTTATAAAAAGGGGGTATCCCCCTCTTCCTGACCTCTGAATAGGAAATAGAAAACCAGGAACCTCCATGGTCCCAGGGGAAATCAATTGTGTGGTCTCATCTTAGTTCCTAGAGAACTATATACCACAGTACAAAACCACTGTAATCTACAGCTGCTGTGTATTGGAAATAATGGCCCTGGGTCAGAGGAGCAGAAAACATCACTTGTCAATTGCCACAACAGACTTCAAAAGGACAGTTTCCTTTAGAAATAGACCTACAAAAGGACATGAGACTATTTCACATATAAAGTTACAATAAAAGGTTTCTGGATTATTTCATTATATATGTCTAATTGAGTTTTGAAAGGACTGGGAGAAGGTAAAGCCCCAATCTATTGCATGATATCTCTCCAGTTAACCTAGTTGCTTATTTTATCTTGTGCTTTGATTATTCCCAACTTACCATCTGAGGGGTGGAAATAAGACTCCTAATGTATTGCATAGCAGTTTCACCCATTCCAGATTTGACTACAAGCTTGATTAATCACCATAAAACCAGGAATGGATAAAACATCCATCTAACACAAGTCTTAAATAACTAACTCCCCCCCCCCCCACAAAAAAAAGAAAAAAAAGTGTGTTGTGGGCGGGGTCGGGGGATTCATCCTCAACCAATGGCCAGGCAAATAGTTTTAAATGAAAAACATACAAACTTCACACCTTATTTTGCCACAGGTTACTTGGCAACATACCATGCCTGTGCTATATGCCTGTGTTAACTTTATAAAACCTCTACCATGCACCAACAGCAGGGTGTAATAAATCTTTGTCCTGAGAGGAACTACAGTGGCTTGCGAAAGTATTGACCCCCCTTGGCATTTTTACTATTTTGTTGCCTTACAACCTGGAATTAAAATGGATATTTTGGGGGTTTGTATCATTTGATTTACACAACATGCCTACCACTTATTAAATATTAAATTTTAAATATAATATTTTATTGTGAAACAAACAAGAAATAACACAAAAAAACAGAAAACTTGAGCGTGCATAAGTATTCACCCCCCCCCCCCCCCAAAGGCAATACTTTGTTGAGCCACCTTTTGCAGCAATTATAGCTGCAAGTCTCTTGGGGTATGTATCTATAAACTTGGCACATCTAGCCACCGGGATTTTTGCCCATTCTTCAAGGCAAAACTGCTCCAGCTCCTTCAAGTTGGATTGGTTCCGCTGGTGTACAGCAATCTTTAAGTCAAACCACAGATTCTCAATTGGATTGAGGTCTGGGCTTTGACTAGGCCATTCCAAGACATTTAAATGTTTCCCCTTAAACCACTCGAGTGTTGCTTTAGCAGTATGCTTAGGGTCATTGTCCTGCTGGAAGGTGAACCTTCATCCCAGTCTCAAATCTCTGGAAGACTGAAACAGGTTTCCCTCAAGAATTTCCCTGTATTTAGCGCCATCCATCATTCCTTCAATTTTGACCAGTTTCCCAGTCCCTGCCGATGAAAAACTTCCCCACAGCATGATTGGGGTGATGAGAGGTGTTGGGTTTGTGCCAGACATAGTGTTTTTCTTGATGGCCAAAAAGCTCAATTTTAGTCTCATCTAACCAGAGTACCTTCTTCCATATGTTTGGGGAGTCTCCCACATGCCTTTTGGTGAACACCAAATGTGTTTGCTTATTTTTTTTCTTTAAGCAATGGCTTTTTTCTGGCTACTCTTCCGTAAAGCCCAGCTCTGTGGAGTGTATGGCTTAAAGTGGTCCTATGGACAGATACTCCAATCTCTGCTGTGGAGCTTTGCAGCGCCTTCAGGGTTATCTTTGGTCTCTTTGTTGCCTCTCTGATTAATGCCCTCCTTGCCTGGTCCGTGAGTTTTGGTGGACGGCCCACTCTTGCCAGGTTTGTTGTGGTGTCATATTCTTTCCATTTTTTAATAATGGCTTTAATGGTGCTCCGTGGGATGTTCAAAGTTTCGGATATTTTTTTATAACCCAACCCTGAGCTGTACTTCTCCACAATTTTGTCCCTGACCTGTTTGGAGAGCAAATTGGTCTTCATGGTGCCGCTTCTTTGGTGGTGCCCCTTGCTTAGTGGTGTTGCAGACTCTGGGGCCTTTCAGAACAGGTGTATATATACTGAGATCATGTGACAGATCATGTGACACTTAGATTGCACACAGGTGGACTTTATTTAACTAATTATGTGACTTCTGAAGGTAATTGGTTGCACCAGATCTTATTTAGAGGCTTAATAGCAAAGGGGGTGAATACATATGCACGCACCACTTTTCCGTTATTTATTTTTTAGAATTTTTTGAAAGAAATTTTTTTTTTTTCATTTTACTTCACCAATTTGGACTATTTTGTGTGTGTCCATTGCATGAAATCCAAATAAAAATCAATTTTAATTCCAGGTTGTAAGGCAACAAAATAGGAAAAATGCCAAGGGGGGTCAATACTTTCGCAAGCCACTGTATGCTTTGCCACAGCCCATATTTTATTGTGCCCTTTGGACTTATAAAATAAAATACACCTTATCTGCTACTTCTGCTCAATAAATTCTGTTCATCTAGTCCTAGTGTACTATATGTAGTTTTGTCTTTGTGCTTGAACATTTGTATTTTTTTGTAGTGTATGATTGGTATTTACAGAGCTGACAAGATTAACACTTCTCATAAAATTACAACATTGCTTTTGTGTGGAAGAAATGGAACGGCTTTGATGATGCAGTAAACTGGCGTAAAGAAAGTGCATTGTAAGTCTTTTTCATTATTTCACATTCATCCAGTGAGACAATGGTCCCAGACCCATTTTGCAACTTCCAGTTTTCTGCAGTGTCCTGCTGGGTCAACAAAAATAAATAAATAAAATAAATAAATAAACAAAGGTCTACAAGAACGTACCACAGCAAGTCAGGATATTACTAATACTGCCTTTGTATTATATATTTAAAAAAAAAAAAAAAAAAAACAAAAAAAAAAAAAACTAAGTTCCTGGTTTAAACACACAGAATGGCACACTCTTTTAAATCCAATACAAAACAGCTTACTTTGTCATCATTAGTCAAGAGTCACATGTGGGTACATTTCCTTTTTGCTAACCAGCAGCGCTACAGATAAACGTCATGTTGGACAATGAGACGAGGACCATGCATTCAAAAAGAATGCTAAAACAGCCACTAAAATCAATAACAACCAAGAAATTAATAGTTAAAAAGATTTACGATCACCACACAGACAAACTGAAAGCATGGCAGCTACTAAAAGATTTTGAAGGAAGGTCAAAGGGGGCTTTACATTAAAGTATATAACATAATGCCAAGGTATGCTATGAAAGTAATATTTCAATCTGAACAGTTAGTGATGCCTTCAACTTTTTCCCCAAAGAAGCTGTCAAATTTTGTAGCGAGTCATCTAGACCTAAAATCAACTTTGCTCTGAGATAAGAAAAGGTGAAAAGGTACATGGACGCTGATCTTAAGCAATGTTCAGTGCAGCTCTTAACTATATGCTTGGTACATTTAAAACTGAATCTATTTTCTACACAGTAGCCCTATTCTCCCTGACAAATTTATTTTTTCTTTCTTTTTTTTTTTAGCTGGGTGTAAAGTTAACTGGTTAATGTATCCAGTATGACTTGCCTTCTGATTTGCAAGACACACTACTGGCTATTTCAAAGATAAGCAAGACAGGCATTTAAGGGTTAACTCACTGAACTGTACCACTGATTTCTGATAAAGTACCAGGAATTTAAAAAGGAAATAAACAAGTCTAAACGTCCTCTTCAGGCCGTGTTTTATAAGAAACAGTTAACAAAAGCTATTCAATATTGATATGCAAATAAAAAAAAAGTTGCACTTTTTCTCCCCTCATACAAAAGAAATGTCGTGTGCAAAATGGACAGTGCATCACTGTTCGTATATGGCAATTAGCTAGGCTAAAAAGGTATTTCAAGTGCGGCAGAAATATTAAAAAATACAACCTGAAAAATGTCTGTTTTATGGCATTTAAAATGACTTGCTCACTAGATTACAAGGA
The DNA here is from genome assembly GCF_017654505.1 of Polyodon spathula. Lineage (NCBI taxonomy): Eukaryota > Metazoa > Chordata > Actinopteri > Acipenseriformes > Polyodontidae > Polyodon > Polyodon spathula. The sequence goes on from NC_054544.1 coordinate 33,513,866, forward strand.
TAAATTTAACAATCACACAGTTGTAGATGGTTTATTATGTACTGCTGTGTTCTACAAAGCAGCATATATTACATTTGTTAAATGCAGTAAGGTGTGTTGTTGAGTGTTCATAAAAGTACTTCATGTTTAAGGGTTCATCAACAACATACACTTAGTGTACAATGAAGGCTGCTTTATAAAGAAAAATACCCAATGCAAATTATTGTTAGCACAATTGATAATCCAACATGTGTTACTCCGAAAATAGCTGAAAGGCAGCTGCAGCCACATGTTGAATGCTTACTTAGCTATGGTAGACATTTTCTGAAAAGGATTAATAACATAAAGTTTAAACTTCCACAGAATACCAATTTTGCATGGATGTAAAATCCCTGTACCCCAGTGTTTCCAGGCATGACACTTTAGAAGCATGTGAAGAGGCTCTGGAAAATAGAGAAGAACATGATACTTACAGAAGAAATATTAAATAAGATCAAGACCATTTTAGAAAACAGTTATTTTAGATTTAGAAACAGAAGTTACAAACAGAATAATGGCACAGCAATAGGCTCAAAGTGAGGTGTGCATTTTGCAAGCATGTATAAGGGCAAATGGGAGGAAATGTTATTGAGTAAACTAAAAAATAAACCATTAGAATACATCAGATATGTGGATGACATATTTGGAATATGGACACATGGAGAAGAATCTCTTGTACGGTTTTATAAGTTAGCAAATGATATCCACCCTAACATTTTGGTGGATGCAAGGTGGACAAAAACTGAATTTGAATTCTTAGACACCTTGGTTAAACTTGATCAAGGATCTATTGAAACAGATCTTTACTCAAAGCCTACTGATATGCATCAGTACCTACATGTGGCATCCTATCTATAGTAAAACAGAAATTCCTAAAGGACTGGGTATAAGAATAAACATAATCTGTTCGCAGCTTTTAGACGGGATGCAAATTTAGCTGACATTTTAGTCCACAGTAAATAAAGCAAACACAGTAAATATTCACTCTTAAGAAATCCGTCATGCAAGGATAGCAACCTTGTATATAGTGTATTTTGCATAAAATGTAATAAAATAAATTATGTAGGAGGCAAGTACATCACTATATAAAAGAATACAGAATCACTTATCAACTATAAGAAACAAAAAAGAAAATGAACCAATAGTTCAGCACTTTAAAAGGAACAGACACACCATGGATGACCTAAAGTTTGTGTACAATAAAGAATAAAAGACAATAAATTGGTAAAAAGACTAGATACCATAATGTCTGAAGGTTTAAATAGAAAGGGACAGTAGATCGTTACATCATTAGCTACATAGTGAATGACTTCAAAGATATTAGATTTAAAAGAGAAATAAATGTGTGGTTACCATGGCATTAAAAAACCTATACATACCTCCAATGTTTCAAACACACTTTCCCTTGACAAAGGTATATTAAACACACCCAAACGTTAGGAAGTTGGTTCTGAGCAAAAATGATATATACACACACACACACATATATATATATATATATATATATATATATATATATATATATATATATACACACACACACACAGATAATTTTGCCTTACATAAAAACAGTGAAAATCTCATTCTCTTTCACAATGGATATCAAAAGCCTCTACAGTTATCCCCAACAGTGACGGTTTACAAGCTCTTAAGCACGTCCTTAATAAACAGACAGTAAAATAACCTGCAACCATTATTCTTCTGAAACTTTGAATTGTTTTTTCCTTTAATAGAGATTTTTTATAAACAAGTAAGAGGTGTCAGCATGGAAACTAAAATGGGTTCCTCGTATGCCTGTCCTTTTATAGTGTGGATTGAAAATGAAGTTGTTCAAGAGTACAGAGTAAATATACTGATCTCATATCTTAGATACATTGATGACGTATTTGGCATCTCAAATAACACTAATGAAGAATTACAGTATTTCATTATTTCATGTATTTATCAGCTCCATCCAGCTCTGGAGTATACAAGGAACATTTCTAAAAATGTGTCATTTTTAGACATCATCATTGTTTCGAATTCTACCATCAACACCACTATTTTCTACAAAGAAACAGACTCTCATTCGTACGTGAGATACGACTCTTCACATCCCAAAGCTCAGCGTGACTCCATTCTGTACTCCCAATTACTAAGACTGAGATGCAAACAAAACAAATTAAATGTGTGCATTTTTCAGAAACTCTGGTTTTCCAGACAGAACCATAAGAGCTCAGTTAAGTGTATCTACAATAAACAGAAAGGATGCTATCATCCTGTGACCAAAAAAAAATACAACATATCATACAAAAAAAAAAATTGTATTCTCCAACAATATCCCTCTACGCTCCTATTTCCAATAATCCACCACTGAGACAAAAATCTAACAGAACAGTTAGTCCATAGTAGCAGGCGACCTAGCTGTGACAACCTTAAAAGGCTCATTTCCATGCAACAGGTAGCGCTGTGCTACTTGTAAATACATCCACAACTACTCAGTAATAAAAGGGGCAAAATCTTCGTTTACGATTCATGAGACCTTTACTTGCACCAGTAAAGGCATAGTAGACTGCACTGGTTGTGTGAAGTGTAACAAACTGTACATCAGAGAACATCTACAAAGTATAAGAATTAACAGTTCTACATGTCCTGATGCCAGACATTTTAACGAAAATGACCACACTGCAGAAGACATCCCAATTTTTTTTCTTTGAAAAAAAATCACTGCTATGGGACAAATACAGCCAGGGAAACAAACAATTACCTTTTGATTTTGCACCTTTTGGTACACAGCAGTTTGCCCTTTTCAAATGTGTAATATAACACTCAAGTTGATGTTGTCTCATTTAGTTTGACTAAACATAGGCTTCCAGATAGTACTGCAGTACTTCTTTATTTTTTGTGTGCTGGCATATCAGTAACTGCGTCAGCGTGTCCCCATCACAGCTGTACCTAGAGTTGAAAACATCCACATACATAGAGCAATACCAATGGGAATGAGGGAGCAGGGCTAAGGGCATACCACCAAAAGGAGTGGATTTTCTACATTTAAACCTGTCTCCAAGAGAAATATTCACATACATACAAACTATGTACATACATTCCCAGCAGTCAGAACAAGATAAATATGTAACCAAAAGATGTACATTACTGAAAATGTTTGCACTTTTTTTTTTTTCAGTGGATTGCTATTTTATTTTTAATTCTTTGATTTGACCTTATACCATCTGCTACATGATGTTATTGCTCAGAGAATACATTCTTAGAAAGAAAGCTTTTTTTTTTTTTGGCACAGAACACTAAATACCAGATTTTGTGTCTTTCTAAATTTAGGTATCTTCTGCTTGAATCAGTCTTAAAGGAGTATACACCATTCTAGGACCGATACAGGATTCAGGACAATACTGAGTTTTAATGCAATTCCATGCACTTCTCATCTGCTCTGATGGCTTCTATTACAACCCTGTTTAATATCCCAAAATGATCACAGCTTGTCACTGTGATCACTACTTTTCAGGGAAGAAAAAAAAGTGTTGTGAGGATCACGGCCTGATTGGTCTTGAATATGTCAAGGCCCAGGGTAAGTAATGATTGTGTTATTTGTTCTGTTACTTTTACTAGGTTAAATGAACTGTCTTCCCTCTGAAATACCCTTAAGGTAAAAGTTTTTGTTTTCTATTTAGGGCATGTTGTGACATGTTAGCCAACCTGAAAGGGCTACAAAGCTGACCATAAAACTGGCTTGATGATGTCATAGCATGACTTTGCTCAAGGTACAAACCATCTTAAAACTCATACCATGTTATATTTATTGCCATTCAATGCTTTATACATTTAAATATAACAATATTTTACACTCATTCCAAGGTTGTTTTCTTCAGATGAGAATTCTCTTTCACTTCTCACCTAAAGAAGTGACTTCTCTGGTTAAAAAAAACACTATTTTCTTAGATTTTAAAACATCATGTCTTTACTTGTCATCAGACTACGGTTTTAAAGAAGATGCAAAACGTATCATTTCCATTTGACGTCCATATTACTTTCTAACGCTGCTATAAATAGGCACCAACAGAAACATCCAGAACACTGAAATTATACTATGTTGCTGTCAACAATGCTTATCACTTCTGCCATCAAAGTGGCTTGTCTGTTCTCCCTGGAAATACTCAAAATAAAAATAAAAAGAACATGGATTCCCACTTACTGACCAGAAGTTGATGCTTTTAATTCAATCACACATGTATCAGGATTTAAAAAAAAAAAAAAAAAAACTTGCTATGATAGCAAAGAATACAAGAAACAGACTAGATTTTAATATAGGCTGCTCAAGGCCAGATTCTGTTTTTTTTTTTTTTTTATGCAACAAAAGAAACCCCGGTACATTACCTTCAGTGTCTCACATACAGCAACACAAACTAGGGTCAGGCAGTTTTGGCTTGAGGGCATGCATATTTCCACTGCCCTATAAACCTGATGCAAAACGTACTTCATCTTAGCTACAGTAATTACTACATTTATTTGAAAGAATAGAAAAAACCCATCAACTGAAAAGAAAAATACAACTTGCGATGTGAAGCCAAGTGGTTTGGTACATTTTTCTCCAAATAAATTCTGCAAAACTACAGTTATGCTAACACTTGTCTTTTGTCCAGTACACTCCTCCTTCAATCTATGCTTTTTGTGTATTGTTGGTAGCACAACAAAATCACCATGTGAAAAAAAAACAATGCCCATTTGAATTGCTCTTTTGCTGATCTACAGTGTAAAATTGTTTTGGCTCACACTGAAGCCTGTACTGTAACCCTCCTGCTAAGGCTATGTTTTGAGAATGTAAAGTAAACACATTAGGATTCCTGATAAAGCTGAATGCACACAAGACTAAACTACGAAACAGTATACTAAACAGACAAGCAGGCATTATCTTTAACTGTAAAATGAAGCAGGATTGTGGGAGACTGGCTTTGACAACCCTAGCAATGCCTGAAGCAGTGAACTGAAGTAGTTCAAAAACTACAAAAAATGAAGGCCGTTTAAAAAGCACATATTAGTATAATACTAAAACCATCTAATATAAAATTAGCCTAAATAAAAGTAGAAATAATTATTTGTTAGTTTAAAGATATTGACATTCATAGATACTGGTAAGTAACACAGATAATATAGAACCTGATGCTGCCTATAAAAAATAAAAAAACTACAGAATTAAAAATATGAATAGTTTAATATTTACCGTAGATAATATTTCTGCTGCCATAATCAACAAGAAAAAACAATTCCATTATGTTGTTTCATAGTTCCCTTTTACATACTTTGTTTAAATAGATTTTATTTAGTATTATTATAATGATGATGTTGATGATTAAAAGCTGTAGATCACTTTAAAGTCATAATAATGAGCTGATAAAATGTCATTTTAAAAAATACAAAACAAATCTACATATTGATCTGTCAACTGTACAAGCAAGTCTGGTTTGAAAACAAAAACCAACAACTAAAGCAGATGTAGCTTTGAAGCGGAACGCAAGTGTAACTTTAACCTCTTCATGTAAAAGAAGTGCAATCTGATGAACAGGACATCTGTAAAAACAGAACGGCTGCAAAGTGAGGTAACACACTTCCTCTGAGCTTACTGTAGGGAACCAAACACATTGCAACAGGAACAGGAACTTCCATTAGCCTGGGACCTAATTCATAACATACTGCTTCTGAAGATTACACCAACTGCGATCCAAGATGCAAATACTTCTGGACAAGCCTACATTTCTACCTCACCATTTTATGTTACAAGCAGAATAACTTGTGAGTATGTCCATGTTGTTAAACAGGTTTTAGGCCCGCACCATACAAAACAAAATCGCTAAGAAAAAAGTTTTACAATACATTGCTCCTACAATAGTGTTATCTTGGTTAGCCAAACTACATCCCCATCCCCAAAGGTCTACTTTGCAGATCTCAAAAGATTTAGCACATTTTTAAATTAAAATAGCTGATTTGGTGCAGCACTGAATTGTTTAAAAGCAGCTTCCTTACAAGGTCAGTCTGTGAATGGGTGGAAAAAAACACTCTGGATTTTCAGCAGCACTTTTGTCTGTAGGTATAAATTCAGAAAAAAAAAAAAAAACACTGAAATCTTCATTTTGAAAGTAATATTGAAACACCTCTTGAATTTGTTGCTCTAATAACTTTGACCCAAATGCACTACATGTTATAGTTCAATCTTTGACAAAGTATGTCACTCAAGTTTCACTGGAAATAAAACAAGAGTGTTTCTTGTTCCCTCATGTCTTAAATTTGCAGAGTAGGATGTTTTTGGGCATGTAGAAAGCACAAGTGAAAACAAATGAATGCAATCTGTATAAAAACTTACACCCCCTGTAAAGTTTAAATAAATAAATAATAAATAAACAGAACACCAGAGTGTATTTTAAAAATGCTGTTTGTATTAAAAGTCTTTCAAAACATACAGACAGCTGTTAAAAGGCTGGTCTGATATTAAAATTACAATCAGGTTAGAATTTCAATGGTACATCACATTTTGTTAAAATCCTTTTTTTGCTTTTGCTGACCAGGGTGAAAAAAACAAAAGGTGTTTTAGTAAACAATAACTAGATGGACCCAGGGCCTGCGAATTTCAATCAATTAAGCTGTTAACAGGGGTAGAAAATTAGATTTAAAATGCTAAATTGAAAAGAAATAAACACATTCCTTAACAACGGGGAATTAAAGTACTTTGTGGATTGCGATATAATTCCATTGTGTGGCTACTTTGCAGTTGGCACTAACTTGAACAGCTGATTTGGAAGGCACAAGACACTGGACTATCAGGGCCCTGTATCGTTGCATAAAAGTCCTTGTTTATGCTAGTTTGGGGACACTGGTCAACTGAAGCAGTTTTTTTTTTTTTTTTTTTTGTTTTTTTAAGCATACAAAATGGTATAATTTTTCACAGCTCATGTTGAAAATTCCACTGATTTTCGTTAATACCCATTTTATGCAGCAGGTACAAAATATAAATTTTGTTGTTTTTTTTTTTTTTTTTTTCACAGAAACCATATTGCCTATTCCGAGCTTGTTTCGGCGTCAGTGTTAGATAAGTTCCAGTTAGAGTGCAATTGTTGGGACTGGATACATGTTTTGCCACATTCAGAAAACGTTGCTGTGTCCGGTGATGTTGCCGGTTTCTTTCAAAAGTTGAACTCCCAGGTGATGCAGCTGCAAGGTTGAATGAGGGTTGCGGTCTGCTGTTTAATTAGCCACTCAGTGGTATCGTTCTCTCGTTCCTCCGGAGATAACTAAATGCAATAATTCACAACCGTTGATGAATCCCAGCAAAAGAATTCCAGGGAAACAGACGTGTCGATGCATTTCAAAATAAATATCACCACTGGCACAATTTTTTTCCCCCCAAATGCATGTGTCTACGAGTCTTTAAAAGCAAATCCAGAACATTCAAGTATTCTGCCATGTAAACACTGGTTTGGATAATTGTGTATAACGTGTGTGTGCAAGACAATAGAACACCTTTGAATACTGATCACGTAGTCAACGACACTTCAACGTTTTCAAACAAAGTTGTGTTAGTTTCCAATCTTAGTTTTATTTTTTAATATTACGTCACTCGCTAAACTTTTAAACTCGTTTTAAAGGATAACACAGGAAGCGCAGCACTGAGCGTCCCCATTCGGCTGTGAAGCATAGTTCATCTGTCGGACAATCTCTGCAAACAGTTCGTCTACCGAGGCTTTATTTTTGGCTGAAGTTTCCATAAAGGGGCAATTCCATTCATCTGCGAGGGCTTTTCCTTCTCCAGAAGAAACCTCTCGTTCGCCTTCTAAATCCACCTTGTTGCCCACCAGGATCATGGGCACTCGCTCGTACCGTTTCACCCGGATGATCTGGTCCCGCATGGGTTTGATGTCTTGGAAGCTCTGTTGATTGACCAGACTGTATACCAAAATAAAGCCCTGCCCGTTTTTGATATACAAATCTCTCATGGAGGCAAACTGTTCAGTCCCCGCCGTGTCGAGAATCTCCAGCACAGACGGCGACGAGTCCACTTCGATCTCTTTTCTATAAAAATCTTCTATGGTGGGATCGTATTTTTCTATAAAAGACCCAGTTACAAACTGAACCGTCAATGCTGATTTGCCCACTCCGCCGGATCCAAGCACGACAACTTTGTATTCTCTCATGGCTTCTAAAACAGTCTTGTCTCTGCCTTGCCTTTTTCTCGACTGCGCTTTCCACCGCTGGCCGTCCAATGGGTTTCAAACTGACAACAGCCCCACTTCTCTGAAAACAATCTTAGTCCGGTCCAGTCCAAGGGCTTCGGGTGCAATCTTGCAGTGTCAGAGGACTGAGGTGACTTAGACTGTACCCCAGCATTAGAAATATGACATATTGAGAGCTGCGGTTCCTTGTGCAATGCTCCTGAGTAAGGAGTGATCAATGCGCACTCACACTCTCTTCCTGCCCACTGACACAGGCGCAGCGTCCGTACGTCACCAGAAAGAGGATGTCTCGATGTCGATTTCTTAAAGTGACAGTAACGATATTGTTTCCAATGTTTAGGAAACTCAGAAACCGAGGGTGTTACACCACAGTTTAGAAGTTGAGATACCGACTCATCAAACTACTGTACATTCTAAACAACATTTTGAATTTAATGCAGTTCAGAAGCTCCACTTTAAAATCACAGATGGCCTACTGTGGACTACTGAGAATTAAACGAAATTCTTTAATTTATATTTTGAGTTCTGCGAGAAGTTATTTCACTATTTAAAAGTGCATATGTAACATGTTTGCAGTTTGAAGCTTAGAGGTTTTGTGGGTGAAAAAAAGGAAATTGTCTTTCTGTTTGTTTGTTTTGTTTTTAACCCTGAACTCTTACACCTTAGGCGAGTTCATAATTAATCACTGTTGTTCTATAGCTAGAGGTGATGTGAGTGTTCTGTGAGCAATCCTTGATTTTAATGGTAATATCTTCACAGTTACAAAATACTTCCCAGGACTGCTAACTTGATCATCCGGAAACCAAAACAGTGCTGCGATTTCACAGTTAGACACACCTCGAGCAACTGTATCTTGGTATTAAAAAGTCAGGCAACAAACTACCCATAAAACATTAATCTTCCTTTAAAAATAAAAAGCCGCAGGCATATGTCAAATTACTACAGTTACCCAAAATTTCAAAGAATTTGGGCAATACGGTTGTGTCGTGTTCATCCCACCGACCCACCTCCTCCACCCGCTTTCAGTCAAGTCCCGTCCCCCCTTACAGGATATATTGAAAGCTACAAATCTATACAGTTCAAATCTTTAACAACAACTTAAAAAAAAAAAAAAAAAAAGATCAATAATGACTTTCTAGGAGCTCAGCATGACAGTGGTCAAACAAATATTTAATTGATGTTATAAACAGAGGAACATTACCAGTCACCCTGTACATCAGTATAAAAATGAGCGAGTCGTTTAGCCAGTCTCGATTATTTGCTCTACCGGAATAACAAGCAATGGTGATACTGCAGATGCAGGCAGGTTCATTTCCTGCTCAACGCATTCTGTTGACTGCGGCTTCTTGTGAAGGTAACAACCGTGTAGTAGCTCTCCCAGAACACGCATGGTATATAGGTGTGTTGCTTACGTCAGTTTCTGGATTTGTATTATTCACCGGTAATCCACACAGTTTTACTGATGACTCACAGGTTCAATTAAAGGTGTTTTTGTGTCCATTGATACCAAATCTTGATTGAAGGATAAAGAGGAGATTAATATTTTCGAGACTGATAATGCTGCTTAGGTTAAAGTAGCAGATATGACTATCTCACATATGAAGGGTGTGAATGCAACATTTATTGTTTGATGATCTTTTTTTCCCAATACACTATGCTAATACAGCAGTTCCACAGTCAGTTTCATTAATCTATAATATTTTTAGTCTCTCTCTCTCTCTCTCTCTCTCTCTCTCTCTCTCTCTCTCTCTCTCTCTCTCTCTCTCTCTCTCTCTCATATAGTCTGTTAGATTCTCTGTATTGTATTTACCCTTTGTTTTTAAAAATTGAAGATCAGCTTAAGGCATTCCAGTTTTAAAGAGAATGTAGTTGCTTGAATGGATTCACTCTCATAAACCTTTGCTACGCTCATAAAATCAGATATATTGCTTCTGTACTAGGAGTTTGTGAATGCGGCAAAAAAACAAACAAACAAACAAACAAAACAAAAAACAAAGAGAAAACTCGTGCTAATATTGATTTGCCAGCCGCATGCACGTAAAATCACATTGTAGTGACTTGGTGTTTAGTACTGTACTCACATCATTTGAATTATTTATGAAATCCCATTAGAAGCTATTTGAAATTAGGTATCCCTGGTTCTATCATATGAGGAACTTGTTCTGTAAATTCACTTCACACTGACTGAAAGGCTGCAGAAATGTTTTCACCATAAGTATGATGTCAGTTCACAAGCACAGGGAATGCAAGAGGTAACGCTTCCAATGTAAGCATAAAAGTGCCACTTCACTATTGTACAGAACAACAAATCGGTATTAATGAATCAAAATGAAAGCTAAGTCAAAAATGTGCTGCAGCACTCCAAATCTGTCAAACACTAATAAGTCCTCTACTTTTAAATACTTGATTGATAATCTTTTTCTTAAAATAGCTTAGCTAAAGTATGCAAATAAAGCTAACAGTGACATTCCTTCTTTAAAGTGACCTTTTTTTTTAATTTAATGCATTACATTTGAACTGTAATTAAGTCAATGCAGGCTCTATACAGAGCAGATCTCATTTACATGACACGAGCATTGCCAATGGTAAATATTGATATGTTTATATTGGTGTGGTAAATAAACAGTTCCTATTATCAGCATCATTGATTTACAGAGGATCAAACAAAAAATGTTTTGTCAGAGAACTGGTGTAAAAAAACAGAAACTTTAAAATGAAGTGTCACATATGAAACAATGCTCGATGCAAGTTCACAGAACAGACAGATTTAAAAGTTGAGACACATTCAAAATGAAGAAGGTAACACCCAATCCTGTTTCAAAAAGTGGAAGCAAGAAAGTAGATAAAGACAATGCTGTAAACCCATTCTCAATATTACATTAATAACTTTTACTACTACTAGAACCCAGTCTATTGAATTCAGCATGAGGCAAACCGATCATTAGCTGATTGAAAAGGAGAAACTAGTGATAATCATCTGGCTCCGTCACTTAGATTAGTGCCAGGGTTAAAATAAGGTAGCTTACATTATACAATGCTGTGACAATACAAAACAGAGACTTTTTATAAGAATAATAAAACCAACGTATGAATTATTGCAATATTAATGTATCCATAATTACATTTACACTTACATTGCTTCTGTCTATGGTGCTCAATCCTTTGCTGGGTTAATATTGGTGTGGTATATGTGTTTATAGTAAATCGAACCCTAAGTAAGCTTAAAACACTGAAGTGACGGAATGGTCCTGGTAGATGACAATGTTACAAAGTAGCCTAACTTAAAATCGTGTTCATCTGATTACTATTTGGTTGTCTTTGAGAAATCAACTAGTTACAGTACTAATAGTACTTATTTTGCTTGTGGCATGTTCTATGTTGGTAAGGTCATATCTTACACATTTCAATATTTCCTGTAGTGATTTACAGCACAAGCCCATCTACTTGCATTGCCTGCAACACACAGGTTACATGCAAAAATGATGTTCCCTTCATCACAGCAGACTCCAGCAGAGCAGAGATTTTTCATTATTACTGACAGCTTGGAGAGTTACCATGAGTATACTCTCTCCACACTTCTTTAGTGCTACCATGCAGCATTGAAAACAGCAACACGTTTTACACACACACATAATTGCCACTGAAAATGTTAAAAGCTGTATCTTATCTTCAATAACAGATTACACTCAACCTGTCCCAGGTCTATTGGTGTTTAGTGTTAATGCCATGAGATTCAGATGTAGCTGAGCCCCAGCCCTACTCCTATCCTGTCTCTGTTTCTCAGACCCCAACAGCTGCACCTCAGAGAGTAGCTGACATGAACCTGTGAAGCAGATTAATAGGCAAGGCAACACGATTAGACAGTAATTAAAAATAGTTTTTGTCATGTACTGGTTGCTGGATGACATTTTTTTGTTTTGTTTTGTTTTACAAGTATGGCATGCAAAAAGCACTTTATCTTTTCAAATGTCTGTGATACTTAAATTAAATGTTCACTATGTGTCAGACATATCTGATAGACATTTTTATCTTTTTAGGGCATACTTTTAAAGCATTAAAATATAATTTTCCATATAGAATTATAATACTTTAAAGTTTAAAATGACAAAATTTCTAAAGAAATTTATCATTTTCCATTATTAGCCAATGGATCATCTTTATATGACACATTTAAAATAAACATGCAGTGTAATTGACCTGCTGAATATTTATTTTGACAACAGAATATATATTTTGCATTCCTTTTGTAATATATTCAGATGTGTTCTTTGCAACTGTGGCAGGTTTCAGACCGTTAACTGATAGTGTCAAGCAGGCTTTCACCAACACAATTCATTATGCAAACTGAAACAGAATGTACTTTCAATATTGGTAACCCTTCCAAAACTATTCAGGTTTTCAAAACATACTTTACTATTTTTGTCTTTTCTCTTATAATTTATAATTCATTATGAGCTATTTTGACAACAGTATTAAACTACTGAAAGCCCTTGCAGTAAACTGGGTGATCCCAGTATATAAAAGGGTTAAAACTGAAGAGATCCTACACATCGTAACATCTCATATGCTTAAGTGTTTGCAGCCCTCGTGTCTTTTATGATATAAATAACTTGACTAAAGCAAGATGGCAGTAGCTGGGGGAAATTATGCTATGTTGTAATTAACAGTGAAAACCACTGTTTCTAAACCAGTTCCCTGTTTTTTTGTTTAGTTTTTTTTTTTAAAGAAAAGTTTCAAAAAATACAACCTAATAATGTAACACAAGAAGCAGATGAGGAGAAGAATAGTATTTTTTCCACCTATGTTTTATATACAGGTAGTTTAATTTCCGTGTATTATTAAATATACTGTTGTATTGATAAATATTGAAAGATGTACAAACCACGAGTTTATTTTCAATTTGAACCTGGTGGGCTCCATTTCTCCTGTCACCGCACTACAGATTCAGCCCCAGTCCGGAGCCTTGCTGTGCTGCTCATACACAGGGTCCTTATACCTGCATGGGAAGTGACTGCAGTGGGTGGCAAGATAAATGGATTTCCAGCGGTCGTCTGATACTTAAATAAAAGTTGTGAAAAGGTTGGGTCTGTCTCTTTAAAAACGTGTGAATTGAAATAAATCTTCTGATATCAACGCCCAACAACACATTTCAAAGACGATAGTTAACCTCTTCGGTTTCCAGACCTAACCACTGGGCCATCAAACTGACAACCACATAATACTATGTTGCATTCTGTTCATTAAGACCCTTTCAGAAGCCAACATATGACTTTCTATTTTATATTATATGTATATTTATAGAAACAGACTGTCTGACAAGAGTTGAGTTAGAATTTCACTCATATTACCAAAGATAATTCTGAAGCTATTGATATTAAACTTTGTACAGCACTATAACATACACTCTTTTTAATGATACTGTGACAGGAAATGGCATTGCGGTGACGTCAGACCAGAAGGCAGAAGAATAACAAACAGCAGGTACTGCAGTTCAAAAAGACGCACTGAGCGCCGTTTTATTTTAAATACAAAAATCAGTTAAAATATTTAAACAAAAAGACACTGCTCACAGAGCAGAAAAATAAAAGGTTTACAAAAATAATCATGAACACAAAATAATAAACTCCAGGTCAGGCTGGGCAAATCGCCTTCACTGTTCATGTATAGTTTTACGTTCTCGCTGTCGTTCTCGTTTGTAATTATTCTATTACCCCTCGTCCACAATCTGCAGAAGTTTATTAATTGTGTGACAGCCAGCTAGTTTAACAACGCACTAGCCGACAGCCATTCATTACCACGAGGTTTTAAATTAGCAACTGGCAGAGGACGGGCTGCCAATCTCGTCTCTGTCAGCACAAAATAAAAACAAAACAATGACAAAACAACCGCACAGCTGCATCGTCATATATACAAAAAATAAACTCAATACAATAAACAAACAATAAACGAATACAAAATAACACAGGGGCAAATGGGCAGACCCAGTGCTAAAAATAAACATTATACAGAGCTACTCGCTCTGTTACAGATACATATAACTAGAACTACCAGGCAGTTTTACGGCTCCCAAGCCACAGTATCGGTACCCGTCTACCAACTTCAACAGTTCCACAGAAGATTTTGAAAGTTTTTTTTTTCAAAAATGCCCCAGATGGCCATCTTGTTTAACGCACAAATGCCATTTTTGAAAATGTAAATTTTTCCCACACAGTCACAATGGTTTTCAGGTTTGGAGTTAGTCAATTGAACCGTTTTTAAACTGAAGCAGTTTTAAATCTAAGAAGAAAATGTCGGAGTAGCAGTCATATTCTTTCACGAAACATAACAATTTTGACATATTTGTATTCCGCTGGCACCAGAATGATGCTACCAAGTTTAGAGTCTGTTGGTCAGACAGTTTTCAAATAAAAGCAGTCTGCTGTTAAAGGCGCATTTCGGTGAAATTTGTGGCAGCCATTTTACTATTGAATTGTATCACAGCAGCTTCTGCTTTGCAAGCAGGTTTGCATGGTGACAATATATGTCAAGTGTCAGATCAATCACTTCATCGGTTCCAAAGAAGAAGATTTTGTGAGGTTTCAAGAAGAAAGGAGTCATACAGCCATTTCGGTTTAACACCAGTTTCTTAAAAGTAAGTTGTATTGCTACAGTGTCAAGGATAATGCTTGTGAAGTTTGGAGTCAGTCAAGTAAAACATTTGTCAACTGAGGCAGTTTTAAATTTCAGAGGTAAACGTACACCTGGCGGCCATCTTGTTTTATCAAACATAACCATTTTGACATATTTGTATTCCGTTGTTACTGGGACAATAAATACCATGTTTGGAGTTTGTTGGTGAAACGGTGTTCAATAGCAGCAGTTTGCTGTTAAGGGCGTGTTTCGATAAGATTTGTGGCAGCCATTTTGACATTAAAATTTATCGCTGAAATTTGTGCTTCGCAAACGTGATGCAGGTTTGGATGCTGATGATATATGCCAAGTGTCAGATCAATGGCTTCACCGGTTCCCAAGAAGAAGATTTCGAAAGGTTTCTAAAAAAATGTGTCAAACGGCCATTTTCGTTTCTGTCAATACCATTTTTTGAAAAGTCAGTTATATTGATACGGTATCAGGGAAGATGCTTGTGAAGTTTGGAGTTAGTCAAGTAAATTGTTTGTCAACTGACACAGGTTTAAATTTCAAATGTAAATGTATAACTGGTGACCATATTGTTTTATAAAACTTCACTATTTTCACATATTTGTATATCATTGTTACTGGGACGATAACTACCAACTTTGGAGTTTATTGGTCAAACGATTTTCAAACAGAAGCAGATTGTTGTTAGGGGCGCGTTTTGTTAAGATTTGTGGCAGCCATTTTGACATTAAAATTTAACACAGCAACGTCTGCTTCGTAAACGTGATGCAGGTTTGGATGCTGATGATATATGCCAAGTGTCAGATCAATCGCTTCACCGGTTCCCAAGAAGAAGATTTCAAAAGGTTTTATCAAAAAAAAAGCGTCACAGCACCAATTGCAGGGACGCAGCAGCACAATTTTCTCAGAATCTGACAGCCAATGTATCCAGCTTATTACCAGCCAAGTCAGAATCTGATCAGTCACACAGCTTCAAAGCAGCAGCAGTTTAAAGTTTACGAAGAAAAAAAATAATAATATAAAAAATAAATAAATAAATAAATAAAACAAACCTTAACAATAACAATAGGCTTCCCAAGCCTTGCTTGGAAGCCTAATAAACATTAGATGGCACTAGCAGCACAAATAAGAGATTACTGCATAGATATTTCTGTATCTAAATAGCACAAGGTAACAAAACAAAAAAAAATTACAAGTACATAATGGATTTTTTTTTTCTATGCCAGATAGTAATAATTATCAATAAAAAGTAGTCTAATTTTTTTTTTAGACCATCATTGAGTAGTAATCCTAAATAGGGTGAAACCATCTACATGATTTTCTAACATCAGGGACTGCTTTGTATCTTTAAAAATGCTGTTAGCCATTCTGTTGGAGGTGGTCATGCACGACTGTGTATTACTTTTGTTAAATGGATTTTCTGTGATACAGAGGCTTAGCAACTCATTAGCACTACAGAGAGGACCAGATAAAAAGAAGGTGAGAACAGCAGAACTAATCAAAAGGCAGTGCAGTCTAGCACTTTTGCCAGGAACAGGGCAGTCAATTAGATTTAGATTCCTGTCTTTAGCAAACATGCACGTCTACTGGCCAAGGAAAAGGTAACAGCCTGCCCTACAATACATTGCCAACAACTCACTACATGACTATGTGGCATAAAAGATATAGCTAGAAATATAAACACTTGGAGGACAAGAGCACAAATATACCCTTGTGCTTAATGTATTTGTTAATTTTAAATTAAGTAGCGATTAAATGTTTGAAGCATTATTCAAGATCATCTATAGCTGATTTTCTTCCTAAAAAGGAAGGGAACTCAAAAAGGCCATTGCAGTGCTCCTGTGGTTCTGCAGACGAAATGAAGGTAGATCACTCTAGCCTTTCTCCTCCTGGCAACTTAGCGCAGCAGCATTTGTATGACTCTCTCTGCAATCCGAGCAGCAGTGCTCTACTTTGCGTAATTTTTTTATACAAGTTTTAACACCGCCCAGATTGTTGTGCCAAGAGCAAACAAAAGCCCAAGCTTTAAACAATACAAACATAGCTATGAGGTCCCACTTGAACAAAAGCATAGACAGGTCTTAAAATATGCTACTGGCATTTATTTGATATCAATATGTGCTACATAATTAGGCTTCCAAGCAAGGCTTGGGAAGCCTATTGTTAAGGTGGTTTTTTTTGTTTGGTTGTTTTTTTTTATTTTACTTTATTTTTTTTTCTTCCCAAAACTTTAAACTGCTGCTGCTTTGAAGCTGTGTGAATGATCAGGTTCTGACATGACAGGTAACAAGGTTACAAACAAATCTTCTTAGGAACCGATGAAGCAATTGATCTGCCACTTGGCATATATCATCAGCATCCAAACCCACATCAAGTTTGCAAAGCAGAAATTGCTGTTATAAATTTAATGTCAAAATGGTTGCCACAAATCTTACCGAAACGCACCCCTAACAACAAACTGCTGCTGTTTGAAAACCATTTGACCAACAAACTCCAAACTTGTTAGTTATCGTCCCAGTAACAATGGATACAAATATGTGAAAATGGTGATGTTTTATAAAACAAGATGGCTGCCAGTTATATGTTTACATTTGAAATTTAAACCTGCATCAGTTGACAAACGATTTACCTTGACCAACTCCTAACTTCACAAGCATCTTCCCTGATGCTGTATCAATACAACTGACTTTTTAAAACATGGTGTTGACCAAAACGAAAATGGCGGTTTTGACACATTGTTTTAGAAACCTTTTGAAATCTTCTTCTTGGGAACCGGTGAAGCCATTGATCTGACACTTGACATATATCATCAGCATCCAAACCCTCATCAAGTTTGCAAAGAAGAAGTTTCTGAAATAAATTTTAATTTCGAAATGGCTGCCACAAACTTTAGCGAAACGCGCCCTTAACAGCAAACTGCTTCTATTGAACACCATTTGACCAACAAACTCCAAACATGGTAGTTATTGTCCCAGTATCAATGCAATACAAATATGTCAAAATGGTTACGTTTCATAAAACAAGGAGGCTGCCAGATGTACGTTTACCGGTGAAATTTAAAACTGCCTCAGTTGACAAATGTTTTACTTGACTGACTCCAAACTTCACAAGCATCATCCTTGACACTGTAGCAATACAATTGACTTTTAACTGGTGTTAAACCGAAATGGCCGTATGACACATTTCTTCTTGAAACCTCACAAAATCTTCTTCTTCGGAACCGTTGAAGTGATTGATCTGACACTTGGCATATATTGTCACCATCCAAACCTGCTTGCAAAGCAGAAGTTGCTGTGATACAATTCAATAGTACAATGGCTGCCACAAATTTCACTGAAACGGGCCATTAACAGCTGACTGCTTTTATTTGAAAACCGTCTGACCAACAGACTCCAAAGTTGGTAGGTATCGTTCCAGTGACAAATTTTGACAAATATGTCAACATGGTTATGTTTCGTGAAACAATATGGCTGCCACTCCTACATTGTCTTCATAGTTAAAACTGCTTCAGTTTAAAAAACGGTTCAATTGATTAACTCCAAACTTGAAAACCTTCGTGCCTGTGTCGGTAAAATTTACATTTTCAAAAAATGGCATTTGTGTGTTAAACAAGATGGCCACCTGACGCATTTTTGAAAAAAAAAACTTTCAAAATCTTCATCTGTGGAACTGATGAAGTTGCTGATTTTCAGCTTGGCACATTGAGAACTAAATACACTTAGACGGGTACTGATACTGGGGCTTGGGAGCCGTAAAACTGCCTGGCAATTCTAGTTCTGCTTATTTGTTTGCTCTAATATATTGGTCTATGTTAACAATGAAGGAATCGTCATTGCACAAAGTGGATGAGAGGAACTTGCAGTTGTGGACAGGACAAAATGAGTAAACAAAAGCAACTGATCACTGATGACACAATTTTTATGGAACAATAATAATAGTAAAATAAGGAAAGCAACATTTTTAAGTGGACCATCCTCAGCTAAAGAACTAAATTGGACTCGGAACATACCTAAATCCATCATTTTTATGTAACATTTAGCTAAAACTACAATTTTAAAAAAAACTTTTAATATATACATTCAGTTAAAAGGCATTTAGCTGTTGACATGCAGCCAATATATTTGCTGTGTGTTACTTTGTTATGCCTAATCATTTCAAGCCTAGTGCACACTTACGGCATATGTCATTACGAAGTAATTACACATCATTTCATTCATTATCCTTCAATACCATGTTTCTCTGTTCTCAAGGGAACTGTATGAATAATATGAGAGGCACTCTAAAGAAGCTTGCTACTCTACTGTGTGTTTGTGTGTGTGTTGGGGGGGAGGGAGTGTATGTGTGTGTGTGTGTGTGTGTGTGGGGGGGGGGGGGGGGGGGTCTGTGGGTGTGCTTATGCCATTGTCCTTTTACTCCAAGGCTGACCTTGATGTTTAAGCCTGTTTCTTTGTAAAAGTGCCATAGAATGACATAACAATAAAACCCTTTTCTGTGTAAAAGTGCTTTGGCTATGGATTCAGAAGCTGCTCTTTATTTCAAGTTGCCTGTCATAGATAAGTAATGCAGGCTATATCAGCAAAACTAAAGCAAACAGATCACTAGATGACACTGGCTCATACTTCTATAAAGAGACTTGGGCTGATCTAGCTCAGGCTATATATGGCAGGCACCTAGACCTGGCTTTCTGCTCTGAGTGAAAGCACTTTAATGCAAAATTGAGGCAGCTTTGTGTTAGGCCTTGTGGGGAAGTGCATAAAAGAATAGGGTTCGGCCACAGTTTAAAAAATAGATAATATGATTTTATTGTTAGGATCAGGTTTTTAATGAAACAAAAAAGAAAGAATAAACAAACAAACAATCAATTAATGCACCTTTATCATCTGGGCACGGGGAATGCCAACCATCTGAACCAGCTCAACCAACTCAACCAGCTCAACCAACACCAACCAGCTCAACCAACTCAACCAGCTCAAGCAGCTCAACCAATACAATTAACTAAACCAATACCAACCAACTCAACAGGCTCAACCAACTCAACCCATACCAACAAACTCAACCAGCTCAACCAACTCAACCAACACAACCAATTCAACCAACACCAACCAACTTAACCAACTGAACGAATACCAACCAACTCAACCATTACCAATCAACTCAAGTAGCTCAAACAATACCAACCAACTCAACCTGCTCAACTAACTCAATCTGCTCAACCAACACTAACCAATTCAACCAACTCAACTAACACCAACCAACACAACCAGCTCAACCAATACCATCCAACTCAATCAACTGAACCAATACCAACCAACTCAACCAACTCAACCAGCTCAACCAACACCAACCAACTCAACCAACTCAACCAACACTAACCAGTTCAACCAACACAAGTAGCTCAACCAATACCAACCAGCTCAACCAACTCAACCAGCTCAGCCAACTCAACCAACACCAACCAACTCAACCAGCTCAACCAACACAATCAACTCAACCAATACCAACCAACTCAATCAACTCAATCAATACCAACCAACTCAATCAGCTCAACCAATACCAACCAACTCAACTAACTCAACCAACACCAACCAACTCAACCAGCTCAACCAATACCAACCAACTCAATAAACTCGACCAATACCAACCAACTCAACCAACTCAAACAGTTCAACCAATACCACCAACTCAACCAGCTCAACCAATACCACCAACTCAACTAGCTCAACCAATAACAACCAACTCAATCAACTCAACCAATACCAACCAACTTAACCAATACCAACCAACTCAACTAACTCAACCAACTCAACCAATACCAACCAACTCAACCAACACCAACCAACTTAACCAACTCAACCAATACCAACCAAGTCAATCAAAAACAACTAACTCAACCAAGTCAACCAACACAGCAACAGTGACGACCATCAACACAATGACTGTAATCTCACTGATATGCTAATACTACCATAATACCCATCTGGACTGCAGTTAAAAAGCACACCATGCAAAAAATCCTGTCATTCTGCAATACAAAACAAAGCAATACAGAAAAGTGTAAAAGTGCCATAGAATGACATAACAATAAAACCCTTTTCTGTGTAAAAGTGCTTTGGCTATGGATTCAGAAGCTGCTCTTTATTTCAAGTTGCCTGTCATAGATAAGTAATGCAGGCTATATCAGCAAAACTAAAGGAAACAGATCACTAGATGACACTGGCTCATACTTCTATAAAGAGACTTGGGCTGATCTAGCTCAGGCTATATATGGCAGGCACCTAGACCTGGCTTTCTGCTCTGAGTGAAAGCACTTTAATGCAAAATTGAGGCAGCTTTATGTTAGGCCTTGTGGGGAAGTGCATAAAAGAATAGGGTTCGGCCACAGTTTAAAAAATAGATAATATGATTTTATTGTTAGGATCAGGTTTTTAATGAAACAAAAAAGAAAGACTAAACAAACAATCAATCAATTAATGCACCTTTATCATCTGGGCATGGGGAATGCCAACCAACTCAACCAGCTCAACCAACTACAACCAACTCAACCAGCTCAAGCAACTCAACCAACTCAACCAGCTCAACCAATACCAACAAATACAATTAACTAAACCAATACCAACCAACTCAACAGGCTCAACCAACTCAACACATACCAACAAACTCAACCAGCTCAACCAACTCAACCAACTCAACCAATACAACCAAATCCACCAACACCAACCAACTTAACCAACTGAACAAATATCACCAACTCAACCATTACCAACCAACTCAAGTAGCTCAACCAATACCAACCAACACCAACCAACTCAACCAACTCAACCAACTCAACCAGCTCAACCAATACCAACCAACTCAACCAACTCAACCAGCTCAACCAGCTCAACCAATACCAACCAACTCAACCAGCTCAATCAGCTCAACCAACTCAACTAACACCAACCAACTCAACCAACACAACCAACTCAACCAATACCAACCAACTTAATCAACTCAACCAATACCAACCAACTCAACCAGCTCAACCAACACCAACCAACTCAACCAGCTGAACCAATCAACCAGCACCAACCAATTCAACCAACACTAACTTAACCAACTCAACCAATACCAACCAACACAACCATTACCAACCAACTCAAGTAGCTCAACCAATACCAACCAGCTCAACCAACTCAACTAGCTCAACCAGCTCAGCCAACTCAACCAACACCAACCAACTCAACCAGCTCAACCAACACAACCAACTCAACCAATACCAACCAACTCAATCAACTCAACCAATACCAACCAACTCAAACAGTTCAACCAATACCACCAACTCAACCAGCTCAACCAATACCAACCAACTCAATTAACTCAACCAACACCAACCAACTCAACCAGCTCAACCAACACAACCAACTCAACCAACTCAACCAACTCAACCTGTTGGTTTGAGTAACAACACCAACTCAACCAACTGAACCAACTCAAACAGTTCAACCAATATCACCAACTCAACTAGCTCAACCAATAACAACCAACTCAATCAACTCAACCAATACCAACCAACTTAACCAACACCAACCAACTTAACCAACTCAACCAATACCAACCAAGTCAACCAAAAACAACTAACTCAACCAAGTCAACCAATACCAACCAAGTCAACCAAAAACAACTAACTCAACCAAGTCAACCAACACAGCAACACTGACGACCATCAGCACAATGACTGTAATCTCACTGATATGTTAATACTACTATAATACCCATCTGGACTGCAGTTAAAAAGCACACCATGCAAAAAGATAATAGAAATCCTATCATTCTGTAATACAAAACTAAGCAATACAGAAAAAAAAAAATACAATAAGTTCATCAGCAGGATTTGGATCAGATTTAATATATCCATTACTAAGCATATGGATATGTCATTGCTAATAGAGTCTATTGCAACAATTTGATTACCTTAATTTCTTATTAATCTTCATATGGTCATTACCCTTTATTACAGGCCACTGATTTGCTTTTAAAAGAACTGAGTCAGTATCTAACCTGCTCTGACAAAGAGAGTTTCAATTCTAAATCTAATGACTTCCAGGCTTTTCTGGTTCAGAATGTGTTATCTCAAGTACATAAGGAATCTATTAAAAAAACTATGGTGGACACAGTCATTGCAGTTCTACTTTCTTTCTCTAGGGGTCCCTGTAGGCTTTAATAAGCCCACTATCTGCTACTGGAGGACACATGCAGGTCCCACCAATTCTTTTTTTACAGTCTGTTTCAGGGACATCCATTACTTTTGTTTTATGATTCCACACATAATCTATTCATCTAATATAGGAATTACTGAAGTCGTAACCCAGCATCATATTTTTTTAACTAAACAAATTAAAACAAAACATTGGATAAATTCCTGCAATAAAAAGCTATTTCTTATTTATAATTAACTAATTTATATATATATATATATATATTTATATATATATATATATATATATATAGTATATATATATATATATATATATATATATATATATATATATATATATATATATATATATGTACCTGTGTAGTAGCAGGGTTAATATAGAGCTGTTTAGATCATTAAAATTAGTCCAATGTCTATTGCACCATATAATCAATAAATATGCCAAATGCATTTAATTGCTAAAAAATCATTTGAAACATTTTGCCAAATTCAAATGTGCACTAAGAAGCCAACCTAAACAATAAAATATATAAAGCATGATACCTCTGCAGTCAGCTCTAGTCTAATGTTAGCTCTGATGCCATGTTGTTCTTCTTTGGCTGGTAACTGACAGCTGTAGGTATTAGAAAAGCTAGTGTATCACAGCTCGTTTTCAAGATAGACAAGCTATTGATTGTTTCAAAGCAATTGCAATGTGAGCGGAAATGACAGGGTTTTAGCGATCTCGTGTGGTTGGCACATGTCATAACAACATGTACAAAATGTTTAATTTAAGAAATGCTTTATTGCATACCCTTAATAAACAATGGGGTCTGTTCATTTGATCTGTGGTGGGTGGGGTGATCTAAATACTGCCAATGTTTAGATGACTAAAATAGGTCCCTTTGTGTATCTAACAATATATTAGATTTAAAAACTAAATATATATATTTACAATTTCAGGGAGATTGATTAGCCCCTCTAATCAATGGTAACAATAATATTGTTTGTGGGTTTAAAAAATATGTATAGTTACATTTATTTAATTGATGTAAAAAATCAAATACATACATAAATTAATGACTGACATAATAAAAAAGGTCACACAGAAAGACAATGGCACTAGTCATCCCACCCTGATAACCCCATCTTGTTTAGGAGATATCTATCACATTTTTGTCAGTCCAATAAAAAGTATCTTAAACGTGTCTTGAATCTGAATCTTCTATGCCTTGAGATAGCTGAGTTACCGCAGAATGTGCTGGTCCCGTATTTGACCTTTTCCTTTTATTTCCGTTAGTCGTGGGACTCCTTAACAACGTGTTTATTTTATCTGTAATTTCTGTACACTGACCACTGTCCTGTCTCCACAGCATGTGCACTCAGCACCTCTGGCAAGCAGCTGCTTGATGTGATTCTCTTTATCATAGGGTTATTATTTATTTTGATATTTAAACAAGCCTGGACCAAGTATGTACATTTTCTAAGTGTCTTTGTACTGATGCCTGGGAAAGTCAAACTTCTCCCCTTGGCCAGGACATTGTGGTTGGGGGGGTGGGTGGGGTGTATATTGTGTGTGTGTCGGGCGGGGGGGGGGGGGGGGGGGGGGGGGGGGGGGGTTGGGTGTGTAATGCTGTTAACAGACAATTTGCCTTGAAATGCCACAATTGTTTTGTAGTGTGTGATGAATGTGTCTCTGAAACCTTGCTATTAAGGCAAGTCCAGGAAGCAACAAAACTATGGCCTTAATCCTGTATGAGAGGCTTTGCTACTGCATTGTTATAAATGAATACATTTGTATTTGTTTTTGTGTTAAAACTTAATTTCTTTATACTTTATATTTGCTTAATGTAACTTATATTTCATGCGAACTGTTCTCATTTCCTGTTTAAGTGAGTTTTTGTTACATTTAAATTTAAATGTACAGATCATTCTGTTGTATCTAAGATTTCAAAAGGGTTTGCTAGTTTGTTCTATTAGAGAGGTCATTTAACAGAGGTTTGATACACTTGGGACTGTTGATGATGGCTTCGACAATGAATACAGGGTTAGCCTTCATATTGAGGGCTACTATACATTGCTATAAATAGGAGCAAATTAGGGGCTTAAAAAAGTAGCCTTAATTGTAAAGTGGCTGTTTTTCCTGGAATGGCCTTAAATGTGGTAAGAATACTTGGAGTTTAATGCCCCTTGTAATTTCTATGGTGCCAATTATAGGGGATGCAGATGCCTAAAAGCAAACATAAAAATAAACTGTTATCTTGTTATCACCAACTTCATGAGAGTAATAACCAATGAGTGGAAAACAGGGTTAGGGCTGGTCAGACCGCCAAAGAGTACTTCATTATTTTCAAGCAGTTTTGTCAGTTTTAATTGTGTGGAGGAGTGATAACGGGGAAAATAAACATTTCAGGGCAAAAGCCACATCACAACTTCAATGAATAGCCCAGACATCTGGATGATTAGAGGGCTGGCATGTATATTGGTTTCTAAAGACAAACTCCTGTCTGAATAAAAGGCCCAATCAACATTAGCAAAACACCACAAGCCTATGGTACAGACAAGTGAAATCTGCAGTACTTTATTTTTTGAAGTTTTTGCTTTTATCACAGTACACATGGAATATACTCATTAACAAAATAAGCTCCACTTTTGAATCAAGGGTGATAGAATTACAGTGGATGTATATTTGCACAGTGGCAGCCAGCTGAACATCTTCTTTTTGGAAATCACATGTATACTGGTTACCACTGCTGGGATAGACAATTGCTTTATTTTTAATTAACTGGAAAGTGACGGCAAAGGTTAAATAAATATATAATGTAATGTACACTTTAAGAAAAAAGTTGCTCCTTGTTACTTTTACATATAATTCAGGATGTTGCAAAAACACTTATTCTAACAGTATCCTTGTGAACATTTTAGAAAATGATCTATTAACACCCCAATGCTAATGAAAACATCACGGCACTAAATCAGCAACACAATCATTATTGCACAGGATACCACCAGCGGTAATGAATGTAAATGAATACATACAATATATTTTCTCCAGCTGTGTGGGAGTCATGTCAAGCACTACGTTCAAACAAAAGCATTAATGTGCTGCAATTATATCTACAGTTCTCTCATTGAATGTTCTGTGCGAAATAAAAAAAAAAATTAAATGCAGACCCTTTTTACCAACTCTGATGAATCTTACAATTGTAATCGGTATTCGAAATTTGAAACCCTGGGTGCAGTCTGAAAAACTGGATACAGAGCTTGCCTTTCATCAATTAAACAATGCTTCATTTAGATCAGACACCCTATAAGGGAATTGTAATACTGTGTCTGGTGGAAATGAGAAGCTTTATATCTGTATAAAGTCTACATGAAAGTGCCTCTCAATAAGATTATTGCTACACTTATTTTTGGATATTCACATATGTATTCAAAAAAGTAATTTTTAATATGTAATTCTGAAATATTATGGAATATAATTCAACTTAATTTATGGTTCTTATTTAATGAAATCAAGAGGAACTGTAGTTCCTCGAGCCAAATTAGAGCTAAGCGCAAAAACTGCCAGTGACTATTTATACAGCACGGCTAATATACGTGTTTTCAGGGTGTTGGCGCAGCAAAAGTAAATCAGCCAAAAGCACCGTTCCACAGTTAATTTGTAGTTCCCAACACTCTTAAGTAAATAACTGTCATGCAGTAAGAGAAATAAGTCAATTAACTAGTTTTGTCAACAAGGAAATATACTAGGGAATGCACTTATTGTGACGTCTATATAATTTATATTAAATGATTTATTCCTGTTTTAAAATGGAACATCTTTCTTTATATAAATAAAAAAAAAGTTCATCTTCATTCATCTTCATCATCCTCATACTGAGTGTGATGAGTCAAAGGGGTTTCGGTCTGTGATTCAGCCTCCCGACAGTAGGTGGCATCAAACCAACTCGGGACTTCCCTTACCAAGATCTCGTGACCATGGCAAAAGTCATCTTTTTGAGGGGCGGCACCTTGGTGAGGGGCGGAAGTACGAGTATGTAACTTCCAGCCACTGGAGTCAAGTGAAGGAAAAGGACACGTGTCAGCTGGGGATTGGTGTTCCACTGACTACAGAGGCGGGACATTACATACTAAAGGGAACGTACTACTGTGTTCGGGGTTGGTCCGAAAGAAAAAGTAGGAGGAGTCACGGGTGAAGGGAGAGACTGGTTTTGTGCAGCGGGTTTTTTTGAAATACTAACATTTCTTTTGTCTTTTTTTTGTTTATGGTCACGACGAAGACAAATTAAAGACGTGTCATCAGTTTGTGTTGGATTTCACCCCTGCACTCCTTCCCTCACACCATTTTGTTTTTTTTTTTGTTATTTAATCCTTTTTGTGGTGTATAGAAAATAAAAATAAATTATTTTATTTCTGTACACATAAATTACTGTCTGGACATTCCATTTAATACACTCTCGCCTCACACGTGGTGTCAGAAGTGGGATGGATCCAGCTACAGTTTTGACAATGTTTAGGGAGCAGGAGGAGAAGCGAGAGGAGAGAGAGACACGGCACCTGGAACAGCTCGCCCAGTTCTTGGGACAGCTGGTAGAAAAACTATCAATATCAACATCAGAGAGAGCGGTTGCCCGGATGTTTGCAGCTCAGCCTAATCTTCAGAAGATGACCTCGGAAGATGATCCCGAGGCTTTCTTGATTACTTTTGAGAGAGTGGCAGAGGCTGCAGAGTGGCCTAGGGAACACTGGGCCATGAAATTGGCACCCTGCCTGACAGGGGAAGCTCAGGCAGCGTATCGAGCCCTGACGGCCACGAATGCAGGGGACTATGTTAAAGTTAAAGAAGCCATTCTCTCACGCCTCGGGATCACGGAGGAAACATACCGGCGCCGTTTTCGGGAATACCAGCTGTCCAAGGGGATGCGGCCCCGGGTTGCGGGACAATATCTTTTAGATCAGTGCACCCGGTGGCTGCGGCCAGAAGAACATACACCCCAAGAACTGGTGCAGAAAATAGTTATAGAACAGTTTGCGTCTATACTACCGCCAGGGAATCGAGAGTGGATTAAGAGGAATAGACCTACCACTCTCGAGGATGCCCTCCTCCTGGCGGAGGCCTACGAAGACGCAAACGAAGGTGCCGGGTCAGACCCCACTCCTGCCCCTAAACTAACTCGGACCAACCAACCAATGAAGCCCAGAGGGGGTAACCGGACCTTCAGACCATGGAGGTCAAGGTTAGCCCCATCCTGGGCGAGAGAGAATCCCCCTAACCTGCCGGTCGCGGACTCGCAGGACAGATTAACTCCGTTGATGCCTCCTAACCAAGTGTGCTACCAATGTAATGAGCCTGGACACATTGCCAGGAATTGTCCAGTAATAAAGGTGGACCTGGCGACAAGATCCTGGTCAGCAGTAACAGGTAGGAACACTGGGGAATGTCGGGAGGGCCCTTATCAGTTAAGAGTACAGGTCGGGGGAAAGAGTACTTACGCATTTGCGGACTCTGGGTGTGCACAAACATTGATTCGGCAAGCTCTCTTGGATGGGGTAGCCTGGGAGCCACAGGGTAAAGTGGCTATCTCCTGTATTCATGGAGAAACTCGGGTTTATCCCACCACTAAAGTTAGACTTATTGTAGGTGATTATTCAGCTTGCGTTAAAGTGGCTGTAGCGCAATGTTTACCATACCCTGTTCTCCTGGGAAGAGACTGGCCGTTTTTTGATCGTATTTTAGGTCGGGAAATGGTCTTAGTTTCTACCAGGGGACAATTAAAGCAACAGGAGAAAACAATTGGCGAGATTTTTCCGTTGCAATCCGACCTGTTTAACCCTAAAATCCGCCCAAGAAAAACAAAAAGAGAGCGTCGGGTGGAAAAATATGAGGGAACTCTGAGACGACAAGGGGAGGGGTCTGACACAAAAGTAAACCAATCGTTGAAACGGCAAGGAAAGGGAGTAGGTATTCAGTGTAACCGGGGCTGCGAGGTTACTGAGGTGGAAGGTCATGTAATAAAAGACACTCCTCTCTGTGTACCTAGCCATTGGGACCGAGATATTGACTTGGGATATGAACAACAAAATGATCCCACGTTACAGTATGCTTGGAAACGGGTTAGATATATCGAGGGGAAGGATATGCAGGAAGGACAACCGGTGGTATTTCCGCATTTTTCTGTATCTGGGCACTTATTATATAGAATAACCCGGGCTCCCGGGACGGGACAGCTCGTAAAACAGTTATTGGTTCCTAGGCCTTTTCAGTCAGAAATCATGAGATTGGCGCATGACATTCCATTTTCAGGACATTTGGGAACTGAAAAGACTCAGGAACGAATTCTGGCCCGGTTTTTTTGGCCTGGGGTTTATGGTCTTGTGCGGAAGTATGTATCGGAGTGTCCTGAATGTCAATTAGCTGCCCCTAAGTCAGTTCGCCCCGCACCTCTGGTTCCACTTCCAATTATTGGGGTACCGTTTGAAAGGATTGGTGTAGATTTAGTAGGCCCTCTGGAGGGAACAGAGTCAGGATATCGGTATATTTTAGTAGTAGTGGACTACGCAACGAGATATCCAGAAGCTGTTCCCTTACGCTCTATGAATGCAATAGCTGTAGCGAATGAATTGGTAAAAATATTCTCTAGGGTGGGAATCCCGAAAGAAATTCTCACTGATCAGGGCACTAATTTTATGTCAGACTGTATTCAGCAACTATATAAATTATTGAAAATTCGTTCAATTAGAACCTCAGTTTTTCATCCACAAACGGATGGGCTTGTTGAACGATTTAATCAGACTTTGAAAAATATGTTGCGCCGCTTTGTAGATCAAGAAAAACGCAATTGGGCTAAACTGCTTCCCTACTTGCTCTTTGCAGTTCGCGAGGTACCACAATCCTCAACGGGGTTTTCCCCGTTTGAGCTCTTGTACGGTCGGCAGCCGCGGGGTATCTTGGATCTCATAAGAGAAGGCTGGGAAGAACAGTCAAAGGAGTCTAAAAATGTAGTAAAATACGTGTTGCAGTTACGCGATCGCTTAGAATTAGTCGGTCGATTGGCACATGACAATCTCAAAGCGGCACAGCAGAAGCAGCAACAAAGCTACAATAAAAATGCAAGAATTCGGAACTTTCGACCTGGAGATAAAGTGTTGTTATTGTTGCCCTCATCGGAATCTAAGTTGTTTGCTAAATGGCAGGGTCCCTTTCAGGTTATTCGAGCAATTGGTAAAGTCAATTATGAGATCCGACAGCCTGGGCGTCGGAAAGAAAGTCAAATTTATCATGTTAATCTCCTGAAACCGTGGAAAGAACGGGAAGTCCATTTTATATCTCCTGTACAGGAGGGAGAGGATTTTGGACCCTCAATTGAGTCAGAGTCAGCAATTGAGGTCCCGATGGGGGAACAATTAACTCCTGATCAGCGTGAAGAGGTAAGCAATCTAATTAAAATGTTCAGTGATGTGTTTTCTAACGTGCCTGGAAGAACGCATTTGATCGAACATGCTATTATCACTCCGCCAGGTCTAAGAGTTAGACAGAGACCGTATCGCATTCCAGAGAGTCGGAGAGATTCTGTTCGAAGGGAGGTGGAGTGTATGTTGAAACTTGGGGTAATTGAACCTTCCCGAAGTGAGTGGTGTAGCCCAATAGTACCAATAGACAAGCCAGATGGGTCACTACGATTATGTATCGATTTTAGGAGGGTGAATGCTATCTCCAAGTTTGATGCATATCCCATGCCTCGAGTAGATGAACTCTTAGACAAACTGGGGCAAGCTCGGTTTATTTCAACTCTGGATCTGACGAAAGGATATTGGCAAATTCCATTAACGAAAGCCTCTCGTGAGAAAACGGCATTTTCAACCCCAGAGGGTCTTTTTCAATTTTGTACTATGCCGTTCGGACTTCATGGAGCGCCTGCTACTTTTCAGAGACTAATGGACAGGGTTTTACAACCTCATCGAGAGTATGCAGCTGCGTATATCGATGATGTAGTCATTTATAGTTCTTCCTGGAGAGAACATTTGACTAGATTAGAAGCCGTCTTACAGTCTCTGAGGAGGGCGGGGCTCACAGCGAACATGGCAAAGTGCGCTATTGGAAAAGAAGAAACTAAATATTTAGGTTTCATAATGGGTAAGGGTAGAGTGAAACCGTTGGTTTCAAAAGTCCAGGCTTTGTTGGATTCACCGGTACCTACCACGAAAACCCAGGTGAGATCACTGTTAGGGTTGGCTGGTTATTACCGCCGCTTTATTCCACACTTTTCCACTATAGCCGCCCCTCTCACTGATCTCACTAAAAAGAACGCTCCAAATAAAGTTAAGTGGAGTGCAGAGTGTCAGACAGCCTTTGAATCTATTAAAACTAATTTGAGTCAGGCCCCAGCATTAATAAGCCCGGATTTCAGCCGAGAGTTCGTCCTGCAGACAGATGCATCGCAGACTGGTCTGGGGGCGGTTCTGTCCCAGGAGAGAGATGGTATAGAACACCCGATACTATACATCAGTCGGAAGTTACTGCCCAGAGAACAGAGGTATTCGGTAGTGGAGAAAGAATGCCTGGCAGTGAAATGGGCAGTGGAATCTTTAAAATACTATCTTCTGGGACGACCCTTTGTACTCATCACAGATCACGCTTCTTTAAAGTGGTTAGACACGATGAAGGATTCAAACGCTAGGATTACGCGGTGGTACCTGGCGCTCCAACCCTTCGCCTTTCAAATAAGGTATCGTGCGGGTAAGTTACATCAAAATGCTGATTTTTTTTCCCGGGAGGGAGGTAAAAGGGAAGGGTTAGAGGTTTCCGAGTGTTCCTTCGGCTCCACTCTGAGGGGTGGGATATGTGATGAGTCAAAGGGGTTTCGGTCTGTGATTCAGCCTCCCGACAGTAGGTGGCATCAAACCAACTCGGGACTTCCCTTACCAAGATCTCGTGACCATGGCAAAAGTCATCTTTTGAGGGGCGGCACCTTGGTGAGGGGCGGAAGTACGAGTATGTAACTTCCAGCCACTGGAGTCAAGTGAAGGAAAAGGACACGTGTCAGCTGGGGATTGGTGTTCCACTGACTACAGAGGCGGGACATTACATACTAAAGGGAACGTACTACTGTGTTCGGGGTTGGTCCGAAAGAAAAAGTAGGAGGAGTCACGGGTGAAGGGAGAGACTGGTTTTGTGCAGCGGGTTTTTTTGAAATACTAACATTTCTTTTGTCTTTTTTTTGTTTATGGTCACGACGAAGACAAATTAAAGACGTGTCATCAGTTTGTGTTGGATTTCACCCCTGCACTCCTTCCCTCACACCATTTTGTTTTTTT
The DNA here is from genome assembly GCF_017654505.1 of Polyodon spathula. NCBI lineage: Eukaryota > Metazoa > Chordata > Actinopteri > Acipenseriformes > Polyodontidae > Polyodon > Polyodon spathula. Next base: position 33,546,227 of record NC_054544.1, read on the forward strand.
TTTGTTATTTAATCCTTTTTGTGGTGTATAGAAAATAAAAATAAATTATTTTATTTCTGTACACATAAATTACTGTCTGGACATTCCATTTAATACACTCTCGCCTCACACTGAGATTTTAATCCTGATCTCTGAAAATTTTTGTTTTCCTGTGAGTGTAACTCTCATTCTTTTCCCTATTGGCACAAGGAAGTACGGTTTCCTCTCTGGTCTATGAGAGTAATGCTATTTGTGGTCCCCGCTGAACAAAAAGGAACAGAATTTCTGAGAATTAGCTATGCTAAAGGACAGCCTATATATTTGGTAAAAGTAAAACATAAATACATACATACATTAATATAAACATTGAAATAAATGTATACATAAATGAATATATAGATATTTATGTATTTATCTTGATATTTATTTTTCACTATCATATAAACAATGACATTTAATACTGTATGAAACGAAAATAAATATTCAACAGTTCTTGTTCAATAGTGAAGATTTTTGTACATAAAGGTCATCATGTTTTCATATTCAATTTATATATATATATATATATATATATATATATATATATATATATATATATATATATATATATATATATATAGTAACGACACAGACAATTGCTTTGTTGCAGGACTTGTCTGTTCAGTTTGTCTCGCCTGTCTGTTACATGTATTGTAAGGGGAATGGGACGGGTCACACCGTTAGTGAATGGGGAGAATGTGTATTGTTGTTTACGGGGGTTGCAGAGCACTTGATTTGAGAATTCAACACCGTCTCCCGGATTTAGGGTTGCCACCTGTTCGGGTTTGACCTAACAGTCCGGGAATTGGCATCTGTGTCCGTGTGGCAGGAATTAACAAGCCCGGGTGCTCTGTTGTCCGGTTTTTAAGTGAAACGCAAATTCAAGCACACGCCTCCACTGCTGAAAATGACTTATTTCCTTTGTGGGTGGGTTAGCCATGTTTGGTAACAGATAGCAAAACGAGCCAGAAAAACTGGACGCGTCTGGCCGTAGCCGATGGAGCCATCAGTGGAAACATTGAATTTTACTGGCCCGGCTGGCGGCGGCCCTCAGTGGAAAAGAGGTATAAAAAACACTAACCTTCCTATAATATTTTCTTTGACATACATTAGTTACTTAAACGATTTCTACTTAGAAAAATGTACTGTTTAGTACTGATCTGTACATTCTACTTTGTCCACAGCATTTGAATAATGCTGAATGAGACTGTACTAAAAGGACTGTGCAAAAAGGAGCACCTATGTGTGTGTACATATGTAAAGTACGTGCATAATGATTCATATTCAGTTTTCAGGTTGCCTAAAACTACAGCTAGATGGATGCTGTTGGCAATTATTTTACTTTTTTTACTTGTACAATATTAAACTGTATCTCCAAAACCATACTAGATACCTGCAAGCTTGCTGGAAAGTTCGGTTTTAAGCTTTCTGACATGGCCGTATCAGACGCTCCAAAGCTTGTTAACAAAACAATTAATAATCCTCTCCCAACACCGAAATCCTAAAACTATGGTCAGTATCCTATACTGCAGCCATTACACATCTAAAGTAGTATGTTTGGCAGTGAATAAGCATTTTAGTTACTTTAAAAAAAAAAGTGACCAGAGGTGCTTACTTCCTCAGTTGTCCTGACAGGAACATTTTGTGGTACCTTTATAGGCATTGCACAAAGCTACAGCAAAGCGCAACTCAAGCTTGAGTCATGTGACATGTGTCAGATTCATAAATTTGGGTGTGTTGTTAAATTCATCGGCGCTCTGCATCGCTGAGTCGGAAGTTACATCACTTGGTGTTCATCGGTGTAGGGAATTTAACAATAGTTTTGGTGAATCAACATATCAGATAATAATAATAATACAAAGGTGGTTGCTGTGGCATTCAAGGCTGCGGTTGACCTGTGCAAGCTAAAAGCTTATTGGGGCGATGGTTTAGTTATCTTTAACTGACTAATTAGGAGCTAGCTTGATGTTACAAGATGTAGATAGCAGCTAGTCTATATGAAAGTGCCTCTCAATAAGATTATTGCTAGACTTGTTTTTGGATATTCATATATGTATTAAAAAAGTCATTTTTAAATATTTATAAATATGAATAGATCAATGGATACACTTTCAAATATGGTTCGCCCACTTTTCGCAACGTTGTAGCATTTGTTTGAAGTATAAATGGACAAATAATATATACGACAACATTGCCAGGTACTAAAAAGTGATCATTCCTTGAATTTGATAACAGATAAACTGCCCTGTATTGTTTTTAAATATGCACAAAACATTAAAGACAAATTGTTTCATTCATTTATTCCAATAGTGGACAAAGCAATTACATGGTTATCTAATCCACTGGATGGCAATTTTAAATGTGATCATTGTGTCGACTGCTCCAATACTGTAAATACTAAAGCTATTAATCACCCACGATCGGGTAAAAAGATAAAAATTCAAGGCTTCATTAACTGTAATACCAGAGGATTAATGTATATGTTAACTTGTCCATGTGGACTGGTTTACACAGGTCAAAGGAAAAGAGCCTTAAAAATAAGGGGCGCTGAACATAAAGCAGCAATTAGGAACCAAAATCAAGAATATGCAATAGCCAAACACTATATAATATAAAAAAAAAAAGCTGGTCACGGATCATCTCCACACTCATTATGATTTGTGGGGGTGGAGAAAGTAACTCTACCAGCTTAAGGTGCGAATTTGATACTTGTGTTACTATGGGGAGAAGCATGCTGGATATTTACTCAATGACAGAGTTAATTTGTGTTCTCAATATAAAATCTCTGATTTAAGTCAGATATGTCAATTACATTATGTCGAAGCATTTTCACTGTTGATAGTTTCTATTGTATGTATTTGTGGTATACTGCTGATGAAATAATGTGAATCAATTTTTACATTTATTTTAAAAAATGGCAGGATTTGAACCTTAACTAGTCATACTTGCACTACATAACCACTACACTACACACATTCACATCTTAACCCTTTTTCAACAGACTAGGCTACTATTTATATTTACCATATTCAAACGGCAATGCATTGCCTCAGTATAGGTTGAACAATTTTGCTATTCCCATAATGTGTGTGTGTGTCTGAGTGTTATAAAGTGAAAAAAGAAGTGATTTCTGAAACAAAAACGCATTGTAAATGTGAAAACACGACAAGTTATCAAACATGACCAGCCATTTAAAGTAGAGCTATCAAAAACATAAGCCAAGTTTAAAGAAACCATTGCTCCAACCTTGCCCAGCACAAAGCAAATAGGCACAACCTTCAAAGCGGTGAGGGCCAAGGTTGCCCTAATTGTTTCTACTAACTTGGCTTGTGTTTTTCATGCACAATAAAAGCAGATCAAACGCATGAAAAACACAAGCCAATGGTTTCTTGAAACTTGGCTTGTGTTTTTGATATCTCTACTTTAAATGGCTGAGTACTTTTGATAACTTGATGTTTTTTTTAACATTTTCAATGTGTTTTTGTTCCAGATACAAGTAACATCAAAAACCCAAAGCATTCTGTATACATCTCACATAGCTTCTTCTTTTTTACAAAACTGATTTTATCTGTGTGTTTCTTTTCTTTAGATGTCTACAAACTGACAGATCAACTGCCACAACTCTTCACCTGTTCAGGGTCATCTTACTGGCTACAAAGCATGTCAATAAGGAAAGCAGTTGGCTGGTTAATGACAGGGCAGGAGGTGTTGACAGGAAGGGGGCCATTTCACTCTCCATGTGAAATGACCAACTGCAAGACTAAGTGAAAATAAGGCATGTAAACACAAGTTTCACCAGATATAACAAAAAAACTACACATTTGCTATAACATATTTCTTTCAGAACTGCACTGAGACCTTTATATTGTGCGAAAGTGCAGAACAGAATCTGTCAGCTACTTTAGAGGCTCTGTTTATAATGGTTGAGAATGTACTGTGTTCTTATGCATTGCAAAAAGCTCCCTAACCTGTTTAACAGTCTAAATAACATGTTTATATTTAAGAAATCTAAAGAGAAAAAAATAAAAAATAATGGGCTGCTCCTGTCAAGAAAAAAAATAAATAAATAAAAAAAAAAAAAAAAAAAACATATTTATAATTAACAGAACTCTGTCGTGTTTGGTCTGAACCACTTTGCAGATAGTACCATAATCTGAAGAAAACAGATTGTCTCCAAATTACCACTGCACTGGTCAGATTGTGCAAAAGCTTATCTCAAGTTTGAGGGGATGAGGAATACAGAATATTCAACCCAGAGAAGACTTTAAGACCTGAGTTTAAATTAAAGTTCCACTGGTGTTTGTTATGAAAGTACCAGGGAATGGTTAGTATGCTAATGCTACTCCTCTTGCCTTGCCATTGCCCATGCGGCAGCAGAATGCTAATCAACACTGCACAGTCTAGTTTAATTCATCAAGATGTTGCTGAGTGTGTAATACCCTGTTACAGGTTTTTTTTTTTTTTTCACAGTAATACTTTACATAAAATTTACATAGAAAATAAACCAACATGGCTGTTAGGCATATACTGTGCAAAGGTGTATAAAAAGAAACAGACATTAACAGGAATCCACTGAGGTGAGGAAGCTACTTTCTTTCTCCCTGACACAAGGCTCACCCAGTTTTCTGCAGTATCTCCTTGCACAAAAGTCAGCCCCGGTCCTAACACAGAAACCTGTAATAGTCAAAAAGAAAATGCACATAAACTCAAACATGTAAAAGGTTCAGACGGCATATTTTTGGAGCATATGTGACAATAGTATTATGTTTTCTTATCTGCATTAGCAAGAACGTGCGTGCGTACAACGTTTAAAAAGACAATCAGCTGAGGAATTTTAACATGTTAAAAGACACAAAAGCTGATGGAAATGATCAGTTTTGCAACTCAATTTCTAGAAATATTTGATCTGCTCTTTATTAAATACATCTAATAATAATAAGTCTAATAACCCTCCAAGCAAAAGGGTTAAAAAGAAACAATTAACCAACCTTAAAACACATCTTATCCAGACTGTCAGTGTCACTCTGGGTGATCTATACACCAGCCTCTGTAGAGCATAGCACTTTTTGCATGTTTGCTACATGTTTATAGTCTTGGGATATTTATCTGCTGTTACCTGTACTTATTTATCATACTCTTTTCTGTTTGTTCTGCATTGTTTAAAAATAGACCATTAATTTGGTATATATTATGTTACATAATATTTCTTAAGATATGGACCAAATATGAAGCCAACAGAGTCACATGACCACCATATGGAAGCCATATTAGGCTACAGGTCAAATCAAAAGATAATGTTACATTTTCCAAGGGGACGGCATCATAAATGGTTTATGTTTTTTACAAGCAGAAACGGCCACAGCAGCTGGTTTACAACAGTATACTCTGCCGAAAAATAACATTTGATAACTAAATACACAGCAACACCTTAGCTAAAACTGATCGTCACGCATCATATTTTCAGATATACATTTAACCTACTGTATACATGTATTACACTTTGCACAAACTTTACCCCTACTAGAGTAGTTTAATGATCATCTTTAAAGGCTTGTGCATCTTCCAGTTTTATGTACCATCTAAATATAAACAAGGCCACTTGTTCAATTGAACTCTACAGCATAACATCTAAAGATCTTCATGCGCAATGTGAATGCACGATACAGTACACTTAATCAAGGCATTGGTTGCTATTTTCAGCTCGTTAAGTGGAGGCTACCAGAAGCTAATATTAGTTGAGAATGTAGGCATGCAGCACCAGCTACCAAATGGTATCAGGTTCAAAATGCATCTGTAGTAATCTAGAAATGGGGACTGCTTTGAGTTTAGTCAGAAAGCCAGCAGATGTCCAACTGCTTTAAGCAGCATATAAACTGATGATTTTTAAGCTATCATTATCCACTAAGAACATTTCAGTGACAAGTAATAGTGACAAACTTATTAAAAAATATTCAGATTAACCCCAGTGGCTCATCCAGTAAAGACGCTGCCAAGCTTAACCACAAGGGGAGTCAAATGGTCTTTGCATTGGAGAGACTGCTGGACATATTAATTTCATCTCAGTTCAGCGACCCAAAGTGATCACATGCCCCACAATTATGGGTGCTTACTTCCAAGACACAAGAGTCACAAGCTTTCATAGAAGCAAATATCCATAATCAATTACGCCACAGTCTAAAGTCGTACTGTTTTCAAAAAGGTTCAATAAAAAGTGATCCATTACACCATGTAACAAATGTTTTATTTTTTTTTGTTCCTGGGTATTGTTATTTCCTAATTGCTTATGCCTCAAAAGTATAGAAAAGTATAGAAAATGGCTATTATTCCCACAAACTTTGCTTTTGTGACCAGGACAGGTAAATTTCAAAAAATCACTATTTCCAATTAGAAAACGAGCTCTTTTGTGTCTTTTCGTTCACATAAAGTCAGAAAAAAACAACATATGAATCCAAATTAACATGTATTTATACTAAAGTAATACAAAAATGACTACAAAAGATTTAGAAGTGAGTAGTTTTTCGAGATTTACGATTATACTGTAAATTTGTGTGTGTGTGTGTGTGTGTTTTTTCCTGAAATACAGTAAACCTCAATAAACTTGGATCCTTAAATCTAACCATTTGTATCACTGGAGTGTATATCAGACTTAAGGGCAGCATGTCTCTGCCATGATTAACTGTTATTATGATTGTAGTTCCCTGTATTTGTATTTGCTGTCCTACTGGTGACGGAAATGTTTGTAGCTAACATACATTCAACAGAACAGAAACTGAGCGCAATTATGTTTCTGACAGTATTTAAAATGATGGGTTCTTTCCTATATTTAAATCACCTTCTATGAGTAAAAAGATGGAAGCAGATGTGTGCCAGCAGTTTAACCCTAGGCCCTTGTGCTGCTGTACTTAAGAAGCTGTTTACATGAATTATACCAAATTGTTTTTATTATTATTTATTATTATTATTATTATTATTATTATTATTATTATTATTATTATATATTAATAATATCTTTCGGCATGTGTTTAATTATGATCACAGCATGAGTTATTCCAACCTGCATAACTATCATTAGGCTATATATAATTTTATTGAACAAGGAAGGACACTATTTTGTTGCTGAGATCACATGAATAGTTTTGGATATGTCATAACTTTGTAATGATGAGTAATGATACTGTACACTTCCCTGAATTGGCATTTTAACTTATTTTACTTTTTTTAAATTATTTTTTTAATTGTACAATAAAAATATATAACATATATATTTATATATATATATATATATCTATTATATATATATATAATATAGTAATATATATATATATATATATATATATAGATATAGAGAGAGAGAGAGAGAGAGAGAGAGAGAGAGAGAGAGAGAGAGAGAGAGAGAGAGAGAGAGAGAGAGAGAGAGAGCATGAATGATTTTGGAACAAAGGAAATTCCAATAGAAGGCATTTGGCAATAGCATGAGAAAATGTTTTATGCAAATAGATTTGTTTGTATGTCGAGATTTAACCATTTGTTAATTAAATGTAAAAGTCATTTGTTATTTTTACAGTACATATTGTTATTTTCCATATTGTATTAAGTACAGTAGGTATTGCGCAAGGCTGCTGTGTTTCAGATTATATATATTGTTATTACTGTCATTATGTAACTAGTCAATGTCTTGCTACATTAGAGCCTGCAATACACACTGCAAGTGAATATCCCTCCTAAAAGAGGTCGAGCTAGAAAAGATTTGATTTAATTTCTAGATTTGGGACATATCCTTTTATTTAAAAAAAAAAAAAAAAAAAAGGCTTCTGTTCAAGGCACATTTCACTTACCTAAATCAACTCAAGGTGACAATCATCCAAGGTGAAATGGAAAATCAAAAAGGGGAAAAAGTCATTTCGCAAACCTCTACAGTAATTGGCCTGTATTTTTCACTTATCTATCGGTTGTTGATTTATTTGCGATAAAACCAGGGAGTTAGTCATATGATAAATACAACAGCATATTAATATTCAAAAGTGGTTCTGTATAATACTGTAAATTAAGTAACATTTAAGGCATGCTGTTCTGTTACCATTTGAGATATGGGAATGTTTTATGTGATCAAACTTACAGTACAACCATTTGACCTGGTAAGAATACAGTTGAATAGTGTAAACATACTTACTGTTTGCTTTTTTGATCTGATTTAAAATCAGTCCAATTTGTTTCCATCAGCAGCAGATCAAGATTAACCCAATTTCAGCTATGACTCTGTCGGCCTCAGTAAGGTTTGCGGTCTGGCAGTATGTGATCTTGCACTGATACCTAAAAGCATCCAACACTAAGGCGCTATAATGAATTATATTATCAGTAAATATTGCAGGTAGATGAATGAATTCTGAAATTATACGAAAGCATGATAAATACAGGCTGTCTTTGACCTTTGGGAAATGTCCAACGCATTATTGATTGTAGATTGCAGTTTGAACCAGCAAGAAACCACATATTGCGACTGGAAAGAAATTAGATGGATTTTTATAGACTGGCTTAATGGTGGAGATCATGAAAATCTGCATAACATGCAGAGCAACAAGAAAGAAATCCACCTCGATAGAAGATAATAGGAACAAGCAAAATGCATTGTCAGGAACAGTTAAATGATACAATACAAAATGCAAATATCGTGCAAGTTTTGAACAAACCTAATAAATGATATCAGTAACATTCTATAACCATTTATTTTTATTCCCCTACCTTTACCTATTTATAAACAAATTAGTTTGTGAAACCTGAGGTGGAAGGATTGTTTAAACCTCCTACCAGAACAGGATTGAGCATGTCAACTGTGATATGTATAAACTTGCTTATATAATTATTATTAAATAGAAAACACTATCAGCATGCAAGCCTGGGACTGACTATGCATTGGTTTTAAATGAAATATTATTATAATGTTTCTAAGCAAATAGCAGGATAATGTACTGTCTGGCAAGGTAAAGGTATGTTTAAACAAATTCGCACAGAGGACTAACAAAACAAAAATAACAACAGGACAGGAAGCATTATAAAAAGAGGTATAAACTGGGATTAAAACTGTGATCTAGTAAGGAAATGTAACTGTTGTCTAAAACTACATAAAGCATTTTAAAAACATGTTAGATCGTCACCTGTTAATGTGGTAACATTTTATTTGAATGAACTGAAACACTTAATAACTACCTTTGCCAATAGTATCAACAAGTATGCCACTATTTGCAATTCCTAAACAATAGCTGCAATTCATTTAAACTGTATATTGCAACCCAAATCTCTGATCTTGTATATTTTGATGGTTTAAATGCAATAAATAGCATCCCCTCACAGCATTGAAAAATGATTCCATAGTAAACAGTTTAGAATAATTCCCATCTTTGATGAATTTGACAACTTTGCTGGATTGTGTTATGAGATCAAATTAATAACAGGAAAATACGGGGAAATATAGATTATTTTTAAAATAGGAGGCGTTTTATATTTCATTAGAAGACAATTAAGTCTGAACACCCAATCAGCTTCCAGATCTAGTGGGCTTCTATTTTGCATAGATGCCTGCTGGAACGTTGAAGTGCTGTGACTGTGAATTAAATTTTAAACCAATCCAATAAATACTGGCTTTTTCCCTGAACATTCTAATCTACAACTAATCTTATAACATAAAAAGCTACATAAACATTGACACTTTCTGATGCTAGTTTAGAAACAAGGGAAATCACAGACATCGTAATGAAGACTCAATTTGCAGCTACTAGACAGCAAAACAACAGGAAAGACATGATTGGTCAACAATTCTGTCATCAGCTGGACCCAAACAACCTCCTGCCTCAAAACCAGCCAGTCAAACTGCCAACTCTGTTTCAGTTCTTTCCGCACCAGCCAGTCCATTCCCTTCCAGCTTGAATGATGCCCTGCCTCCAACAACAAGTTTCAAGTGTGACTCTACACTGCAAAGACTATTCAACAAACCTGCAGTTAATTTATCTGGCATTGTCATAATAATAATAATAATAATAATAATAATAATAATAATAATAATAATAAAAACTGTTTGCTCCACGTGTATGTCATTTTTCTATTCTAATTATGTTTGGGACTATTTTCCTCAGCAGAAGGTTACCCGGCGAAATATCAGAAGTTCAAGGCAAATATAGGTTATAACATTTTAAAATGTTATAAAAAAAAATAAAGAAATAAATAATTTTCTAGTAGCGATAGTCCTCTTGATGCGGGCACTACCATGTGGTAGATGACCTTGACTTTCATTAGCGCCCTCGCCTACGGCTCGGGACTCATAACTCCGGTCGCGGTCATCTACCAGACGTTAGAGCCCGCATTGACGGGTTCTATCACTTAAATAGAAGCAACGATGAGGTCTGAACTCATGCAAGGCCAATGTTCTATAAAAAGACATACCATTGTTTTGAACCACCTGGATGACAAACCAAGGTATGAGCATGTGTGCAAGAAGTGTTGCCACTGCAAAACCGAAGGTATGTCAACAAGTGAGAATTTTGATTCCTACTGTCGCAGTCAGCACATTCATCTGCTGGTCAGGCCACTTACCTCTGGAAACAGTATTTATTTTTTTCCACAACAGCTCAAAAACAGTTTAAGGTGATGTTTTTGTAAAATGAGGCGTGCACGATACAAATCCAAGTGATAACAATTGACTGTCTACTCTAGAACAAACCCTATGGATGCTTTCCCTTTATGATCCCATAATGACACTACTCAGTAATAACTGTGATGAAGACCGACACAAAAAAAAAAACATTTAGAGTCATAGAGGTTTGTGAAAAGCTTGGCACGAAGTGTATATAAGGAGCGACGTCAAGACGATAAATTATATTTATTAATAATTCCAACGGAGAAAAATATAACTTTGTAAACTACAAACAACCACTGTACACTGCTTACAAGCTTTTTTTTTATGTCAATACACTTTAAATAATGATATCAGTGAAGGTCACAAAAGAAAAATTCTTCTTATAACAAGTATACAGAAAACAAACACAATAAACATGGTTGTTGTTATTTTAAGTTGAAAGGCATATAATCCAGTCTATCATAGTTTTATGTTTTATGTAGCACCATATACAGTTACATAAATTAGTAAAATAAGGTACACATTAAAGCACTTAAAATATGTAAGATGATTGAAATAAAAAAGTAATCTTTTCAATTGCAGTATAAAACATGTCTTCTATTTATTTCCACAAAGCAGGTAATATATTTTATCTATACACTGCAGTCTGGGCTGTAATTGCTTGCTGTCCCCACAAACTGTGCAAATTAGCTGCCCACTCTATAGAGGCCAAGGTGTCCTTCTCAAAACCCCCACTTCCGTGATGGCTACAATTCTGTGAACAGAAGCACGTGTTTTTTGGTTAACAAAAGCACATTGCTTATCCTGAAAATGAGCACATTCTTCAGGAAACCTTTATAAGCTGTTATAACCAGTGTCCACCCTAAACAAAGGAAGCTGCACAGTTTACTCCAAAAATAATACAGCCATGTACTGAGACACCAATATACTAAGAAACACCCTCCTTCAAGCTAATCAACACACAGTTAATGCAGACAGCATCTTCTAAGATAGAATAGTGTTCCCCTTTTTAAGATGCCCCTTTATTTGGCGGAATCACTTGTGCAGCAGTATTTTCCAGGTTCCAATCTGCCCCATAATGCCATTTCAGAAGCATTTTTATATGTGTTATAAGGCGGAACACAAACAGGACAGCCTTATTTATACCTAAGGCCACCATAGGTTAGCTTTATAAATGGGTGGCACTGTAATATCTCACACTTATACTTTTTCATTTTGAGTATTTCTTGCAGTTTACTGTTCATAATTCCTCTCTCATTTAAAATCATTCCTATTTATACAGGATGTTTAAAAACATCTCCTGGGTTTCCAAGTTTGCCAAAACGGGGACAAAGTAACACCAGTCATTGAAACACTAGCAGCATCAGCACAAGCATTTGTTTAAGCACACAAAGCACATCTCCAGCAAACTTCAACAAAAAAAAAGTCTGCTACGAGATCCTTATTTCTTTTTCATTATATCTTCTATTTATTGACACAGGCCGGTTTACAATTTTTAATATCAAAGCATAAAAGCACCTTTTCAGATTCTTACATTTGTAAATATAGATGTTGCCAGTTAAAAACTTTGGGGGGGAGGTGCAAAATATTTCAAACTTGTTTACAAAATAATGCTAGGTACTGTTTCCTGTTGCTAACGCTGCTGCCAGTCTTGCAAATGAAATATCTGTATTTCTTCTCATTTGTCAGAAACGCATCGTGTACTGTTAACAAAATCACTACACAATTAAGCATGTTAAGGGCTAATCACACCACAGCGTTAATTTGCTGTGTTTTTACGCCTTACGTTTCCCTGCTTTGTTTGTATTCTGACTTGCACATCACAGGCAAGATGGTGGAACGTCAAATTACAGCAGTGCAGAATATCTTGTTCTTTATGGTAAACAGCACAATAAATATCTTGATCATGAACACAAACAGTAAAACATGTGCCTCTGCTTAGTGAACACCTTGAACACAGTAACAGGTATTTTTTTTTAGACAACTTTCACCTTATCTTATGTTCTGGGCTAGACTACTGTTTGTCATGATCCTAGAAAGTAGAAGGTATTTCAAAACTTGATTGTGTCACGTTCAACATAAACTGCATGCAAACAGTACACAGAAACAGTACACAGAAATGTGAAATCAGTTTACATTAAACTTTAGTTAGCTTGTCATCTATAGACTTAACACTGTTTACATGCAATTATTTAACAATTACATTACTGTTTCTAATAAACTGTGTTAAAATATATAAAAATAAAAACATGTTTCAATCTTACATAAAACATTATACTGTAACTGTACCAAACATATATTAAAAAGATGGTCACATATACTCAATCCCTTCATATACCATGAAATGTAGATATTGTTGCGCATACTGCACATAGGGCTGATCACTTATAAGAATGCATGTCAGTGTGTATAATGTCAAGCAGAGATGCATTGCTTGGGATGCTGCAGTCATGTTTCTTTTATTTGATATATTATTATGCATTGCAAATTGGAAAATCTGTTTTAACCATACTGCCATTGTAGTAAAGATGTAGTGTCCTATCCATTTTTTTTTTTAAATTGCTTATACATATTTAAGAAGTTTATTTATAAGCCTGTTGGAAAATATCAGCTCTATAGTAGTTTCCTGTAAAATGTTACTAGTATAACAGAAGCATCACTTGGCGGAAAAAAGGCGATCCCCATTTGTTGATTTCTGTTTTTGGTTTCTGTACTCTAAACGGTTTTGAAGGTGTCACGTATAACATTTTGCAGCAGCATTATGACATCAAGAGATTACCTGGATTGCAATGTTGGTGTCTCAATAGCTAAAACAGTCCAATCCTGTCTTTGCAATCATTAATAGTCTGTAATCAAGGCAATTGAATTTGAATTTTTAACTTTCAGGTAGTTTTTAATCCTAATGGTTTGCACTATTCCCACAATTGTTCTCTTGCAATACAAATAGTCTGTTCTGTCCTGGATATTACTACAACAGACCTACAGCTAATTAAACTCATAGTATAACACTGTAGTTTAAGCATATATGACTTTTGCTCAATCCTATATTAAAAGTCTAATGTGACATCTCTGAATGAAATACATTGCACTCAAAGTCGCGTGTCTCCGTTTTCAGTGTATTCTGATAGCACATACAGGGCAGTCTCTTCACACTTAGACTGCAGGTTATTGTCATTTCTTTTGGACGCTTTCCTTGTAACTCTGCATAATCTTCTTCTAAACGTATCCCCAGCCAGAAAGTATAAAATTGGATCCACGCAGCTATTCAGGCTGGCAAGACCCCTAGTCACTTGGTAGGTGGCATAAACCTTGTTGTTAAAGTAACACATCTCCGGGCTTTGGAAGTATAGCCTGGCTCTCAGGTTTAAATTCTTCATCACATGGAAAGGGAGATAGGAGACAGCAAAAACCGCCAAAACAATAATTACTAGGTAAATAGATTTTCTCCTGAGAGGTGCATTGTGCATATCGTTGCAAATCAGAGCTTTTACTATTAATCCATAACAGCCTAGAATAATTATAAAAGGAATGCAGAACCCGAACACAGTTGTACACATGCTGTAAATGAAGTAGCTGCTCAAGTATTCTGATGACGTGGTGTCATAGCACGTCATCATTCCATTATTCTTGATGCCAGTTCGGGAGAAGAACAATATTGGCGAGATCCCAGCCACCACAATGAACCACACAAGTGCACTGTTGTAAATAGCGTTCTTTTTCTTCAGCCTCCCCAGAGATTTTAAAGGATGCACCACTCCGGTGTATCTGTGGACGCTGATGCAAGTGAGAAACAGGATGCTCCCGTAGAGATTAACGTGAAAAAGAAACCTCTGAAGCTTGCACATCACCTCTCCGAACACCCAGTCAGTTTTGTTGAAATAGTAAAATATCAAGATGGGAAGAGAGAGCACGTAGAAGAAATCAGCTAACGCCAGGTTGAACATGTACACGGAGATGCTGCTCCACGGTTTCATGTGGAAGACGAACATCCATATAGCCACGCTGTTCCCTATGAATCCAGTGATGAAGACTAAAATGTACACCGTTGGCAGGTAATAAAACTGGAAGCCCGTCTTCGTTAATGAACATCCTACAGTGTTATTATCAACTCCCGGGACAGCAGCAGTGGTATTCAAAACTGTGTAATTAAATTCAGTTGTCATATTTTCATTAAAGAACCCCTTCAATTTGAACTGTTAAACAATGTTTATAACCACGCTCCTGGACACTCCCCCATCTGAAATATTAATACAGGTAAATTAGATAAGGTGTAGTAAATATTCTACAAACACTCACACGCACATGCACACACAATGTATTTCCACCAGCTTGAATTTAACTAAACTAAAATGCTTGCATGACAAGTGTACCTGTCTATACAGGTACTGAAGTTTAAATACGTTTGTGTGCTTTTTTTTATTTATTTTTTTATTTCCGTATTTCCAGAATGTCTATTGTAACTTATCAGAACAGGTAGGCTACTTATGTCCATGCCCCTTTTTAAAGAAAGATCATGTTAAGTTTTGTTTATGTGTCGAACAAGAAAACACATAAATCAAAATCTAGCACATTTAGCATATATATATTATATATATAATAATATATATATATATTCTATATATATATATAGAGGGAGTGAGAGAGAGGAGAGAGAGCGATCTCTAAGAGAGGGTCTCCTAGAGAGAGAGAGAGAGAGAGAGAGAGAGAGAGAGAGAGAGAAATAAATAAATAGATAGATAGATAGATAGATAGATAGATAGATAGATAAGTTTCATAACGTACCGTAAATTATAAGCTTTGAGCATTCGTTTTGATCTGTTACAAAAATTTGAAAAAAACAATGTATGAAGCGTCTGATTTTCTTACAGGTTCGTCTTTCCAAAGTCCCATCTTTGGAGCTCTCATGTTATATATATCTTGTGGGAGTCTAAGTCAACTGCAACAAGCTCTTGAAAGTCATAAGAACTCCAACGATCAGCTTTCTCTCAGCAGCAGCGTCACTTGTGCAACAGGCGTGGCTTTAACTCCAGCCATTGGAATCAACGAATCAACAAACTTCTGATAGGAAGGGTGTCTTGGTGATAAACAACGACCGTGCAAGAATGTACATGGGTAGTGTGTTGTATGGTGAGTCAGAGAATGGTGAATTCTATAGGAGGAGTTTAAGAATTAACATAAGTTTGTATTACAGTACCGCATTATAGTTTACTTGTCTATTTAAAGAGCAATTTTAATCAAAACTCATATTAACTGTAAAATGCTATCTGTACAAGTATGATATAACAAAAAAAAAAAAAAAAAAAAAAAAAAAAAAACAGGTGATCCTTTTAAATACTATTTTTTGCAAACTGAGCTGTAATAGAAGTTGGAGATTTATAACCTAGTTTGTTTTGTTTTGTTTTGTTTTTTTAGCGGTTAAAGCCATCAGTGTGCAATACATGTCAACTTGAGTAATTAAAGTTCTACATGTGGCAGAAATGGATTGTAAGCAGATACAGCACCTACAATTCTACCTGTGATACGTATAAAACAGCAAGAATATGTTAACTATTATACACCAGCCTGGGAGAAACAAGTGGCACTATTCTCAGAGATTGTTAAAGGAATGCTAGCCCATATTGTAATAGCCCAATGTCCTCCTGTTAAGCGGTTTACACACATCTCGTCAAAGGTCAGTAAGAAGTTAGAATGTTTTTTTTTTTTTTTTTTTTCTCATTATTTGGTACAATCCACTGTTAAAATACATGAAAATGCTTTATTTTAATTTGTATTAATTCTGCAGTGACTAAGTTGCAGCTACAGAACATATATTGGTTTTGAATTGCAGTACTAATTACAAAATGACAGTAATTTTACAAATTACTATGCACTGTCAACTGCAGTATACTGACATGTTAGAGGTACAGATACAGGCTATGTGAGTTTTTGCAATGGAATAGTTAGGTTCATCACTTGGGAGTGTTCTGCAGATTCTATGACAGCTCCTCCTGTATGTTTAGGAATAGCAGGTTTCTGACTCATCTTGAAATTATGTGTGCTTTTTGCTATTATGTTTATTGACTATTACATTATCAGTTGGTATAATATGTTTTTATAGGCCTTATAGGTAAACATTATCCTTGGAAACTATGTTGTGTTTCTGAAAAGAGAATCCACCCACTAATCACATTCGTAATCAAACTGTTGCTTTCAATAGCCCTATCGCCTGTGCCTCCGTGTCTTGCCTTTGTTTGGTCCTCCTCCTCCCCTGCCTCCACCGCACCTTATCCAGGGAGAAGATGGCTCAGAGTGCCACTTGTCCTGCCCGCTGGCATTAGTTATCATCAATCAATAGTCATTACATTATAGTTCAACCAGAGATTAGGGGCGGTTATCGAGCTCCAATGGACAAGGCCTTGGGCCAAATTAAATTCCGTTTCATTATGGACATGATCGTTTGTCAAGTACAATAAAGAATTGTTCATTTTTAATCTTTTGTGGCTATCTCCTTTCTGAAATACAATGTTCTTTTTATCTTACTGAATTTGATGTAAATGACACTGCAGAGTGTAATGATATAGACCTGCTGTAACAGATGGAGTGCTTACTTGAAAACAGGAACTACACTGCAGGGTATGATATGCATGAACATTTTTTATTGTAATGTTCCCTTTTCTAAATTATAAATCCAATGTATGATTTAACATTGTTGTATTAGTTTTAAGTGAAAGACAACAACAGATGGTACATTCAAAATCCCAGTTGCTTGAAAATGTCTTTTATTTCTTAATTGTTGTTCATTTTATAAATGTTTTTGATGTGGTAACAATATACTGCTTGTTGAATTCAAATTAATTCAGAGTTCATAGAATGTTATGATTTTACAAAATATAATGTAGAAACAGTTGCCTTAAAATAAGTTACTACAAACATTTCCTTTTAAGCAAGGTATCAAATACTACCATGCAGTGGTTACATCAGTATTCAGACTGTCAGAAATGTCCTTAGTTTCAGAAAAAATAGGATGTATCATATACTTGCACTGATAGCTTCAATTACCTACTTAGGGGTAGATGTACTAAAATGCTGCTTCTGTCGCAATCGTTGCAAACCACATGCAAACCAGTTGGAAGTGTAGAGTGAAATGTACTAAACAAACGCAACACTGTTAGCATCACTTTAACCAATACTTTGCAGCCGCAGTTCTTATTTGCACTTTAATGAATATGTAATTCTTGGCATTCCTGCAGAAATCCGCAAAAACAGAATGGAGACAGTGCAAATGAGGGATCACAAATATTGTAATGAGATGTACTAAAGCTGTGGGCAATTGTGACACTTACAATTGCATCAATTTATTAAGAACTTTTGAAAGCATGTTTTAAACAGTCGCAGTTGTTGCTAGCATTTCCCAGTCCACTTTTTCTCGTGTGTTACCAGTTGTGCTCAATGTATTTTTAAGACGAACACCAAAGTACCTAATTTTTACTAAAGTCAGGGTGTACTTACAAGCCTTGAAAACACATTTCTATGACATTTCTTGTTTTCCCAGCGTGTTGGGAGCAATAGACTGCACACATGTGCCACTAACCCCTCATGTTTATTCTGAGCATCTGTATAGGACCATGATCTATTGTGTGTTAATTGTCTAGGCCACTAAGTTGACCAATTTAAAAAATAATAATAATAAAAAATTAATATTCCCCTAAAATCTTTTATTCACATTGTACACCAATGTGTACAATGCAGCAGCATGATTTATTTTGTGTTACCACAAAAGTATGCTAGGTATTCATTTGATTTTACTACTGTACTGTATACTGTATAGGCCTATTGTGCAGATTTATATTTTTAAACAATTTAATGTGTAGCCTACCCAAAACACATTAGTGTTATTTCAGCACAATTGTTTATATTTAAAATGCACCAAGAACTGTAAGTGTATGTGTGTGCGATTTTATTGTATTGGTTTTAAACCCGACACCTCCTTATGCCGGACAAACACGTCCGGTTTAGCGAGGGGCTACTGTATGACTGTGAAAATTATTTTAGGGGTGAAGGTTCGGGCCCCACTATAGAATCTGATGGGATTAAACAAAAAAAAAAAAAAAAACTTGTATTAAGTTTATTTTTATTTGTGTTTCCCAGGACAGTTCATTTATTACAACAGGTTTTGCAAACTTTGTTGGTTCTCTGTTGTTTTTTACATTCAAGCAGTGCCTTGGAAATGAAAAAGCACTAACAGTGCGAGTGGTCATCATAGGACATCATAAATCATCCAAATTCAATTCATGATACCAATTAAAATCCCTGTTCTAAAGATGACATATGATCAGAACAGCATTGTTTTCTAGCAACCCAACACCATGTTGAGAGTCTGCAATTAAAATATCTATTTCAAGTGTGACTTCACTTTTTCAGACATAGATAGAAAACCTACCATTCGAAAGTGTTTTCAAATTAAATATTTCAAATTGCTGCAGTTGCCTTATCTTTCCTTCATCTGTTTAAAAGCAGTTGGCAGGGAAAGATAAAAGCCTAATTCAAGGATAGAAGTACACTACAAGTAAATAAGAGAATAATCATGCATCACATCTGGGAGTTTGCTGGTTTCTCTTTGCTTCAGGCAATGTACCAACAGCAACCTCCCAGTGCTTTAATTCCCAGTGCTTTAATTGCTATTTCTGATGTATATGTCACAAGTGTCTATAATTATTTGAGGTTGTGCACATCATGGTTTCCTTTTGTATTTATTATATTAGTATTTTTTTTTACACTTGTTATGTACCACATTTTATTTAGTTTATTACCCAAAGGGAGGAACCTTGTTGCTTATTTTGTATTGCTGTTTTTAAGTTATTTATTGTTAAGACTGTGTTATTATTTGTAATTGTTTGTTCTTCTGTTGCAGGATCCTGTGTCATGGGGCTGGAGAGGGAGGATCGAGTCTGATGGGAGCTAAATATTTTCTTACAATACAAGTTACCTTCAACTTTATCTTTCCTTGTTGACGTTTCTACTAGGGTAGTGTAGAGCACCTACAAACCTGTTTTCTAGGCCTTTTGATGCCCAGGTGAATATTTCCTGAACATTAGTTTACCTACTGTAAACCTGGTTCCCTGAAAGAGAAGATGGACACCAACCGCGGGGTCGCTTCGGTCGACATCACGGTTTTGTCGCGGAAGAGAGTGAATCTCCCCTGTTAAGTACCCCCAGGAGGCGGGACCGAAGGGGTCACCGAGGGGAGAGGGCCTATCGGCAGCTTTGATAGAAAGAGCTCAGTGACACCTACCGATAAGCAGGCGTGTATCCCATAATGATGTTTTGGTGGCCATCTTCGAATTGAAAGGGAACTATCGTTTTCCCCAAACTGCTGCTTATATTATTCGGGACGTGTTGTGGTAATATAGTGAGTGGAGTTGAATAATTATAGTAATAATAACCCCCTGAAGTCACAGGTAGCCTGCTAACAGTGTTTTATGGAAGGGTTTACTTAGTGCACAGTTTTAGGTGTTTTTAGAATAGGATTGGTTTTGAAATACTGTGTAAGGTGGTTTGAAAGGGGGGATTTTGCAAATGGTCTTATAAAATAAGTTGTATTCAATTGTTTACTGCAAAGCAGCTTCTTAACCTGTGTACATTGTATATGGCCTTCCTCTGATGGAATGTTACTCAACACAGTCAATTATAATCAATTGTTGTCCTTTAGAGTGTCTTACTGAAAGTTAATTTCGCTATGCACCACTTCAGCAAGCAAACGGAAATGGTTAACCCATATTTTAACCAAAAGTCCTTAAATGCACATGTCAATGCAATCAAGTGAATATTAATTTATGGTACATTTTGCTTTAAACTTTTCAAATGCAGTGGAGGCATCTTAGAGTATGGACCTCTTTAGCATCTCTATGTGCAATACACATATGCAGGTGTCTTTGTGACAAGAACTTTCTTCTGCTTTCTCATAAGGTTGAAGAAGTGCAGCAAATTAGCATTGCTTCTTCCAGTACAGCCCTGGCTTTCAATAATGCCAACATTTTTTATTGCACAAGCAAATGAGTCTACTGCATTTCTAGTCTTCGAGAAAGTATATTTGCTTCCCATCACAATGCAAAGGCAGGTGGGGTAAAATTAAGGCTTTTTGTCCAAGCTTCTATAAAAATGATGCAAATTTCTGTACATTGAACTGTGAGCCCATAATACAATAAACACTAGCTGTGCACCGTGAGTCAATAATGTCTGCATCAGGAAGGTTACTGGAATTACACAGACTGAAATTTTTTAAGATGAGCATCAGATGTAAATCTAAGTAGCCTTTCCCTATTGATTTCTTGTCTGTGCTTTGGAATATATTCCAGTTTGGCACCTTCTTCGTCTGGCTGTTAGCTCTGCAGTCTGCCCTACAGTTAAAGTAACAGTACACATGTTATAGTATTTAAATCCCATTAAGCTTCATGTCTACAGACCATTTAATTCTGACCCATCTTGATAATACAATGCTGATCTGAGATCATGTTGGTAAAGGCTTATTGAAGCATATAATACATGCCCTGTACACACTCAAACTGTAAACCCCTGAAGAGCTTGAGTCACATATGATTATAGTGTAGATGGTACATCCCACTTTAGATCAAATCACAGTTTAGATTTTATTAGTTTTATTGTGGCAATTAAGACTTGATAGTGATATATTTGTTTTCTGCTTTCCACCATTTAGTCTTGCAATTATTCATTTGTCAGAACTGTGTCTGAAGCAAAAACATTTAATCTCTGTATTGCAAATTTGAACTTTATTCAACTGTCCATTGAAGTCAGTCTCTAATAAACTTGTCAAATAGCTATTCGCATTAAAGCATTCTCAACACCTAGTAATGTAACATGAGTCTCTTACTTTGCTTTTTAACGATACAGCCACATTTCCTTTGAGCACAATAAAATGTCTGCTTTATTTCTGACATTCTGTTGACTAATCTCCATTCTCAAGGCAGGAGCAATGCCTGTGTTTAGGTTTGCAGATACGTTTTCGAGATATGACCTGTGTTTCCCCCTCTTAGCTGCTGTCAGAGAGGTGGGGTCTGACAGAGACTGATACCTGACTGAGTCACTGGCCCCATAGTGAGAGAACACCATTGCAATGGTGGCAGAGGGGAACATATTCACTGAGAGTTTCCACATTGCTGTTGATCTGCAGAGAGTGCTGTGTAGGCCTTCACCATCACGTGAGTTTAGGGAGGTAAATGGGTTAGGACTAGGTCAGGTGCCCCATGAGTCCAAGTGGAGACTTTCTAGGCTGGGACATTACCTTCAGGTCTAAATAGCTTTACAACAACCACTGCTTAGGTTTGGTTTGTAAAAGTTGCCATTGGCTTGTCAAAAGTAATGGATGTTTTTAAAAAAATTAAAAAAAAAAAAAAATTAGGCTCAACCTTGACAAAATGTACAACAATTTTATTCCCCTAAAAAGGTTGAAATCCCTTTTGCCATTCATAAACAGACGAGAGACATTTCATGCAGAAATATTATTTAAACTATTATTAAATTAATATGCAATTGATATTGTTCCTTTTTTAAATGTCCATCGTACACATTTGCATTCCAGAAAAGGGAATACAAAAATCAAATGCCCTACTGAATTTTCAAATTATATGATTGCATTCACCATAAAACAATAAGCTACCAGGAAGTGCAATAATAAGAAAGTAAAGCAACAGTAATAAACCACTTCTGGAATGTATAGCTTTGTTTAGAGGCCAGTACAAGTGTAGCAGCACTGATGTGTAAACCAAATCATTCCTTTAATAAATCAGTGGAAGAGAAGATAACCATACAGGAAATCTTCATTAATGTGGGGATAATTATAAATCTAAGGGAGCATTGCAAACTAGATTTACCAAATACAGCACAGCATTTCAGGTCTTTAGCTCACTGGTCACTTTAACTTTGTTTATGAAGACAGGTGTCTTTTATTTTAACAGTGTTTATTATATATATTAACAGCACTAGAACATACTAAGCCATAATGGTAGTACTGTATTTCATGTTAGATGTTACAATTCTCGATTTCTATCAGTTTTGTTAACTTTATGTAAAACTACAAAGCTGTATATAGTACAATATGTTAATGTACCATTATTCAGCAGGCTTCGTTAGACTTCAGTTAATCAGTTAATTGTACAGCATGATGCAAAACTTTTGGCCATAGCTGAGTCTAGTAGTGCAAGTTGGCTATGCATTTTTAATGATATTGTTATTTCAGTGCACACACAGCTCACAGCACAAGTGCAGTTTAATTGTATGTAGTTGGAAATTGTAAATGCATGTGTTTTTGTTGCTCTGGGTATAGCTTGGATTCAGTGTGGCAGTTTAACACAGTACTGCTCAATTTCTGTTCGTTTTTTAATTATAAATGTTCCATTGTTTTGCTGGGATTTGAATGCAAATTGAACATGAAAGAAGAAGTTTCACTTCTTTGTTCTGTTATTAAAGGAGAAGCATTAGACTTAGCTGGTTACACTCTGCTCAGCATAACTGCAAGATAATGTTGCTCAATATAAAAAGTCCCAGGTCCAATTTAATTTTAGATTTTGCATAACTACAATCTATTGGAGTGTTTCAAACAGGCCTTTCCTTATAAGTGTCTGCCTCCTGTCACACTGAAACAAATTGGAATTTTGTCTTCAATTTCTTTCAGCTGATGAGGACTTGTGGTGCCACAGAATAGATTTACTCAGAGACCATTTGTAACAAAAGTAACGCCTCTCTGTAGGACAGCTGATGTTGCTTTACAGACCATTAGGCATTATTATAAATAATGAACCGGTCTATCTTGCAGAGGCAAGTGCTTTATCAAACCAACTGTGACAAGCTCAGGAGCTCACCTTTCCATAACCAGTGATCCGCATCCTCTACTGAGAAAACATGTTTTTTCTTCAGTAATTGCAGATTGTAATTCACAATGAACATCACATTTATTTTTAATTTCCCTTTAGTTAGGAACTGCAACTTTTGGCAGCTTGATTGCATGCCATAGTCACAGGAACAGCCTTTTGTTTTAAGGTTCTCCCTTATTCATGGAATGTATTCACAAACTCATGTTATTTTTTTTTTAATAATTCATAGTTTAATCCTTGTGAATACACCTCATTAATCTTAGGAGTGTTAAATAAAGAAACCTAAAATGATAGCTAGAAAAATAAAACTTTGATCTTTCTAGGTCATTGGAATGAAGTGTACAGAATTACAGAAGGCCAATAAGTAGTGTGTGCAAAGTTTAAGCCTGAACCGGCTGCATCAATAAATAAGATGTGTAAAGGATAGAAAGCGTTCAGCATTGTTCTGCATCGCTAACTCAACTGTACTGTATATGATGGACTGTGTACTGAGCTGTCTGCTTCATTAGATATAGTGAATGTTTAGCAACAGCAGACATCCTCAATACCAACCCCCCCCCCCCCCCCCATCCCCCATATAATACATAGAGTAAACATTTTGATGGCACTGTCAAACCCATCACATTATTTTTAGTGTAAATAGAAGAATCTGTCTTTAGATTTAAAATTAAAAAAATAGTCTAAATTTTATGCCAGGTTTACTGTATGCATGGCAAATAACTGCACAGTTATGTTGCATATTGATTAAAGGCTTCTAGCTTGAGATCAGCTTCAGGGTACATAAATGGATTAGAATTCAAAATATGCTGGAAACATGCAATGGAAAATTTGTTAAATATAAAATAGCTAATGGAGATAAAGCAGGAGTGGACGAATGTGTTTGGAAGTCCTAACCCCATTGAGGCTTTGTACAGTAGATTGCATTGACCAGATGACGGAGAGGTAAAAAACACTTTGTTGAAAGGACATCTCTGGTGATCAGCCCAAACACAGGGCATTCTGTGTAGAAACATTAAAAGCAGTTCTGAAGGATAAAACCTTGTTTTGTTTAGTGAAAACATAAAGGCTACCCCAGGGGAAGTCCTGTTTCCTTTTTAAAAGCTTGATGTTAATGCAAGTGAGGCTTTTGAGGTAAGCCAAACCAGTTTCAACTTCATGTGTTACTGTTCAAAACATAAACTAAGCATGCATCTATAGCCAGGAAATGTCGATAGACTACTTTGTTCTTTATAATTAGGATGTCCTTCCTTTTACTTGGCAAGTAAACATTGAGACTCAACAAAGGCTTACACATAAGCATCAGCCACATCCTGGGTATATCGGATACTCCTGATCTCATTAAAACATATAATTTGTTACTAGCACCATGTTATGCTAATTTGATTTATACAAAATACCCCAGTACTTGATCAGAGTGTCCAGTGTTCTTTACTCATTTTTAGTGTCTGTGTCAAACTGGCTGGCTCTCTCTAAAGTGTAATATGAAAGAGAAGATGAAATGTGGGTCTTTGGTGTTGGCATTTACTTTAACATGTTTAAAAGGTTTCAGCAAGGACCAAAGTAAGGGGTTGACATCTTCTTACCTTGTAAATGCTGGCTACATACATCATATTTTATAGCCTGTTGATGATCCAAGAGGATCCATTACACTGTTAACTCCTGATTCGAAATATTGTCAATTCAATTCTTTCTTCAGTTATGTGAAATGTATGACATCCTGAAAGCCTCTCAATGTTTGTGTATTATTTTACTTGAAGTTCAAGCCCGTAATTGTCTCTCCAGAAGATGATTAAATTAGAGAGAATTTGGAATTGACTTGTTTCCTACAGCTGTACTGCAGAAGTTTTTTAAAGATAAAAGATGACTGTCATTCACTCCACTTGTTTCTTCACATGACAAGTGGCACTTAAAGGCAATGTCAGATTCAAATAGGATGTTTAGGTTCATGTGTACGTGAAAAAGATCTCTACTTAGTGTTCTTTGGTGTTTTTATTATATTGATGAAATGTATACTACAGATGTTGAACAATCAACTAAGTAGCATCTACCAGGGCCATTACTTTATTTGCTCTGTATGTAAGCTTTTGAATATAGTGAAGGAAGACTGTTACCAAAATAAATTTCCACTTCGTAAACTCTTATTACTGTAACATAGTGATCTTACCACCTTATTTTCCAGCCTGTCAACAATCAGTCTGACTACTGCCTCCAAGACTCCTAGTTTCTGATTTTTATTGCATGAGAGCAGCTGTTATTTACTTCATGCTAATATTGGACTTGGCTTTTTGAAAAGTTCATTTTCGTATTTAGTAGAACTATGTTTTATATCTATTTATTCAGAAGTTCAAACATCAACTATTAATATTTACAACCAATTTATAGGGTGATTAGTGCATAAAGGGGCTTGGTGGTCCAGTGGTTAAAGAAAATGGTTTGATACTGGGAGGTTCTCTCTTCAAATCCCCACTCAGCCACTCACTGTGTGTGGCCCTGAGCAAGTCACTTATCCTCCTCGTGCTCTGTCCTTCGGATGAAATGTAACACAAATGAGATCCTATTATAAGTGACTCTGCAGCAACAGTTGTTGTTGAATAGTTCACCTCCTAGTCTCTATAAATTGCTTTAGATAAAAGCACTTGCTAAATGACTAATTAGTAATAACCTCAATCTGATGCAGATTCTATTGCAGTTCTACACCTTGAGTCAACTCAAACACACTCACTCTGAACATATTTACATCCCTTCACTTGGTTCTAGCAAAAGCAAATTCAACTCATTGTGATGGGGTCAACCAACCCATAAGAGGTTAAAACTAAGATTAGATTACCAGCACTAGCACTAATTTAGGGTGAAGGGCAAGAGAGCTCCCAAATTTTCACAGAATTACCTAATCCAGTAATTTTACTGAGTATTAGCTCAGGCAGTCTAAACTACTGTAAGCCCAGGATGTGTTGCACAGAGGCTGTACAGTCTCACAGTGAAGAGTAGTTCTATTTAAGGAGTTGCATTATTTCATTTCTTGTTGCAATACTCTGCTTTATGTTTCATTGTCACAGATAAGATACATTATTATATTTATCGTGCTTTATTAGTCATGCTTCCTGCGAAACTATTTGCAATCAGCCATCTGAAGAAAGCAGGGATACACTGAATACATCAAAGGCAGTTGAATAAAAGCATGTTATTAACTCTGCATGGTTTTTTTAAATTTGTTTTTATGAAGTACTCTTTTGTATTCCAGCTTAAAACAGTGAATGATGGCAAGGATTAAAATGAAGAAAAGTCTATCTTTTCTAACCTATTCTGAGCAAAAAGCTCTGGGTATGAGAAAGATAAGAGACAGCTATAAAAGTTGCTATAAACGTCTTACCTGAAAACATAATGCACTGTACATTACTGGTAGTTTGATAGAATGTCAGTTGACTTATTTCTTGTTTTTTTTTTCGGGATGTTTACGAGAATGTGTTTTTCATGTAGGAATCATCAAGCGGAACTTCTCTGATGTTTAACTCTGTGTTTAAGTCATGACACCTCTTTATACAGTAAAATCTACACTTCGCTAATGAAAACGTGACACTTGTTATCCTCATTCAGTGTCAGTGACAATTCTTTTACCTTTACGATCAGTTTTTCCACCATTAGCTCCAGTGACATTTCTCAGGGTTTTTTGGTTTTTTTTTTTTTACACTTCTACGCTGAAAATAAATGAACAAATAAATTATTACAGAGAGGCTGATTCTTTGGGGTACAAGCCCTGTTGTGTGCTTTATACAAATGCTTGTACTTCTTGACTGTAAAACAGAAGGTTAAAAGCACAAACAGTCCAGCAGCTTTTATTATGTGTGGCTGTGTGACTTTGACCGATGTGAAATGTCAGAGCTTGCAGTTTCATATTTCAAACAGAACAAAACAGCATAAACATGGCTTGCCATAAAAAAAAAAAAATGACACTAATTACAGCCCTTCTTTGGTTTAAAATGATCTACTGGGGCTTGGAAGCTTATGGTTAGTGTTTTTTTTTTTTTCATCTACTAATAAAATGTTATTAAAATGATAATTCTGCATGGTTGACAAGACATGGTAGTATAGAGTATCATATCTTAAAGCTCTATAGTATCTTATTCAGCATGTGAAGAGTATTAGCGGTCTGCCACCACCTGTTCAGTGCTAGAGCAATAGCGTCCAGATGTCGTCCATTTGTTCGTAATAAACAGTTGTGTCATTTTGAATTCAATTGGATCTGCTTCCAGTTTAAACAAGAAGTCAGTTCAATTTATGTTTCTTCAGATTTTACATTGCCGTATTTTCAGACAACCCATTGGGTGTAGATTGTCTAGGTTATGGGGCTTTGTGAAACAAGCATTGAACATGCTGTGTCTTCGGGCTTTGAACTCTTTGCCTTCCTGCATTGCTGAATCACTGCAGATGGGTAGTTCTGATTCTAACTTGTCCTTATTTAGGAAGGTGTAGGATGACTGTGGACTGTTCTGTATGCAATTGGTGACAACACCTTTAATTGTGTTTAAAATAGCATGCTGAAGCCCACATGCGCAGTATTAGTTAGTGAAGTTCTTCTCTGAGAGTATTTAACACAGACATCCCTTATGTTTACATGTTATTGACTATTTTCCAGTCAAAGCAGGTTTATTAGATACAGCACGTGGATAATCTATAATCGGTTAATCTATTTAATAGGTTCAATCCAGCTACAGATGTTATATTTTTTGCAGATATGATAAGGTATCAAAAATGTAGAGTAGGCAAACTGCCTGCACTATATTTGTATAACTATAGCTTTAAAGGTTCACTTGAACTGTTTAAGATATGAGAAGTGAAAGCAGTTAGTTAAATGGCTTTAGGAGTCCTAATGGAGCACGGCTGAACGTTAACTTTGTGCGGAAAAGTCAAAACATCTAAAGAAACCTTCCAGCAACTATTGTAATTCATTTCCACTTGTTAAAGTAATCCCTATTTTAGAGCAGACTGGGAAGCTTTTATCATGACAAGGCCATGTCAGCCTTGACATCCAACTTTGCTTAACATTGACTTTGCAGAAATAAGGCCAGCTGTTTTCGAGGAATGGTTGACATGCATTGTGCAGTAGATTGTAAGGAGTCAAGATTAATAATTGGAAGAATTAGCAAATGACTGAATGAACGAATAGCCTGATTATGTCTTTGTTGCAAGACAGATAAATGAGATCCATTGAGAAAAAAAGATCTTTTAAAATGGTTCCGTATCAACCCTTCAGCCACAAATGAAATGATGGTTTGTTAATTTTGTCACGATGCACACACTACAAACAGCTACGTATTTGAATGTTTATGTTTAGTTTTTTTTTTATCACACTTTATTTTAAGTGTCATTTTTGTACTTTGTAACTGTTAACAGCTAGTTTACTAACACATTCATAAATTATTTTCTAAAGAGTTGATAATGACTCCTACCAGTTTCACAAAGCAGTTATTATAAGCGCCTTAATGGTTGTGAAGTCATTATCAGAGACCATTTTGAATACGGAGAGGTTGATGTTTTAGTATCAGATTCCATATAATGCTCTTAATCCATTACCTGGAGTGGAGATTATGATGGTATTATATCTCTCTCATTACTGCATACATTTGCACCTCTAATGTATTCAGCTGTGTCTGTAATTTATTTAGGTGGCAAGGGCCATATTTAAAAGTGTTACAGTTGTGTTTTTTTTCCCGGAACTAATATGAGAGCACTAACTAAGAAACAATGTGTGCCAAGGCAGTATGGCTTAAGGCTGTCTTATAAGAAGCAATAATAAGGTGATTTTACATGAAAAGACTATTTAACTGCAAAGTATAATTGAAGATGTTTTTTTTGTTTTGTATATATATATATATATATATATATATATATATATATATATATATATATATATATATATATATATATATTATTAATACAGCATTAATAATTCCAAAAACAAAAGCATTATCTTCATAATACTCGCAGTAGAAAAATGCTAAACAACACCAGAAGTATATTGACCACAATTATTTATGTCTCCATTTTAAGCTATTTGTATTAAGGCAACTGCTATTAGGAGGCCACAAAATGCATATTTTTAAATATTATTTTATGTATTATTGTCTTGCAGAATTTTTGTTAAGATTAGACTTAGACTTGTCCACATGCATCTCCGAGAAGACTGTAATAATGATGTTTTTTATATCAGAGGAAAATGGTAACATCTTTTAATAGAATAATGAGTGGATGGATGGAAAACATTTGGGAAATCTTGAAAGGGCTTCTTGCCAGTCAGTCTAAAAACCAAAAGTTGTTAATCAATGCATTCTACCAGCAATGACATACAGTAAGTAAAAAATAAGTGACTACAATAAAGATGGAAACTTGAATAAACAACTAAGAGCAGTTCATTGTGAGCAGTGTCTTTTTTAGTGTTATACTGCTGGGCTTATTTTATTTCTCTATGACAGTTTGGTTGGCTTTTGCATTTGCATCTCGAGACCCCAGAACTCTTGAATACTTGAGTAGGTAATGGCCTCCAGAAGCATCTTAATGTCTATGAGGGTCCTGAAGGCTTGTAAAAGCCAGTAGCATGTTGGATGTTAATCTTGATGGTTTGGTAAGTATTTTGATAAATCAGTATTTGTTTCAAAATCTGAAATTAAAAATTAAACCACAAGTTCATACATGAACCTAAATTCCCAGCGTTAAAGCGAGTCTATTGATTCATAGCTCTGGACTTGGCTTGTCTTTTTTTTGGATACTATTAGTATTATCGGTTATTTATCTGTAACATACTCACAGACAAATAAATGAGTCACTTTCATGAGTCACAATTGTGTTTTTACAGCAAATGCTGTATTTTTATAAAGTACAATATACATATAAGATGATACAATAGTAACATTATACCTTTCTAAATAAATAATTTCTGTATTCATTACTTAGTTGAATTAACCTGACATTTTTGTTGCATACCTTTATTTATATTTTAGCTAATGGTTGGAAGGATGATTCAAACTGATTGAGGTGCTGTTTTTATTATTTTAAGAAAGGATGACCAGAATTTTCTTATCCAGAAAACCAGTTTCCGTATTTAAGCCTTTCTATTGTCTTGGTACATCTTTGTCTGGATATTTTAAGCATTAACCTAAATGTAGTTACTTTGCTTAATTCCCATTCTCAGTAGAGTTGTATATGAGTCAAGCATATAACCACCAGTGCAATCACTGAGGCATCAGGGGTTAAGTTAAAAAAAAAAAAAAAAGCTTTGCATTTGTTCAAGTTGATCAAAAGAACAGCTGCCTCAGTTTCAGTTTAGTTGTGAATGTGTTCTTTAAAGAAAATCTAATTGAAGCAGCATGTTGCCATTTATTTTAGTCTTGTGTAGAGTGTAGAACACTAATTATTACATTATATTAAAAAAAATAACTGCGGTAGTGAAAATAAATACATGCACAGGCATAGAACCCTAAAAAAAAGAAACTGTTATAAGTTTGGTTTGCGTCATTATGTTGATCCAAGCTAAAGAATATAGCAAAGGTGGCTAAGCAGTGGCTCGTGAGCCGTTAGCAGTTCACGAACAGTTCAAGTGCGTCTCCCAGTGAAATGCTGGGTGAGGCACACTTTGCGGCTTAAATGAGCTGAAGAAAGAACAATAAACAAAAAAGAAAAGAGGAAAAGTACAAATAAACACAACACATTTGCTATTTGTGTTCTCTATATTCATTCGTGTTTATTATTCCTTCTTTTCTCTAGCAAATTTCGTCACTTGATGACCTTCGGCACCGCTCGCTGGCACATGCGTAGTTCAATCATCTCGAGTGATTAAGTCAATTCATCATTTTGAATTAAATGTTTGTTCCTTTCATGGAGACAATAGCTTTGAGCAAACCATCCACGAGTAATAAACACAAGTATGATGCTTTAAGCCAGAATGAGAGGAAGAGATTGTTTTCACTAAAAACGGTGGTAAACTTCTGTGTCTCATCTGCAACAAATTGCTTAGACGCACTGTAATCTCTACAGGCAAGTAACCTCAAACATCATTATGAAACAAATCACAACAATACATTTTCATTTGAATATCCTCCTGGATCAGACCTGAGGGGAAACAAGATAGCCTCTTTAAAAGCACGCCTCAGCAGCTCAGCAGATGATCCTTTCGGTGTTCAGTAAAGAAGCTGATGTAGCATCATGCAAGTTTTGTTTGGCATGGAATACCGTAATTTTTGGTGAAATCAGGAAAGCTATCATATTTAGCTTCATAAAAACTGAATATATTTTATTTAAAGTGCATAATTCATACAGTATAAACAGAAATAATGGAACAACACCATAGTGTTACATTTCAAGTTTAATACACAATAGAAATGACACAGAAACTGAAAGGTTTTGAAATGCTCTCCCTTGTTCTTGTGTATTTTGCTGTCATTAAGAGATAACAACTACTGTACTGCACAAAACAAATGCTGGTATTTAAAATGTCGTGCTCGCAAACATATCATGTTTTACAGTATGTGGCTTGCGGCTCTCATATAAAAATGTTGGTATGTGGCTCATAGGGTCAGGAAGTTTGGCCAGACCTGGAATACAGCTTCACACTGGTGCATTGAAACAGTGCTACTCTATTATTGGATTATAATAAATTATCTCTGTTTTAAACAGGACGTGCCTGTTCGACATATCCTGTACAGGCCATGTGAATTATTGTCATGGGAAGGGTTTCTCAGAATAAGACACTAATTTAAAACATAAAAGAAAATCCACCCAAATGTTTGACTTTAATAAGAATCAGGCTGGAGATAATGTACAAGGTGCCCATTGAGGACATAGAAAGGTCAGCATGGCATGTAGAAGTTCTCACATTGCCACTGGTTCTACTAACCCTGCTCTGCAAATCAATAGAGGGAGCTCCGTTGCTATCAATCCTGCATGCTTCAGAAGGTTGTTTCATAAATACAAATAATGAAATTGTTATTGTCATATAATATAATAGATGGCATGTTCAGCATTTTTTGGTTCTTGGTATTGCTAGGGATTAGCCTTTGAAAGTTATATGTGTTTTGATGGAAATATTTTCTGAATATAACGCACACCATTTTACGTGAGAATTTTAGAATTGTATTGCCACTACTATCACATAATTGACCATCTCAAATTGAAACAAACTAGAGACACATCTTATTTCCAAATTAAAAAAAAAAGACTCTCCTATGAGAAAGAATGGGTAAAATGTTGTCTAGTAAAAAAAAAAATCTGTTTAGAATGATGGAACACCTATTTCAATGAATTAATTAATAAACAACGATTCAAGCTCATTGAAGTGAGAATTATTTTATTTCTCTCATGGAATGAATGTGTTTTATATTACAGATTTTTAACAACGACGGTTGTTCCTTGACGATAAGCCTTTCAGGTGCCTTCTGGCAAAAATGTTTGACAGCTTTTCTTTGGAAAGTGCTTTCTGGATGTGTCGCAGTAACCCTCTAGCATATGCCCCTTGTGAGGAGTTATTCTATACATGGCTAGCAGGCAAAACAGGCTTCTACTTGCTTCTTAAACCTTGAAAAGATTGGCCCATAGGCACATGAGGCTTCAGGGTGTATGGAATATTTTTACATTCAGTTGTTTCAATGGACCAGGAACATTTTATTTTTAACCTTAGGTTAGAAATACCAGGTTGTTCCCATTCCTAAGCATTCTATTTTTCACTCAAGCATTAATAAAATTTTTTGATAAAAATATGAATCTATGGTATAATGTTCGACAACTTTAAACAAGAAATTCAAAATGAAAGCCAAGGAAATCAACAACTTTTTAAAGAAACTGTTAGAAATGTGCATTTTGGAAACAGCAATATTTATTATTATTAATTAGTCATTTAGCAGGAGCTTTTATCCAAAGCTAATTACAGAGACTAATGGGTGAACTTTGCATCACAACTGCTGCTGCACAGTCACTTACAATTAGACCTTGTTTGTTTTACATCTCATCAAAGGAGGGAGCACAATGAGGTTAAGTGACTTGCTCAGGGTCACACACATAGTGAGTCAGTGGCTGAGCCATGATTTGAACCGCAAACTTCCTGGTAACAAGCCCTTTGCTTTAAACTCTGAACCACCAGTAATGTGGCATGTACTGTAACATAGTACTCTGAGAATGCTATAGTAGGGGGACATTAGGCAGCTAATGGTGTTGCCAGATAGTAATGTGAACAGAAATCGCTGAGTATTATATAAACTGGAGCATTAATGGATTTTCAAAAGAGCATTTCTCTCGTGAGTAATGAATTTATTTGAGAGCTAGAACCTTCCAACCACTGTTTCTAAGTCTCTTTGTCCACAAAGAGGAGGGAGGGTTCAAGGGAGCTGGAACTAGGGGTGCTGGGAGTGCGGCAGCACCTCCTGGCTTTGCATGGCTTCCATCATATACAGGGGTTACAGTTTTGTTCAATGGCTTTCAGCACCCCCACTTTAAAAATTGTTCCAGTGCCACTTGTTAATAATGTAACCATAGTAGGTTGCATTTTCCATGGTAAATTGAATCTCCAAAAGATTTGACTTTAAAAAAAAACTGCTAATACAGTCTTTTAACTAATTGTACAATTAGTCCTTTAACAATTTAACTAATTGTAAGCAACTTGGGGGTGCACACATCCAAATCTAAATTCATTGTTTTTGCATGCATGGTATAAACATGCTTTCTTTAAGCTGTTGAAACATTCCAAAATGCTAATTTTGAAACATTCCAAAAGTGTAATTGTAATTGTGTGTTATCTTTAACATTAATAAAGATACATCACATAATGAACATGAAGAGAACTTCTGCAATGTTAACGTGTCTTGATAGCACTTTGTGGTTACTCACAATGTATAAGAAGCTGCTGACACAGATGGGGTTTTTTGGGGGGTTTTTTGAGGTTTTTTTTTTATCAAAGTGTTATAGACCACTAGTTATGACAAGGAACAGTCGCTCTATCTATTGAGGAACATAATATTACAATTAAAGATTTGTTCACAGCATTTACACAACAGCTGCACTGCTGTAAGAGTTTAAACCCTTGGGAAATGTTTTGGCAACACATGCAGATCCTCACTATTCTCTTCAGTACTCATGAATCATGATGGCTACAACAGAAAGAAAAAAAAAATGTTAGGTTACTTACCGTAACCCTGGTTCCCTGAAAGAGAAGACGACCACCAAAACATTATGTATGGGATATGTCTGCTCATTGGTAGGTATTCACTGAGCTCTCTATACCAGAGCTGCTAATAGGCCCCTTCCTGAATGACATCCTCGGTCCCGCATACCGAGGGGTTAAAACTGTCATCCCACAGAGGCCATTTTTGCATCAAACCCATGAAGGCAACTGATGTGACCTGGTAGTTGGTGGTCATCTTCTCTTTCAGGGAACCAGGGTTCCGGTAAGTAACCTAACGTTCCCATTCAATTTGAAGACTACTACCAAAACATTAGGTATGGAACATGTATACCAGAGCTGTGGCGAGGGAGAAGGAATGTTGCAGAACCGCTTGACACAAGGTGCAACCTCGAGCATGTAACCTCAAGGACCAGGCTATGCTCAAACAGGGCCATTGTAAGAGCCTCCAGTACAACATCAAGGCTCCATTCGGGGAGAACTGCCCTCCTGGGACGTCATTAACCGCTGAGCGCCTTTGAAAAACTGGGTATCCAAAAAAGGCACACCCAGAGATACCAAATCTATGGGGGCATGGCATGCAGAGATAGCCACTAAATGCATCTGCAATGTGGAAGATAACCTACCAGCATCAAGCA
This sequence comes from Polyodon spathula, assembly GCF_017654505.1. Taxonomy (NCBI): domain Eukaryota; kingdom Metazoa; phylum Chordata; class Actinopteri; order Acipenseriformes; family Polyodontidae; genus Polyodon; species Polyodon spathula. The sequence continues at coordinate 33,581,537 of NC_054544.1, forward strand.
GTTGTTGCAGAAACTGCAAGATAACTGGCATGGCGCAAGAAACTGGGTCATGACTTCTAGTCAGACACCAATTCTGAAAATACTTCCACTGATAGGCATACAACAACCTAGTGGAGTCTGCCCTAGCGCTCTGCAGAGCACCCTCAACGGCGTCTGATAGCCTTATGGCTATCCAGCGGTCCCATTCAGGGGCCAGACCCATAATTGGAACCTGCCCGGTTCTGGATGCCAGAGAGAGCCTCTCGACTGACCGAGGAGATCCAGACGAAGCAGGATATCCCAGGAATGGCCTTGTATTAGCTGAAATATGGTCGAGAACCAGATTCTTCTGGGCTATCAAGGGGCCACTAGGAGAACTGTCGCTTTCTCTAACCTGACCTTCTCTAAAAAGGCCAGGAGTAACAGTACTGGCGGGAACGCGTAAAGGAGTGTCCTGGGCGACACTGAGTGGACCACCTAAGCGTTGGAGGGAATACCACGAGGTAATGCGTCGTCTCCGCCAAGGTAAAGTGACCTGCACCTTTCCGAACCATTCCCAAATGTGCTCCACCAGGTGCCACGGACTCCTCTGCCTTCCCAGATCGCCCCCCAACCCGAGTTGGAGGTGTCTGTCGTCACAACTTGGCGAGATAACACCACTCCCATCCTCATGGCCTCACGCAGGTGAGAGGACATCCTACACCATCGCAGAGCTGCGGAGCACATGTGAGACACTGTCAGCTGATGGTGTCTGTCAATCTGGGGGTGTAAATGGGGCGCATGTGTAATATGGCTGTGGCCATCAGACCTAACATTTTTTGGAACCACAACTGAGTTGTAAATGCACTGAGGGCACCAAGTACTGTGAACACTAATTACACCGCCTTGAACTGAGTAACGCATGCACCGGAGTGCTAAGTGCACCAAGTGCATGGAGCAATGTGCTCCCCAAGCGCACCGAGCAACGAAACGCTATGCGCACTGAGTGCACTGAGCTCCGTGTGCACCGAGTGCATCAAGCATCAAATGCACCGAGCTACGGGTACTGTACTCATCGGGGCGCTATGTTCACTGAGGGCACAGTGCACCGAGCACTGTGAGCACCAAGTGGATCAAGCACCATGTGCACCCAACACTGTGTGCACCTCGTACCGTATGCACCAAGGCGTTATGAGCCGAGGACTGTGCACAATGAGTGCACTAAGCACCCTGTGCAACGAGGGCACAGAGCACAGAGTGCACCGGGGACCTGAAGCAGTGGTGCCAACCCTAAACGCATGTAGTCACACGCCTGGTCAGCATGAAGCGTATACCAGGGGGGACACAGGCCGAAGCCGCGTCGGTTGAATCTGTGAACAGAGTACAATAAATAGTACAAACAACACTAGGGCGAAACACACTGCTGTTGTTGTTCAATTTAAAAAAAAAAAAATAATTTGAAGGCCCAAAGTAACAAAGTGGGCGGTCCGAGGCATCTGACACAGTCTACTCTATTGCAGGGCTAGTAAAATGAAGCTTAGCCCTGTTGGAGGACGTGTTCCCACACAAGTGAAGGCTGGAAAAAAGAGACAACAATACTCTTTTAAATCAATACTGCACAGGCAGTCGACTCATGTACCACAGATAAAAGCAGCAGCCTGCAACGCGAGCACTTGCAGGTTGCTGAAGAAAGATAGAAGAAAAAGGCTGAAACAGGGGTCACTGATTCTGTGAAAGTGGCAAGCCAGCTTTCAGCCTGAAAGGCAAGGGAACTGCAGTAGACTCAAAGCTCTTTTTCACAATACGCTTAGATACCAACACAGAGTATCTTACCTTTCTAGAGAGGCAAAAAGAGAAATGGCTTCTGAGGATGTCAAGCAGGGAATGGCAAAATGTTTGTAAGTCTTCCTGTAAGTTTCTTGATTAAACCAAACCAAACACAAGCAAACTTGTACAGTCATGAGGAAATGTAAAGAGCAGCACAATGCACCCATTGTTATCTGTATAAACAAGAACTCCAAACAGGAAGGAAGGCTGAGCCCAGAAAATTGCTACAAATAGCAACCATTTGAAGTGATGAAAGCTTAATAATTTCATTATTGTGACCAATCATCTAAAACTTTACCCCAGCAAACACCACATATAAAACTGGTCACTGTTAATTATTTAGCCTCTAAATACTGTACTTTTTCAAATGTCTTCATAAAATATTCGCTCTTTTTTATATGCTATGCAAACCCATTTAACAAAGCATCAAGCTATTGTGAAGACTATTATTGATAAATACCTTTCATAACATGTTACAAAAGTGAATAACATGGAAAAGTAATGTAGTATAAGCTGCATAATTGTGCTCCTGCCTCCTGTAGCAATTTGTACTGGAAGAAAATGTCTTACATGCTTTGACAACTCTATCTCATTAGAACAGAGTAAGATAGGTTAAATTGTTACATTTTCTTTTTTGTTTTGCTTCCGTTATTGAGTGTTCTTTTATAATTATATAGTATTTAGCAGATATGATTTACTATAGTAAAAAAAAAACCACATTTGCTTGTGAAGTACTCCATTTAGGCCTTCTGGCAGAACAGGGTGCTTGTTAAATCTTTGTTTTTCATTCAGATGATGTACTACCACAAGCCCCCCTGTTGTGATAAAGTTCCCGGAGCAGACACAATTCATGCTGAGCGTGATAACAAGGAACCAGTTTGAAATGGTAAATAGGAGGAACTATACAGAACACCAAAGCTAGTCAGAACTGTAGTACAACATGGCAGTGTAATTGAAACTGCTTCAAAAGCCTGAAGATATTAGATTTCTGGCTGATGAAGCATTGCTCCTAGGCTCAGCTTTGCTTACCATGAATCCACGGCAATAAAGAACCAAAAATAACTTTCTAAACAATATTATCTGTTATCTGCAATCAGTCCTTGCATCCTTTTTATTTTAAAACACCATTCTAAAAAAGCTATATACTAGTGTCTGCCTTGAAAAGCCAATCAGTTGTCATGTTGTCATGGTGCCATTGATAAATTGCTTTTGAATGCTACTGCAGCAATGGCATTGCCTGCAGCTGAGTGGGTTAGATATACAGTACAGCATAATAGCTCTGTCTCCATTATGGAATTCTGAAGGCGTCTCAGCAGGTTGCAGCAGAGGTGTTGGTTTTAATTTGGCAAAAGCAGATTCTATAACGGTGTCTGCAAGGCTTCTGCTCCACTGTGTAACGTTTTTTGAATGAAGTATCGTTCAACACTTCTGAATAATCCTGATTGCGCAACGTTCACACTCTGTCTATTCTTTATATGTCATCGACTAAATCAGCCAGTTACAACTGAAGCTCAATTAGTGGAAGGTGACACAGTTCACGAGTCTGGCATGTCTTTAAGTGAGCATTTTTAGATTTGTTCCATCAGAACTTTTACTGAAACTGCAGTACAACTAATATGGATTTCCATTGCAATTGTCCTCCTCCATAGTTTATATATTCTTGTTTATGAACAATGTCCATACTTTTGAGAGTTACATCGATCATGGCTTCCATCACTCAAAATATTTAGGATTTCTTTTAAATCTCAAGTACAGTTCAAGCACTATTTCCTCTCTTCAGTTTATAAAAAAAAATGTAAGGTATTACTTCAACATGTGGCAAATGAAAAAGCAGTAATTTAATTCTTCCAGCAGCCAGCAAACCATCATTAAATATCAACCACAGGCGAAATACACGACAGACAGTAAGTGACAAATAACCACATAACATGTCATCATTTAACACACGTTAAGTGTGGTGAATGTGCTACACAGATCTAAGTTCTAACAATATCTGCATCCCAGTACTCAAAATTTAACTTCAATCTGACTTTGAACCCAACTGTTCAGAGGTTATTATAATGGTCTTTTTCAGTGTTTGGTCTTTTCCAGTGTCTGGTATTGACTGTGGTCATTTGTCTTAGCTTTACCTTTTAACAACATCCCTTATTTGACATGACTGAGAAACTAATCTCTTAACCTTGGTTACATTGTACCAGTATCACTATAGGTTCTTATTATTTCTAAAGACATTGTGTGTTGAATTAAAATAGCTGGTGATAAATAAAATGAGCATGGTATGTTTCAAAATGTTCTTAATGTGCAGTTGGATAAGTTATCATCAATAATGTGTTTTAGTTCCCACAAACAGTTTTAGATCTGTACGTGATCAGGCCTGTTTAGTATTAAATGAGATTGAAAAATTCCTGCTCTTAATATTGTCATTTGATATAATAATGTGTTCCTTCCTTTTAATGCTGTAGTCAGGTGCTGTAGTTTCCGTGTATCACTTTATAATGTGAATACAAGAGGAGCAAATGGGAGGTCTGACCATATCGCCTTATAACTAATTAATTAGTCTAAAGGGTCACCTTATACCAAGGTAGCATAATATTAGAATATAATTACAGAAAACTCTGTACAGTTTTTTGACAAATTGTCTTGAGATGAAATATATTGCCTGTTTACTAAATGGAGAAAAATGGTTTTAATGTTTGTTTGGGTTTGTTTTCTGGTATTAATTTAATGAATGTGGATGTTCTATAATCTTTATGTTTAATAAATATGTGTGTCCAGAAGAACAGAAAAATAAACAGTAAGTTTTAAATCTGTTTGTTCTTCTCAGTGTTTGCACAAACCAGTTTTGGGACATGTCTTTTATTCCAGTAGTTGTACATATTTAACATTCCTTATGTAAGTAATCATAAAACAAAATATGAAACAGTTTCAAATCTTCTTCATATGCAAAGTATGAGGAAGTGCCCTGACCCTTAAACTCAGATATCATTCACACATTAACACAATGGAGCAGACCTAGTATACATATTCCTATGGCGTGCCTTGGTAAAGGTATCGTAGTAAAGCACATACAGTAGAAGTGTGGTAAACCATAGTAAATGCACAGTATAAGCATTTAACAAGGATAGGCTTTCTTCGATTCTGGTTTATAAAGGAAATGAGCACACAGCATGCTCTAAATAATGCAAACCTATGCATTGCCCTGTCCAACTTGAATTACATTACAACTTCATTAGCTTTTCTCTGTATGCTGCATCAAAGCTGACTTGACAAAATGCCACAGTCCCTGGCAATGTACTCTGATGATAAAGATTAGCTGACAGTAGGTATATCTAAAGTAAAAATTTGAACTCTTGGCTTGTTATTTTAAAAGCTGAAAACCTAGTTAATAATTGAAAGTAGATATTATCGGAAGAGTAGCACTTAAGCTTCTACTTTATGTTATTTAAAACCCTAGAGAGAACATTAAATCATAATTTAAACACATATCAGATTGGATCAGCAGTCATCCAGAATCATTTTCGGTATCACTGGCAATCAGCATAAGGAGGCCAAAATAATATCACAAAAGAACTCGAGGCCAAAACTTCTGGGATTCTGTAATTCAATTATTCATCTCTGGAACCCAAAAGTTGTTCCAGGAAGATTCTAGAAGCCTATGTATAACCCTCTCTGTGACCACAATAAGACCTTTAGCTAGCTGTTTGGAGGAAGGGTGGTCTGTCTTGCCACGGATTCCCAGAGGTTTCATTTCCCCTACTAACCTGGTAAGGGTTTTTTGTTTATACTCTCTTGAGTGCTAACAGATCATGCTGGCACTAAAGCGAGCAAGGATAGGTGGGCCGAATGGCCTTTCCTCATTGTTGAATCTCTTGTATTCTTATGTTCTAAGAGTCAAGTGTGTCAAGTCCATCTACTGCATATACAAGCATCTGCACATGAAAAAATCAACACAATGCAAATACGGGATATCTTACTGGGAGTTTGTACAGCAATAGAAACTCATCTCAAACCATAGTGTCATTTATAATGCTGGTATCAGCAGGCTTCCAGATTAACCAGGGATATTCATTTTGGGTTTGTTGGAGCATAATTGGATAGCTGGGTGCACATCTGCCACTAACATTCACTTCTCCCATTTAATTGCTCTGTTTTTTACTAACAGCTACAGTTTTATGATTAGACCCACCCCAGTCATTAGCACCCTACTTAATACTACACTAAAAGTTGCTTTTTTAACTTTCTTAAACAAATAACAACAGCAAAGTAGTTGCACAACATGCTCCCCGGTGTGTTAGTAAGCACTACACTTTTAACAGGCATATACAAGCATGCCAGGAAAGTCTTTCTATTTCTGTATCAGAAGACTCGCTTTCTCTTACCAGGGGAGTAATGTAACAGAAGAGCAGAGATTTGCCTCCTGACTAGAAGCAATTCTTCACAGCACAGCTGTGCTGGGTTGGCCAGTCTCAGTGTATTTCAGCGAGCATGCTGGCAAGAGAATAGTCCTTCTGTGTGAAACACATGCAAGTTGCTTAAAACCGTAAAAAAAAAAAAACATGTTTACAGCTAGCAACTGAGAGCTATTGTATAAGCATACCATGCATATATTAATAACACATAGTGTTATGTGTTATGGTTCAATTCAAAAGTATAATAACTTTATTTTTTTTTATTTTATTTTTTTTAATCTTAGGTTTATATCAGGAGCTTAAAGGAAAAATAAAGATTAATGACCAACAAATACAAGTTTGAAGAGGAACTTGAAATACAGAACTAGGTATTGCAATTGAGTACATCAAGTTAATTGTCATCTTAAAAGATTGCATTTTATTTCAACATTTACTTTCAGAATGTGTTTAGGTCTTAAATAGTGAGTCACCCCCTGAACACGCATTAAATCTTAATATTACTCTTAGTCATCTTACCGCATTCTCAAACAAGTTTATTGCAAAATGTATACTCACATTTGCCACTACTCAATCTTTTCTTAGATTGTACTAATATTTAGGCCTTTAAAGGTCTAAATAAACACTTACATTTGTGCATAATAAAACATTATAGTGAGAAGACAGTCACAGAATGGAGCTGTCTTGTCTGACACTGTGAATCCCTCTAGTGAAGCTACACACAGATGCTTAGTACTGTTTGGAAACCAGTCATGCCCTGGAGAGATATATTCCAGATTGTAGGATTTTCTTATGAACTGGCAAATGATAGATTTTATAAATTAAAAAATGAAAGCATATAACTCCCACTTCTACGAACAATAAGCCAGTTCGTTCCTTTGCCATCAATGTGAGAATTTACTTGCCAACCCTGTAGAGACCATGCCAGCTCCTTGAAGTGCCAAAATAACGTGAACTACTTAAAATACAGTTTTTTTTTTAATTTCCCACAGTGTTAGTGCTAGTGTTAGTGTTAGAAATGTTATTGTAGACATCCAATAAAATTTAGCACATGCATATTCCTCATGCACCTATTGGCAGCAGTTCATTATAGGAAACTGTAATCGTTGACATTACTATAGTATTTTTTATAAGGGAGGGAGCCCCATCAGATTATATTTTACTTAGCCATTTCTTATCAACTAATTCTCTGACATCTTCGAACAGTGATGTGTAATAATATAATAGTGTTACAAAGTACATATTTAGTAAAAACCTATCTACTGCCCATAATAGTTTTCCATTTGTTGACTTACAGAGCTTTGAACATATCTCTGTGGAATCCATCTGTGGTGGAATTGATGGCCAAATACATTGCATAGCACATGTTCCCCAAAGTTACAGTGTAGCTGTAGAGCACAATGGCTATACTTTAAGTCTGACCTATTTATTGGTACCGAGAATGTAGTGTTTATACAGTACAAGGGTCATGAAGAACACAAAACAGGATGTGAACATGAGTCACACCCAAACAGGCGCAGGTGTACAATAAACCTCCATTCAGAGAAACACTGAAGCCCTGGATGTGAACCAGAAGCTGTGAATGAGTTATAACACTATGTATACATCCGTTTTTATTACTGTACCACTGGGATCATAAGTCTTATTTTGGGTGAGGTCTAGGGGCTATCAGTACAGGAGTGAAAAATGTGAGCTTCCTTCTACAGCTGTGGCCAAAAGTATTGTATCACCCTATAGAATGAACTAATGTTGCTTCATAAAGTCGAATGAAAACTGTTGAATAATGTTATGTTAGCTCACTGAATGACATACCGCTTTGTACTTTTCCATATACTTAATGAAAAAATGAAAAAAAAATCTAACATGAAAGAATGTTCTACTATTATGGCTTCTGGTAGCCTTTTGTGAATTTGTAGATTCTTTGATTACATGGTGTTAAATAAAAGATCATTGAAAAATACATGCCTACCAAACTAAGAAGGTCATTTAAGTTTAATGGCTGAGTGTTAAACACTATAGTAAGAACAATAAATATGTTTTGGGACATGATTAACAAACGTATTGGTCCCAATCAAACCAAACCTTGCTGAAAAGGGGTTGATTTGCTCAACCTATACCACTGCGTGATAATCCACAGATCGAATTGTTTTGCAGCACCCTGGGTTGCATCAAACTTGAAGGATTTTACAGTTGTAAAAATGCAATGAAGAAAATTCAGCTCTGGCTTTTGCTGCTGGGCTGTAGGTTAATCAAATCAACCTGTTGCCTGTTTAGATAACATGTCTTTTGTTGCAGTTCACTTAATCCATTCACCTTGTGTTATAAACAGCAACATCTGCAATAACACCCTTAAGCAACGTGTTTCCAAGAAAGCATTACTCTGTTTAAAGATAGCCCCCCCCCCCCCCCCCCCCCCCCCCCCAGAGATTTTTGACAGTCATATGTGTATACAATTATGGCAAAATATAATGTATGTCCCTCTAAGAAAAAAAAAAAAAAAAAAAACTACACCACTTTTAACACCTTCATCATTCCCATTCTTCCAGCTGGCCCTGCTGGTGTTCTGGGTTTGCTAGGTTATAGTACGTCATAGATTGCATTCTTAAAGGAATTCTAAACCCCAAATTGTCCTTTTAGTGTGCTGAGAACCATTTGTTCATTCCCTTCTTTTGATTAGGTACCAGGAGGCAGCAGCAACTTTTTATCCATAGCATTGTCTTCAAAATATCTCCATACTCTGACATGAAGTGAATATTGGTACACCAGTGCTAATACAATATAAGAAAAGTGCTTTTTAAAACTTTGATTAGCATTTAATACATGTATTTGTCTTGAAAGAGAATTGTCTGGAGGTGGCAACAGTGACATCTGCTGGCAAGTAGGTGTAATGCATACTGGCTTGTAGAACTGTCTCCTTGCAATCTTAGGGCATAAAATGGAATGAGTGTGATATACTTTTTGTGACTTATTCTCAGTCATCAGTTGTGGTTAGATTGTGTGCAAGATTAAAGTGATTTAGGCAGACCACCAAAGTAAGAGCTGAAAAAGTGAAACCTGATAATGTTTTATTGCTCGAACAGCTTTCCTTAATAAATAATTTAGAGTAGTTCTGTAGCAAATGGCTGCTTTTAACTGCCCACTTATATTCAATATTTTGATAAATTTAACAGAAATATGAAGTGTTGAGGGGTGTGTGACCTGCTGTATAATACAAACAAATTCAAAGTGTTCTTCTGTATTATGACAAATTGAACAATTAGAAAATACTGTATTTAGAAACTGTTGTCCGATAGACATTTCCAATTGAGTTACTGCCATCCAGTGGTAATTTGTGGGAAAATAACCTATGGTGAGCCTAGGAAAGCATCAGAGATGATCTGATCATCAGTTAGTGGAATTAAAAATGAACTTTTATCTCTAATTTTACCACAGCGATGGCAGCGATTTGCATCACCTAGAACTTTAGGACTGAGACAAAATCTAAACCATATGAACATAATTTAGATCCAAAGAAACTACAACACGATATCGCTAAAGTCTACCAGAAGCCATAATAGTAGTGCAGTATTTCATGTTAGATTTTGAAATGTCACGTTTTTCAGTTTGTGTCAGTTTTATGTTGGTAAACTACAAAGCGGTGTGTAATTCAATATGTAGACGTAACATTATGCAGCAGGTTTCATTCGACTTTATTTGTTAATTCTGCAGGGTGTTGCAAAACGTTTGACCAGAGAGAATTTGGACAGGTGTGATCACACACATAATGAATTATTTATTACTCTGTTATGTCTCTTATATAGGGATTCTGGTTATAGAAAGTACAAGCTTCATTTTAAAACAGCTTCACTAGGTTTTTAACTCCAACTGATCATTATTATGAACTCTGAATGAAACAGTGCATAAACTGCATCCCAATTGAAAAGTTAACTTCTTCTCATAGTGCAATTTAGTAAACAATTCACGGTGTATTAATTCAAATTAAATCCCATTTTAACTGCGTGTCTTTACTGATTTGCTTGAATGTCATTTCAGTTTATAGCTAAATTCTTCAAAGCCTCTGCAGAGCAGTTTGATCTTCATACTTTCCTTCAGGTGTTCAAGAATTGAGGCAAAAAAAATTAATAAATAAAGAACAATTACAAGAGGACCTAAACAGTGACCTTAAATCCTGCCATCCTTTAACTCTTATGATCCATTAAGGATGACATCACCAAAGACAATTCAAAACCAGAGAAGGATTACCAATTTCCGGGGGTGTGTCACAAATGCTTGAGTTAGGTAGAGGTGTAAAATAATAAAGTCCAGATAATGGTGTGGTTTTCCAAGTTTTCTTTCTTTAACTTTATTTTTTTTTTTTAATTAGTGCTGATCCATTTATGGTCTTTCTAAGTACTTCAGAAAATAAAACCTGACTCTTACCTATAAAAAATGGTATCCAGGACAGGACAATAAACAAAAGAAAATGTCCAAACAAAGGAGAAACACTAACTGAAAGGTTGAGAGTTCAAATAAAACATAAACACCAAAGTAAAATATCCAGGCTCTGGGTGTCTGTTCTCGCCTGGTCTCCCTTCTAGAGCAATTTGTTCAAGTCTGTCAAAAAATCACAGTTCGCATTTATTTAAAAAAAAAAAAAAAATACCCGTCAGCACCTCTCCTGTACTTCTGGGTAGTTTCAAGGACAAGCCTCGACTGGTACAACACGGCCACCAATCAGCGATCAGTGTTTGAATCGCCTCCCAATTCCTGGACTTTCCAGCACATTACATGTTGTTGCCCTCAACAAAGATGGTGACTGTCCTTTCGGGACTTCTGGAACTGCCACGTCACACGATTCCTGTTGGGGTCTTCTAGGCTGGCTCACAGCCCCCTGGCAGCTGGGAGGGTGGATTACAGCACAAGATTGCTTTACCTCGTCACAGGGTGATATTAAAAATATCATTTAAATGTACCTCCCCAAGGGATTCTTTAAGAGGAAATTACAGCTGACACCCAGAGGGCAAAGGAACTCGTATAATTGGTGAGCAGTGCTTGAGTCAGCTTGTTTTCAGTTCTGGGTCCCCAGAGGTTTTCTCTGTTTTTAAGGGACAAAAATCGCATTAATATCATGCAAAACTATAATATCATGTCTCCCATTCTGCCCCCCTGCCCCTGCATTTTTGTTTCCCTTGACCATAACTTTGGTTGTTTACTTCAGTACCCAATGCAATGAGTCATGTTTTACTCCCTGAAGTCATTCATTGACAACAAATATACCTATCTTAGCAACAAAGGGGACCATTTGACAACACTTTCAGTGCAATTCCACTTTATTTTTCTATATATTTTTTTTTCATAACAGCAAGAATCAATATATAGCAGTAATAATAAGATTAGCATAAAACAAATAGCAGTTTAGGACAGAGCACATTATTTGTAGCAAATACAAGCAAAAAGTAAGATTACATAATAGTAAAACCAAGCATCTGTCCTTTCAGCAGACGAAGGCATGGGACTGCAATACTATGAAGATTTGTTAAATGATAAGACTGTCCGATAAAACTAGTGGACTGATGTCACTAATTTTACATAACTTAAGTCACTGTGTACAAGACCTTAGGTGGCTTTAGAGAATTCATTTTGTTTTCTGTTTTCATCTGCTAAAAGAGCAGAGTTCTCCCAACAAATCCATGTGACAACTACGGCTATGGAGTGTTTGTTATCGCTTTGAATCTGTGAAAATTAATCTTTTTTTTAATATACCATTGAAATTCAGTACATTAGAATTATTGAATATATCTTGAATATATGCTGCTGTTTTTTTTTTTCTTCTTAAAACATGAAAATATTTTGACAAATGTAAGGAAAATATGGATCCATGTCTTACCCATTTGTTTTGGGACCTGTTGTTTACTGTGATCGTAAGGCAGGTATGGACCGGTGCAGGTTTGGACCAGTACAAGATCTTGGGAAGATGGCATATCTTTCCAGCTGAAAAGCTCCTGGCAAACTACAAGCTGTTCAAAAAAAGCTAAGCAACAATTTTGCCTTTTCTTAAAGGGGTATGGAGTGCTAACTCTGTGCCACTTTTGCAAGCAATTTTGTTCAGCCTGTCATTTTTTTTTAATCACCTAACAAAATTCCTTGTAATTATAGACATTTTTTTATTATTCAAAATAAGATCTTATTATTATACATGTTTCTTTCTTTTTTGACTATATACAGAAGTGCAAAAAGTCAACCTTCTTCCAGTAGGTTCCATCACTTTCAATGGCAGCATAATCAAGCATCAAGAGTTTGCACAATCAGTGATTCAATCTTAATATGTAAACTTTGTTTATTTTGAATTATTCACAGAAATCTATTGATTATGCAGCTTTTAAACAAGGCCTGTCATCCAGGGATTTAAAAAAAATATTTAAACAATATTTTACTATTTGAAATGGATTCAGTAAAAAATAAATTTGACTCTAACATCTAGGAACTAGATAATTATTATTATTTTTTTTTTTTTTATTATTATTTTTTTTATATTTATAATAATGACTACTTACAAACCAAAAAAAAAAAAAAAAAAATCATCAAAATATTACTCAATTGTCTGCCAGGATTGTTGCTATAGCAACAACTTAACGTCTTTCTTAACAATAACTTCCTCATTGTAAGATATCCATATAAAAGGTCTTTGTTCAAAGAATGCAAACAAGACAAGAAAATTACTGACATTCTTAAACTTCACTAACAGTAAAATAAAAATAATTTTAGTTTACAATAATACACATAATTAATCAATACTACATGTAAATTCAAAACTACGAGTATGGTATGAAGGAAACAAATAACTCATTTTAACAGAATTAGTACTCTAAAAAAGTTAACAGCAAAATCTAATAAAACAAAAATCTACAAACTAAATGTTAAAACAGTATCGAATTTCCTTTAAAAGAAATAGAAAATAAAAAAACAACCTAATAAAACAGAAGAAAAAACTATACAAATGTAACATGATAAAAAAAAAAGTACAATTCTATATGTAAGAAATACAATAACATGTTGCGTTTATAACCTATATAATCTTCTTGTGATTGAAATTACATTTTAATGGGTTCAAACCCATAATGTAATCTAAGGCTTTTTATAGATTTACAGTACAATCCGTAAAATCAACATCTCGTTCTTGTACTACTAAACATGTCACTCCTCCTGTACAGGCTAGGAAGTACGGAAAATTCTAGAACAGAATTCTCACTTCTTCCATTCTGTTTCTATACTATCATGAATCTTGCCCCACTTCAGCCATCTATACATTTGCTGAAAAGGGCTCAACTAATTATCACAAGCTGCAAAATGTTAACAGAAAAACAAACCAAAAAAAAAAACCTTTAGATGAAAAAAAAAGAAGTCACAACTAATAAAACATTTTTTCTAAGCCTATATGCCATTAATCTTAAAAAAGTATAACAACAACAACAATAATAATAATAATAATAATAATAATAATAATAATAATAATAATAATAATAATAATAAAAACAAATATAAAATTCACCCGAATACATCTCCCACTCTGTAACTATTTAAACACCTCCATGTACTCAGTGATTTTGGTTTATCATGCTTCTTTTGACAGTGCTTCTTTCATCATAGTTTAGAGTCACCATTTCATCGACTGTGACTGTAATGCAACATTCAGCTCAAAGCAAAACCCTTCACCGCAAAGCATTTACAGTCTAGACTTCTGACAAAGGCTAAATTTTTTTTTAAAAAAACCTGCTAAACCCTTTTGCGTTTCATTGTCTCAGAAATGGCATGATACAATACTCAGAAAAAAAAATGACACTGCATGTTATGCAATATATAAGTACGATGGTATAATAAACTACATCATATTATCGTATGGATGTTCATGTAATGCCAGCTGTAAGTAGGTGTGACACTGAAACCTTAATGGTGCCCTCTACATAGTTAGCTCTAGCAGTAGCAAAAAAACCAAAAAGTGGGGTTCATAAGATAAACACAATAACACTGCAGGAATAATACTCTACTTTGGATGTACAGTCTATGGCACTTAATGTGTATCCTATAACATGGTACTTAAAGCCATGTTGTGCTTTAAAATATACACAGTTGTGGTTTTGCTCAGCACATTCATCTCTGTCAGATACCTCCTTTACTTCCTCTTACAATCTGTTCCGTTAAAGATATAACCCTTACACACAGAACACTATGCATGCACAATCGACTCTCATCTATAATGGCATTTTTTTAAAATACAAGGTGCACCTTTGTTGTTTGTAAACCATGAAAGAAATACATCAGAATTAAAAAAACAAAATAATTTCTTGGTCTACAGACGTCCCAATGTTAGACATGATAACTACTCACAGTCTACTTTTTCGGTGAGGACTAGACCTGTACGGCAATGGATTACTTATGCATATGCATTGAAATGTATGCATACAATGATAGTAGAAAAGGCAGACAGTGATGTATAGTGGACAGTAGCACAGTCCCCCTCAGCTTTAAGATTAGTAAAAGATACAGAATATATACGTGTCAGTGTGCAGTATTTGTATGCCCAGGTCTTCTGCCCTCTGTCCTGTGGTGTTAGCATGCATTATGTCAACTTCTCCTGCTGAGGGGATGGGGTCTCTTTGATGTATTTTTACATGACCGATGACATCTGGACTGTGCACCAACACACTTGTATCTTTAGTATGATCTGAAAAAAAAAAATGCACACAAGCATGTTTCAAAAAGTTACATTGAAACAGCACGGCTGCTGCTACATGTACACCAGTATCACTAATTAATTGATAATCAAGAGTTTGTCATATTTGTTCTGAATATTACAAATATGTAAAAAAGGTGTTTTTAAAATTAATATCTGCCCATAGTATTTTGTAGTGTTTTATTAACACAACTAATATATTAGCTGAATATACTCTCGAACCAGATAAAATGATGCATCAAAATGAATTGCAGCAGTATATCATTCTTTAATATACAGCCCAATAATATTAGGACCATCAGCACAAAATATCTTGGGCTTGCCATTGGAGACTTATCAGTGTAACAATAACATTTCCAGTGCAATGAGGATATAATAAACTGCTTGTATATTTTAATTAAAACAAATAAGAATACAATTATCAAGGCCAATGACTCTGTTTTCCAAAAGTGTTTAAAATTTCAGTTTATCTAATGTCTTTAACTTAAACTAAGCAACATAATTAGTTTAGAAGTGTTTATACATACTGTATATTTAGTGATCCACGTTTCTGTTTATCAGCCTTTAAAATACTCCAGTAATGGAGATATTTGTTTAAAGGCCTTATAAGGTTATTTTGTAGCATCACATAACTATCCACCCTAAACAGGACTTATATTTCACCATTATATTGACATGGTAACCATATTCTCAAGGACTCGCTAACAGCTGTGTTATTGAAATGAATTAGAAAGAGGAAGGGTACCATAAACGTCATGTGGTAAGATACACTTGAGCAAACTGCATTTACAATTGGAATGTCTACTAGGAGACTGCACAGTATATTCCCAGTTACAAATGTATATGTAACATATCAAAAGAATAATGGGCTGCATTTCAGATCTTCCAGTACGGGAAGCAATTTTACAGCTTTACCACTTCGGTACTTAATTTACAGTGCTGTTCAATTCTATTAAGATGGAAGCATACTCAAGATAACTATACTGAGGTGAACAACTTTCACAGATGCTGAAGTATATTGGTTTTAAGGAAAATGTAATTGTATTTTTAAACGTAAATGTTTCTTGTGTGTTGTGTAATATTAGATTAATGATGTAGCGCCAAAATTGTTTTAAAATTATATACAGGACTGGCATAAACTCCATCTTGCGGCAGACTGAGCCATGGGAAAGCAATGAAAGAACAACACCAACAACAACCGATAGAAGGCACTGTTGAAGCACATATCACATAGTTTGCTAACTATGTGTTGTCATTAGTGAGTGATACAGTGCAGAATGAATGAGCTCAGGTCTCAGACACACAGCTTTATAGCTGGTCATACTACAAGTCAAGTAGCGTTATGACAGCCCTACAATGCATAATATATACATATCCCAGAAGTTATATGAACTCTTGTGTTAAACTTAATGCAAAAAATATTACAATGCAATATATGGTTATAGGGTTGAGAAGATACAGTATTCTGAGCACTGGGTAACTTTCATAAGTAAAGTAGCTTGCAGCTGCCTGTCACATTAATTCATGCTCTGCTTCATACTCCGGAGTTGGCTGCATTCTTATTGTTTATCATAAGATAAACTCAACCTTTAATATGCCTCACAAGTTGTACAAAATCAAACATTACCACAGCCCTCTATTATTCAGAGTAGGCCTTCAGGTTTTGCAATACAGGAGCCTTTGTTTGAAGTGCAAGCAGTCATGCTAGTGATTCTGAATCACTGCCAGTAACATGTATAATAGAGAAGTCGGATAATTGAAAGAGAACGTCGTTAAACTCACTGTTCTGTGAAGAGGCTCCTACATCTGAGTCACATACTTGTGGCTAGTCAGATGGTCTGCAGACATTACGGGTATCTGTAGATTAAAAACAAAACAACAACAAAAAAAACAAAAACAAAGCCAAAGATTAACAGGTTCTAGAAAAGCTAAAACATTAGATACTGTTTAACGATATTAATAAATGCACATGTATTTGCTAAAACTTACAGCAACTAAATGAATAACAAATCATAAAAAGTAGTTGAATATTTGCTGAACAACGGTGAATAAGTGTTGAAAGCCGATAGTGAAGAAAGCAAACACAGTGACCCATGCACCCTGATCTGTTTCCCTTCTTGTTGACCTCCACAGAGTGCAATGTTAGGAATCATTTGCACTATCCCCTTTTGAAAATGATCAAAATGGACAAGAGAGCATCCCGAATGGCAGGCTGTACGTCAATTGGAAGAATAGGCCCATGTAAAGGCTACACTGATCCATTGTTAGCCAAATGTATATTTCAAGGTATATCCAACACACTTCTAAGTTTAAAAAGGAAATATGTATGTATGTATGGATGTATGTATTATTATTATTATTATTATTATTATTATTATTATTATTATTATTATTATTAAAGTAAAGACTGCATTCCAGCCTTCAACATCAAACAAGTAACACCTATGTACTGTAATGCTGTACTGGAATTGCTCTGTAATATTCTGCTTGCAATGATTACCAGTGGCACCTCACAATTTTCAGAAAACTTACCAATCTGGAAAAATGTACACTTGGGTCAAATATGTATTGTGGGTCTTTGAGAATAGGACCCTAGGTATGCAGCTACTGCAAACATACTTCATTACATATAGTACCTTGCACATTTATATTTTGAAGAAAAACTACCTCATACATACCAAATGCATGTATTCTTGGGGAATCTCAAACATGAAAAGGACAAAAAGTGCACAAATTAATATTGTGGACAATAGCGAACTTCACAAACAACAAGCTAGCATTTCTTATCAATGTCCTCAACGTCTTTGAGTCAAAACATTTATTGTTGTCTTAAACTAGTTTCTTTTAGTGTTGCTGCACACCTCACTACTGTGTGTTTTGTAGCCATGAGCGTTGGCACTCAGTTTATCAACCAGTTTATCTGTTAATATGAAAAAAATGGCATCAAACTCAATTGTTGTACATTCTACAATTGCTACAGCAAGTAACTACAGAAATGCAGTACTATGATCTAGACAACACTTTAAACATGATGTACAGTTCCAGCCATTAGGAATGGGGGGTTTAAATAAAATGCCGTTTGTTCTGGTAAGTAATAATATCAGTGTAGGCCAACAAGAGGGATATACCAATTCCCTTTGTTAAAAAGCACCGACTTAAGAGCTGTTTACATTGAGAAACAAAGCTGTAAATGAGCAAACCTGGTTGGCTGAGGCTGCTGCAGCGAAGGGCACACTTGAGGCAGACGATGATGCTGCAGACATAGAGGCGGGCGTGGCGCTGTGCATCATGGGAACTTTCGGAGGGAAAATCATATAAGCAAAAAGTGTGTGCAATATGGGCACGGTGGCACCATGTGGTGAAGTATTGGGGCATGGTAGTGTTATCCCAGCAGAAAGCCGTGTGCCACATTTAGATAACATGACCAGCATTCAATCAGAGGGCAAAGCAGGAGAGCATTCCAGGAAGGGAATGCGGGACAGAGAAAAAAAGGGAAGTGCTAGTTACCATCATTACCAAAGGAATAACACATATTAGTTGTTTTTAGTTAAAATCAATAACTGTAGTCAAGTAGTTTTTGTTAACATGCATTTAGCATTTTTAACATAACAGAGACTCAACAAAATTAATTTAAAATCAACACTGCACTTGTGCAAACCAAATCACACAGATGAATATTATTAATTAAAATATCAAAGTTCAGCTCAATTGATTATACAAAGATGAACATAAACAAACCCTTGCACTGGCATCACAATCCCATCGAAATCCACTAAAAGTTTAATAGACCAAGAAAATGTAAATAAATAATATTATATATATATAGTTTACTTTTTAATGTTTGTTTTGTTTTTAAACGACCATCATTTACATTTCAAATACATGTTTAATTGGCAGATGTTAGAGAAGGGGCAAGGACAGCAACAAGCTTCATTAGCAGTGGATTTTGATGGTGTGTGTGAGCAAGACACAGGGTTCAAGATAATTAAGAAAGAACTCTGGCACCTACCAACACTTGATGTCGGTGTCATGCACAATATTGAGCCTGCCCATCATGCATTGCAACAGGAAGGTGGATTTGAAAGGGAAAAGAATTAAAAACAACCCATCACAAGTGTAATTAGAAAAACAAAACCATTTAAACAAAACAAGGAGGAAAACGTGTTATTATGGGTACAGCGTTTATATTGAAAGCACAATCAACTCATGAATTAGCAAAGCTAACCAGAAAAGAGTTTCTTTGAAGGAACCATTTCATTCTTCTGTGTGCTGGTAAATCACCACTCCACGTTCTCTCATTAACGACAACCTCATTGCCCTTCTGTTACAGCCTAGCTTTTTATTTAAAGTTTGAAGGTCAAATTGGATTCTTCGTTCTTAATAAATTGTTTAACTGTACATTATCACAAATTGTAGGAGGTTAATGTAGTTGTGAGAATGTGAGAATATGGCTGTTCCCAAATTAGATAATTGGTGTCAATTGGGAACAGCTGCATACTATAAAAGACAGCTTCTAGCTCTATTAGAGATAGATCACCCAGTGTCCTGTTATTTCTGCTGCACTTTTCAGTACATACAGCATTCCTGCACTCTATTTGGGTGGTGAAAAAATGGAGTACCCAGCTTTTTCAAAGGGTTCAATATTCTGACATGAAACCATTTGGCAGAATTTGGTTTGGGTTGACATGTAGTTAGCATTAGTGTTAGTCCAAACCATTAGGGTGTGACCATTTGTTGTTGTTAAGCCTTGTTTTTTTTAGATCACAATATTGTACATCAACAAAAAAAGTTTGAATCTGGAGAATTCTGATTGAAAACCCTCCAGTTTGAATATGACATGATGCCTTAGAAGCATGTCTATAACTGTGAAGTGTCTGACCCAGTACCATTCTGACTGTACTGTAAATTCATTAAGTCTCAATGCTTGATCTTGTATATACATTTATGTTTTAATTCCAAAGATTTCCAGAAGTAATGTGAATGCAGCCTCCAAAGTAATGGCCATGTTTGAAGATTTTCAAACAGACATAAATAATTGTGGATAAAAAATAACATCTAATAAACCACTTCTTAACCCACCAGGCATTCAAAAATAACCTCAGATGCCTTGTGGAGACAGCATACCATAATGGCAGCCTTGTGTACTTCCTCTTTATAGGGAACTATACAGAAATGCATATCCTTTAACATTTTGCAGAGCCTCAACCAAAAACGATTGATACAGTTTTACTAAGAACTTTTACTAGCACACACAAACAGGACAGGAATTTGAAGCATATAAAACTCAAGGCAGCGGTGATACATCAGCTGGGAATGCAACACTGACGCTGAATGTTGCAGGTCCCACAGTGAAATCAAATAAATAATAGAATACATTCAAAACAAAGCAGATGTCAATTCTGAGCAAGGATCAGGAAACGAAGGCTTGCTAGCAGGGAAGCCACAGTTAAAACCAATAATCAGCTGGAGCCACGTTCTCTAATATGCTTCACGACGGTTTGTAATTTACTCCTGTTATTAGGCTGACTCACAGACTGATAAATGAGGCATAAATAGAAATTACTGGTTATTGTTTTTAAAAGGGTCCTACAGCAGTCATGTTATAATAAATCTGTTCATTACAGCTAAGGGAAGCACTAAGCAAAGAAAACAAAGAAAGGAGAACAGTCCTCTATTGCAAATTGCAGCGCTAATTCTTAGAAATGAATATTGTGACAGCAGGCTTACCAGCATTTTTTTTAAAGAGTGTTCTCCTTTATCTCTATTGCTTTAGAACAAACCAGGTTTATTTTATTTTATTTATTTTTTATTTTTTAAGAAAACAATTTTGAAAAACACACACAAATGATTGGGTTGCTAACTTGTAATAACAGGTATCACACCAGGACTTCTGCTTCTGCTTTTCTATGGTGTTCAGCACAGAAAGCAGAAGCGCCTACCTGAAGGGATGAAGGCTTGATGCTGAAACTGCATGTTGGCAAGCGCCTGTTGGTATTGGAAAACACCAGTATTAAACACTGAGGTGGCACCATTGGTTTTTTCAAGTGCAGGTCTCTTTGGTAATGGGGGGAGTACACCTGGAGGGATTCCCTGCAAATGAGAATGTGTAAAAGAGCAGAGTGAAAGAAAAGAATAATCAGTAAAATGCAAAATCAATGTACAGCGTCCATCTATAGCAACCAGCAAGCAAGCGGCAGACTACACTACTGCTACTACTACTACTACTACAAAAAAAAAACGGTACTAATAATACAAAATAACAGCTTAATAAAGGAAGCACTGCTCTGATATACCAATTCATAACATGTCAGTGCTGCATGTTACAATCGACTCATATATTTAAACAATACAAAGCTTCGAGCCTAGAGAAACACAAATCATATGAAAAGGAAAGCCGCACTGCTAGCTCCGTGAAGATCAACAGTAAAAGCAATGTTAATCTTAAAGAGAAATTTACACAGAAACAGTACATAAGGATAAAATATATTAACCCCAGACTTTCCACCCAAAAATTAGACATGCAAAATTTGGAAAAATGCATGCAGATTTTTAAACATTAAATATTTAAATACTTAAGGCTTTCAACTAGAGCCATGCCTACCACAGAGATACAGAAATATTATAAATACAATTTTAACAACTCTCAGTATTTACTAAGAACAGTCTTTGTGTGATAAACTGAATGTGATTATCTTTATTTCATCAATAGTTTGTCAATCATTTGTTTGGATACTTTGAATACATTTAAATATGTTTTGGGGGAACTACACAATCAATTTATCACCATCAATGAACTCTTTGCAACAAAAATATTACTAGTAATTATTTGAACAATGTTTTAGTTAAAATTTGTATCTACAATAAAGCTACATGCCAAGCTAAAAGGTGAAAGGTCATAGTACCAGGTCAAAGGTTGCCTCGAGGGGTCGCTTCAGTGATTTGACAGCCGACTGAGTCTTAATTAGCAGGCAGCGAGCACATGATGGCAATGGGCCAATGGGGTTCAAGCGCATTAACATAAACAGCAAGCAGAGGTGCATCATGGGGGCAGCAGTGCATATTTGGGTAGGTGAGAAAAAAACAAATAAAAAAACAAATCATCGGAATGCAATATACAACGGATAACAAGACTAAGCATGCACAATAAAACCACTATTGAATTGTTATTGTGAGGCTAAAAACCAGAGTCTATGTAGTTAATTACACACAAAGGTAATCTAACCAAAGAAAGACAGCTTGCCATCTGTATTTTTGCACAGGAATTGTTGGGTTATTAGTAATCAAAGCAACACAATTTAGAATCAGGGCTCTCTCTAATGGAATTACACTAGGTTACATATATCAAACAACAAGGTTTCATAGCATACTTTTTAGTTAGGTGTGTGAGAGGAAATATAATGTTACAAAGAGTTGATCAAGGGACAAGGAACAGACTAGTTCAAATAAGATAACCCTAATCTTGTAATGCAATTACAGATTATCTGATGATACTAATTCTAAAAGACCTTAAAACAAAACTGAGGCAAAAAAAAAAAAATGTGGTTGGCGACTACTTCTAACATATATAGTGTTCATCAGCAAAAGTACAGATTTCAAACAAAGGGCAAAACTTTTTTTTTGTTTTTTTGCAAGCGCAATAATTCATTGACGTACCATTGCGGTGGCTGCTGCCTGTGCGGCTGCAGCCTGATTGACCTGGTGCTGCGCGGCTTTTATCTTGGCCTGTAGGTGTGCAGGCGGGTGGAAATATTTACACTTTTCCCTGGAGCATCTCCCTTTTATGTAATCCATGCACACGGTGACTGTGTTGTCATTGGTATCAATCATTGTGCTGTCAGAGGGATGAGCAAACCGGCAATCAGTTTCACCTCTTGTGCAGTTTCCGCGCTGGTACTCCCGGCAAACCTGCAACATCAACCAACACCGAGTAAGAAACCTGTTCTCATATGGGGGAGTTTACCTGATAACTTGCTGATTAAAAAACAGTAAGCATGTTGTCTGCTCTGAAATCAATCACTGTTCTTTTGTTATCCAAATGTGCAAAGGTAACTTCTCTTGATTTCCTCTCATTGGTTTATAGCAGACTAATATTGGATCAGCATCATTCCACCAAAACATATTTAATAACATATTTGTTCATGTGTAAATTAAGTTAATATACCAAGATACATTTGTTTCTATACACAGTACAACAAGTGTTTTTGTTTGCAACAAAGAATAAAGTTGAACATTTAAATCAACTTATATACAGTATGTACAGGTATCATATAAATTACACTGCTGATACACCAAATCTACAGTCAATTTGTAAGTAAAGTTTTCAATATTGAAACCCATCATGAACAACATGTGATCAAATATGATTTCAGATATGCCACAATAAGTAATAGTATAATAACTGTATAGATTATTTATACCTGTAAGCAAAGATCTACTGTAGCAACTCATATGGCGATATTTACCACATCATTTACTATCAAAAGTCAGAGTTCATTTGAAACAAAAGGTTGTATTATTTCAAAATTTTGAAACCACTGATGGAAAATGCCATGATGAAAACACAGTATATCACGGTGGAACCATAAACAGAAGATACATCTATTCATCAGCAGCCTTTTCCACTGCATTGTCTACCGGGTTCATCTACTAGCTATCTATTAAGACAGGTGATCTTTTAAAATGTAATGTCTCTTTTCATACCAGCATGGACAAGTTGTGCAAGGGTGAACTAAGGAGTTTGTTATAAATAAAAAAATACATCTAAATAAAACACAGGCTATTCACATGGTTTTTTTTTTTGGGGGGGGGGGGGGATTAATTTTATGCATCCTTCGATTGCTATTCACTTTCTTCCCCAGTTCACTTGGTCTCAAAAACCTAAAGTTAAAGAAAACACACCAAAACTCAGAACTATTCAAAAGCATACTTTGCCTTTCACTGTCTTAGCAAAATCTATGTTGAACTGTACCTGTGTCAAATAACAGACCCACTTGCACATAATGATATACTGCTGTGACTTGGTGGCAGCGCTGTTACGACTAATATAATTGTGAAACAGGGCTCTGAATTTGAGCTGTACAGTTCATTTGTTTTAATATTTAAACACAATATTAGACTCTGCAAAGACAACACAAAACTGGGTAACTACAATATTTAGACATAATTTATACGGATATTCAAAAAGGTCAGCTGATCAGAGTAGTTTTAAGTATAAGTGTCAGAATTCTTTATAGCTCACACCATTGCTACAGCACATTAAATAAATACAAATGAGACATGACATGAACTGTTTAGTTTTCTAACATCTTGGAATCAATGAGTCCACGTTGTTTACTATTATCTCTGTAATAAAACCCTGCCCCTTATTGTATTATCACCATTAACTAAAAATTGAAAACACTTAAAAGTTGTTTTCATTTTCCTAATTTTTAAACGCAATTAAAAGCTATTTAATGCACCACTTGTTTCCTTTGGCAGCTTGCGCTACACATGCAGTAATGTCTGCTGGCTGTGAGTCACAAGCAGCTGGGACACATAGTTTAATACACTGAACCCACCCATGTTTATTTTTATAACATCATTCCTGTTCTTTGGTTCTGCATTTATGAGTAATTGTTTTTGAAAATCTTTCTAAAGCCAGGTCACATAATATTCATTTTAATCTTCATTTATTAGATCTAAAAACTACTGTTGAAGAAAATCAATACTCTATAGCACTAGCCAAGTACCATTCATGCCAGCCACTTCAATTTTGCATTATACTTATATTTCACATTTCAGCCACATTCTCTCTGCTTTGGCAATACTTATCAGAATTCAGTTTTTTACGGTAAATTTTGTGACATAACAAATTCATAAAAGAACAAACAGGTAATTTTAGCGCAGTCCCAAATCTTTCATTTGAAGTTTTCTCATTGTCAATTTTTGCTTAATCATGCTTAATAATGATCTGCAGCTTCTTCAAGTTTCATCTAATCGAGACTGTGCTGGTGTCTATTTTCATGTCTTGTGTCTTGATCAGGTTTATTGAACAATCAAATTACAGTTTACTTTGTTAACTGTATCATTAACTTCAAACAGCTTCCCAGTTCTTAAGTTACAAGATAAAACATTTGATGAGGTTGACATACATACATACATACATACATACAGTATATGATTGTACATAACTGCTGTGGCAGGGCAGGGCCCTGTCTGTAAGTAATAATATTGTTGTGTGGTGATTTGGTGGTGGTTGGCAGGGATGGAGTTAATTTCCTATCCCTGCCAAAATACATGTGCGAATGTAGCTGGAGCTAATTAAATAATTGATAATTAGGCTCCAACCACATGCTATAAAAAAGGGGAAATGCCTTTGTTTGGTGGAGGTGTTTTGGGGTGAGTGAACAGTGTGTTACTACATTTGTTTGGTGTGACAAAGTTCAGTGAAGGCTCTGCCCAGCCTGAACAGTTTTGTTTAAACTTTTGTTTTGGCCCTTGTGCCAGTTATTTTGTAAGTGTTTCTTGTGTGTGAGATTTGTTTTTGTTTGGCCTTTTATTTTTGGCTCTGTGAGCAATGTTTTGTTTGACTTTTTGAATGCCTTTTGTTTAGTAAACAGCGCAGCAGCGCTTTAACTGCAGTTTTACTGTCTCCAAGTCTCTCGGGGTTGCTATCCCACTGTTAACACCATATGTGACCGGATAGTGTTGCAGGCCCAGGTGGTATCGGCAGGCAAGGAGACTCAGAGACAGTAAAACTGCAGTTAAAGCGCTGCTGCGCCATTTAATAAACAAAAGGCAATCAAAGTCAAACAAAACACTGCTCACAGAGCCAAAAATCAGAGGTCAAACAAAAACATATCTTGCTTCATCGGTACAATCAAAATATTAACAATAAAATAACACAATTATATTCAAATATTACACTTTTGTTTCTTTGACGTCTAACGGCGTCTACACCTTTTTAACAAAGCAAAAAAGTTCTCGTCAAAAGTTTACATAGCCCAATGTATAGATATTTGGGGTATGCACACTTTTGATGACAACTTAATAATAAAACGTAGATATTTACAAATACTCCCCAAGATAAACTGTTAATAAATTCAAATATTCAGGACGCTTGAGTCTTATGTCGTCGTTCACTTTTTGTGACGCTGCAACGGCACTGCAGCTTCATCCTGTTTAGATGCCGTGGGAGAGGAGCCGAGCGACATCACGTCATGTGTGAGTCACGTGTGACAGACCTAAGCTGGAGCTGAGCCACGTCTTTAGTTGGATATTTTTAGGACAGCTGAGAGTTGGATGCGTGCGTTTACACCACAGAAAAAAGACCTAAGACGGCCCAAAGCTGTCTTAAAAATGGCCGGTGTAAACACACCATTAGTAAAAGACTTACTTAAATTGTGACTTGTGTCAACAGCTGAGGCGTCGGTTCTACTTAAGCGTCTTTTTAATCGTTGGGCTTAAGAAAATAAATAACGATCTTGCTTTAAATCTCATAATACAAAATAATTTTTCCTTTCAATTCTTTTTTGGGAGCTTAAACACATTCTTGTTTTTTTTTTGTTTGTTTGTTTTTTTTTTTTTTTTTTTTTTTTTTAAAGATAACTGCAGTTGAGGCTATTCTAATTCCATAAATTTAAATTCATTTTCAATGTATTTTATTTATACAGCGCCTTTCATACCACAGTATCTAAAAGTGCGTTACATTTCGGTTAAAACAGAAAAAAGTATGCAATATGAAGTAGTAGTACAAATAATAATAATAATAATAATAATAATAATAATAATAATAATAATAATAATAATAATAATAATAATTAAAAACATTGAAGAAACAGGAAATGAATAAGAATGATAAAACACAAAATGAATGGGAAATGTAAAATAAAAGTTAATTAGGTTCATTGTTGGTATGTTAGAAGTGTCTATTCCTGGCTTACCTCCAGTCTATCTGTCCTCATTAGTTTCTGAGCAGCAGCAGCTGCAGCAGCAGGACCAGGGACAGCAGGGTTCCCTGTTACCAGCATTGGACCGGTAGGCATCATTTCAGCTGGGAGCAAGCCTGGAGACACTGGCCCCATGTAGGGGTTGAAAGCTGCTGCCGCACTGGTGGCTAGGCTTGGGGCGACAGAGAACATTGGCTGCAAAACAAAATATCAAGGGTTTACAAGAAAAATATATAACAAAGAGCAAATTGTAAAACATTTATAATGTTCTGAACAGCAATAACTGGCAGCGTGCTTTTTTGGTTGTGTGCAAGGTGGTTATTACTGTAAGTCAGTTAGGGACACTTTGCTACACAGTTGTGGAAAAACAACTCACCTTCTTAATAATAACTTCTTAATGTTAAGACGATTTGTCACAGAGAAGGTTTCAGATTACATTAAAACAGCAAAGTGCTGCATTTTCACAGGGACATACAGCATACAACGCCTCCCTTAAACTGCTAAGGAATGTTATGCCCTCAGCAGCGTGGCGAAGTGGCCTTCTGACTTCATGACTTTGTATTCATAATCAAATGACAAGAATGCATATATTTATTTACACATATTAACTTTGTTAATTAAACAAACAAATAACGCTTTGTTTTCAAATACATACTGCAAAATAACAACCCCTTTCATGGTTTATAAAGTGTATTTATGTTTAACACATCTGTATTATGCTGTTAATTTGAGAGGGAAATCTTTAGAAGTCTATTTTTAAAAAAGAGATTTAAAGAAATAAATGCTGCAAGTTTGCCACAGGGGTAGCTGCTGGATATTAAGCTAGTGCCAATTCCAACCTCTGTTGGTAAGATTACAAATAACTTTTTAATTTAAAGTATCTTAGTGCCATAAGATATTAAAGACAGCTAATTAGATCACCTTCAATGACAGGCCATGCATGGAATTAAAATAAGCTCCCACACTCAAAACTAGGTTGCATTTTTCTTGAGATCATATTATGTATTGGGAATAGCACAATTTAGAGATCTATTGCAGTCTTCTTAATGGCTCCCATTCTATCAATTGTGTAGATTTATACTTTGTAATAATCCTGTTTCACAGACAACATAAAAATAATGATTTTCTTTTCTTCTTTCCTTTTTTTTAAGAATGCTCTTGTGCTTGTAAACATTTCAAGAAGTATTGTCACTTTATTCATCAAGGACACATATTGCATGTTGTCTAACACAAAGTCAAGCCACTTAAAAAGAAAAAAAAAGATAATATATAAAGCTAGTAACATATTTTTCAAAAATTGGATCAAGCAATTCACTTTTTGAAGCCTGAGTTGTCCAAGTTGGCATACTGAATATTTAAAATTATGCTGCAAGAACTGCATACAATATTTAAAATAGAGTTATGTTGTATTTGTTGTTTATTAAAAATTATAATTTAAATTAATAAAACATATACTACAGCTCTGAAAACAATATATTTTAAAACAATAGACATGGACAACATTTCCAAATCTGTCTGCAGTAGGACCTGTACAAAAAAAACACCTAGAAGTAATGATACCGTGACAGTGTCAACATTTGACATATGAAGAGACCATCTAGACAGCACTTTAAGTCCATATTGTTAACAAAATAAAAAAGGGAAATCTGGCAGGATTGTGTTTAATAAGAGGTTTTATGTTTTATGGTTTATACCAAGCTAGTGTTTTACAATAATAAACTGAGTTTCTTATCAGCATAGTCTAATAATCTTCTACAATTTTGGCATTGAATTGTATAGCCTTAAATGGAATATCTTACACTGTCTCCATGTGTGTTGTGCTGGGTTTTAGTGACTGGGTTCCTACTGTAAAGCTTCAATAGCAACAGTGTTAGATAGCTGTCGCAAAAGCAATGCTAGTCCAATATTGTTATTTTAACTTTTAAGTGACACTGGGCTGAATAAAATAACAAGGGAATGCTTCATGTTGATTACTTTTCCAGGAGTAAAAACAAACTCTCCCAAAAAGGTAGCACATTAGGATGCAACAGACCTTTTCAAAAACTAAAATGTATTCCTATTTGATAACTATGATTTAACTATGAGGGTATGGCAGGACATTTGCAGCAGGAAGTGATGTTTGAGATATTGTGTCCCTGCTTTACTACGTTCTGGCAATCCCACTCTGTGCCAACCACAAAATGAAAGCTTCATAAATCCATAGAGAACACATGAGCGTGCAATGTAGATTCAAATTAAAATATATAGAGACGTTAAAGAAAATAAGGGGCATTTCTCAGCATTTAGTTCCACATATTGCAAGCATATTGATTTTACCACTCTGTGTTGTGAGGGAGTATATAACTCTTCAAAACTTGTGTGAAACATCAACATCTTAAAAACTCTCGAAATAAAATCTGTGCACAGCCAGCTGTGGCTGTCATCTACAGTAGCATTACCACAGTAGCATTACTACAATATAGTACTCATTTAGCAGCTATCCACATAGTATTCATTTAGCAGATATCCTTTCCTGTGGTTTGAACCATGACTTTGAACCATGACTTTGAACCAACATGGGGGCAAAAGCTGTTTGTATTCAGGGAATGCTGGGATGCATTTGGAAACACAGTGTTAGTATACAGTACTGTTTTAGATGAAGCAGAAGAAAACATGCTTAGGAAAAAGACAAGAAATGATCTTGAAAACAGGTTTTTAAAAAACAATGTTACTTACTTGAAAGAAACGGGGGGACGAATTGTATGAAGATTCAGGGTGAATAAGAAAACGGTCTATCTGTGTGATATTTTAAAGGAAGATTTAGAAAAACCTTGTTATGCCTTTCGAATTTATTATTATTCCATTTTTTTTCATCCTAAACTCTAAGATGCTCCATTTGGTACCTGATTCAGGATAGCCCAGTTGACTGTAAAAGTCCGAATTGAGATGCTGTTTTTACTCAGCACTCAGGTATCAATCTGCATTTTACTACAAATGTTTAAACATTAGCCTTACATCTCCAAATCATGATATGAATATTGGAGCTCTACATACAAATAGTGATATATATATATATATATATATATATATATATATATATATATATATATATATATATATATATATATATATATATATATTATTATTCTTTGTATCTGAATATGATGGACTGAATAACAAGGGGTAATAACACAAACAAAAGCCATCAGTGATAAGAAAAACAGACCTGAAATGATTGCAGAAAAAGGGTGATTGATAAAAAAAAAAGAATAAAGTGCCCAAACAAAGCAGAAAGGCAATGGTAAGGCAGAGTGAATGGGTAGGTCATTCTCACACATGGATCACACCAAGTTATGGGAAAGTGTTTGTGGTTGCATTTCTAGGTTAGCGACACACTTTTAAAAACATTCCTTTTACCTCTACAAGAAAGTATAGTACAACACAGCTTTCTATAGAACCCCCATCAATTTAAAATAGGGGTTTATAACTATGCTGCAACCAAAGTGGATTATGTAACTGAACATTTGAAACACATGTTCAACAATTAGAATTTACTTAAGAGGAAACAATGTAACAGACTACAAAACAAGAGAAATGTTTCCTTAGTAACTGTTTCTCTAAAACAATCTGATTATCAATGTCAGTCTCTGCTAAAATATCAGGCCCACGGGCCCCAGTATAACTGGAATTACCACATGGAGCATATAGTATGAGATAAAATAAAAAATAAAAAATGGGCCCGATTTATATGAGTTAATAAAAAAGGCAAATACAGTTTGGGGCATAATATGCACTATACATTATATGCAACATACTGTTGATTGTTTTTCCACATGGTACACTGTACTTAGTTTTCCCACAAAAGCATTTGCTTTGGCATGATTTTGTGATCCTTTCCTTTATTTTAACATAGCATTTAATAACGAGTCCTATCTATTCTTTATTTAAATAAACATGATTAGAACACATTAAATGTTGATTTGCATTACTTTATCAGATTTTGGTTTTTTTAGTGTCACCAGCACCAACATTTATACCAGATGCCTTTAAGCCTTTCTGTATTTCTAAATATTAACCTACATTATCAACTAATGCTGTGCTAATGTGTTCATCCTAAAAAAGGGGACGGTGCTTTGGAATTTAATATCTCTGCAGCACAGCTTGGCAAAAGAATACATTTTGGTTAAATGTAATATACTATGTGGGGAAACAATAACAGTTCTGATTCTAAGTGCTGATCTCAGAAAGCTGGCATCTGTCAGATATCTAACCCAAGCTATCCAATTTCAGCTTCTGTCTGTCTGCAATAAAACATGTTATAAACTCATCATACAGTTCATCTCTATTTTTTTTTTTTTTTTTTTTTTTTTTTTTTTGTCACAGGCTTGAGTTTTTTTTTTTTTTTTTTTTGTGATTTAAAACTCGCTTACCATAGGCTGTAATGGAGTACTAGGCATCATGGCATTGGCAAGCTGCATCTGCTGGGCTAGCATAGCCATATTTTTCTGCTGAATTAGGTTATTGCGTCCATTTATCTCCAACTGTGTTTTTAAGTGTTGAGGAGGATGCAGATATTTGCAGTTTTCTCGTGAGCAGCGGCCCTAAAGGGGAAAAAAAAAATAAAAATAATCATAAACAAATAAAATCAAACGCTATTTATTTGTAACACATACACAGAGTGATTTCCATGGGGATCTGGCACCAGCTGATGCTCTTTGACTTGCTTGTGGCTTTTTCAAGCACACAGAATACAACACACTATCAGCCTTTCTTACTGATATTTCTGTTTTCATTTAGGTATCAGTGTTGTACTGTAATTAGCAAGGTCATTAGTTACATGTAATTTGATTAATTAATTAATTAAAGAAGTATTTAAAAGTATATACAATGTTTTTGTAAAATCTAACGTATAACTATTTGGCACCTGCAATTAGTAATTGGTATTATAGTGTATCACTCTTTCAAGGACACATGAATGTTTTGTGTCATGTACACATACAATTGGACCACTGGTAAAACAGGTGTCAAGAATGAGAGATGCATGTCACACGTAAAGATTGAATATTTGTTCATCATATTTTTATCTTTGTTCGCTTCCATTTACAGGCGTAATAAACATGCTACAGTAACACTGTACAGTACACTTCTAGTTTTTCACACTTCTCTGCATCTTTCTATTTGTCACAGATGCCAGATTTGTATCTTTACTTTGTTGTGTTGATGAATATTTCATATCTTAGGGGTGCGTGGAAGTCAGTAGCACTTTCTCTTTCATCTGTGCTGAATTCTGAAATGGTATTACATTGTTGTTCTTTAAATATTCTCCTTTTCCTCGTATGTCATTATCCTGGCAGTATAACCCAGAGGCTGATCAGTCGTTTTATTTGAATCAATCTGTCCCTACAGTCACTGAAAATGTATTGATTGGGGTTAATTGTAAAGGCTTTCTACTTTCAGCTACCGCTTGGCTATTGTCTGGATGCCTGGCAGAAAAGTAATATGAGGTTGCTTGGCATACCCTAAACACTGCAGCTCTAGGTGTGTTTAGTCAAAGGGAAAATGTCTAATTCCCTACCAAAATATTAGTATCATTGTTATTTGTCATGTTGAGCAAGATTATTAAGGTTTTGCTAAAATCATTATGTTTTTTTTTTTAATAGTGGACCAATACTACTTACTATATGATTTTTCTTTTTTTTTAAGAGAGACAACATTTAAGGGTTCTCGTTTTAAAAAAAAAAAAAAAAAAATTACACCAGCTGTCATCTCTCCAGATACATTCATTATTAACTGTTAATTACCTTCTGCCAGTGAAAGTTTCCATTTCTCCCCACACTGTCATGTGACAAAGCATACAACTTAGCTAGCAGAATAAGCTTATGGTTATTAGCCTAGATCTCATTACACCATGTAAATCATTTCATAACCTACTGCTTCTCATAATCTTTCAATAATGTATTATATCAATAATGACAAGTAAAGCATGTCAGTTACAGTATGTTCTAATGTTTGCATATAAAACAAACAATTCTATTAGCTGTTTGCAAAATTATAAACATTTAAAACATGAGACATTTTGCAGAGGAATAGTAAAACAGAGGTCAATTAATATATAATAATGGATATTTAGTTGTCATCTTGGGTTAATATGTTGTAAACTTATATTTCAAATGGTTATTATTTTTTTTTTTTTTTAAACAAAGAGAAAGCTCTTGAGATTTCCACCTGAAAATATGAAGGTCAAAGTTAGATGTTAAAAACAAAGGAGAAACTGAGCCAAGAGACCCCACTGGGGCATCTTCTTCACAACTCAGCCCTGACCTGAATAACTCCAAACACTAGGGAACTACGCTAACACCAATTTCACCTAAACTGGATTGAAACTCATGCCTCCAGAGTTATGTCTTCCAGAAAACAGTTCTGCAACTAACCAGTACTTAGTGCAACTAATGCTATTCTAAACAAAGATTTCCCAAGAACTAGTGTCAAATTGATGAGCTAAAAACATTGTTAAATTGTTTCATTCCTTGGCAGGAGGCTAATTATTTAAATACAGCTGATTCCTCATATAGAGCTGGTGTCTGACTGTAAATAAGAGGTGAATGTTAGAGGAACGTCAATGGTGGCAGATGTCAGTGATAAATAACGGATGGAGGGAGGATATAGGTAATGGGCCATAATGGAAAATGTCAGAAATCTCTGTCAGACAGTGAATGAAAAATGATATGTTGCTTGGGAAAGAGTTTTTAACACATACCTGGTGAGTGTTCTCCATTAAGAGGTGTTAGGGAAGTCACAATTATGACTGTGATATAATACACATGTTTGTTTCTTTTAAATACAGTTGTTAGCTTTTACTAAACATAAACAGACAGCCCTTATGTGATTCTTTAGTTACCATCGAATTATTTCTGCAGAGTTCAGTGCAAAGCAGTGGCTTGCTTGAGCTTGTATCAGTATGCAAATACAAAAAATACAGATATTCAAGGCAACTGGATTATTATTACAATAACCTGTGACTTGCAATGCTCCATATTAAGAACATTTGATAAGAAAAAAAAAAAAGCCATCCACATTTAGTTACTGTATAATATTGCTATTTTTAAAAATCACTATACTTCTTATTAGGTATTTTTGCGCCTTTTTTTATAGGTGGAATATATGGATTGATACTTGACAGAAGGCTACAAACCTATATCAAAAACATTTTGTTTCTAATTTTTGATTATCACAGCACTCTGTATTAAATGGGCAAACTGTCAAACATTTTAAAATACTGCATTAAAACTTATAATGCTATACCCAGCATTGTAAAACATATTTGTATATGCAATTTTATATTATTATTATTATTATTATTATTTTTTTTTTGAAAAGTAAAATTGCCTATTTCAAATATTTTACTATTCATTGCTCCAATCATTATACTGTTTTTTCAGTAAATAGATTAGAAACTCTGTAGGAGGCATCAAAGTTTGCACTTTGCAAATGTAGTACAAATAGACAGTTTGTTGTATGTGCAATGGTACTGAATAATCATTCCCAAAAGGGACTGCTTTTAAATTGAGTGCTAATGCTTTAAACAAACTCAATGTTGTGCAGTAGGTGTAGCTGGTAAATGGCTCTTTCTCTCATTACAACTGTTTCTCCTCTCTATTGAACCAGTTTTAAGACACCTCATACTGTCCCAGGGAAAACCTACTTTAAAAAGATACATGGATGTGAATTATGAGACTCGCTGGTCTATTCCCTAATCATATCCTATTTATATCATTGCACTGAAATGGGAAATGGGAAACTGAAACGTACACCAACTGAAATATAATTAACTGGTAATAATCTTCTGTTCGGAAGAGCCAATGTTAGTATAGTTCTTACACACAGTAAGCCACATTAAGGCTACATTAAGAACTCAGCCCCTATTAATGAATGCTATTGAACCCCAGGGTGTTATTTGCAGCATTTGTAAAACACACACACACTAATGTTTCAGATCTTGTGGTCCTACAACACTATCCACATACCTACATAAGGCACAACCAAAAACATTTGAAGCCAAAAACATTTGAAACCACGTGATTGCCATTTACTTCATTCAAAGTCATTTCATTTCATTTTCATTTTCTACAGTGATGGTTGTGTATTATTAGGGAGTGTGAATACAGTACCAAACCAGAAGTATTTACAGTATAATCGTAAATCTCGAAAAACTACTCACTTCTAAATCTTTTGTAGTCATTTTTGTATTACTTTAGTATAAATACATGTTAATTTGGATTCATATGTTGTTTTTTTCAGACTTTATGTGAACGAAAAGACACAAAAGCGCTCGTTTTCTTGAGGCATAAGCAATTAGGAAATAACACTTATTACCCAGGAACAAAAATTGTGTTACATGGTGTAATAATAATAATAATAATAATAATAATAATAATAATAATAATAATAATAATAATAATAATATATCTTTATATAGTGCCTTTCATACTGGACCACCATCACAAAGCGCTTTACAGAGGTAGGCTGTGAACTGTGCATTTACAATAGAACATTGATTTAACACATCATCCGCAGGATGGAGCACAAGGAGGCTAAGTGACTTGCTCAGGGTCACACAGTGAGTCATTCGCAGAGGTGGGATCTGAACCTGTGAATTTATGGTTACAAGTCCTGGACTTTAACCACTGGACAACAGATTGTCCCTTCAAACAGAACAACCTTGTTCATAACAGTACTATACATAACGAGACTATTATCGATTCAAGCAAAATAACAACATAAAATGTTTTTGACCTTATGCTAACCCATCCAAGCTTAAAGAGGATTAATTTACAGTTATCCAGACTGACCTAAGCTGTATTTCAATGTGATCCCACCCATGGTAGTTTAGAATGGATACCATATAACAGAGAATGTAAATCCAAA
The DNA here is from genome assembly GCF_017654505.1 of Polyodon spathula. Classification (NCBI taxonomy): domain Eukaryota; kingdom Metazoa; phylum Chordata; class Actinopteri; order Acipenseriformes; family Polyodontidae; genus Polyodon; species Polyodon spathula. The sequence continues at coordinate 33,617,269 of NC_054544.1, forward strand.
CTGATGTTGGGTATTACTCATTTAATGAGGTTTAACAGTATTTTCTAATAAGATTTTTTTGGTGGGGAACATTTTGTAAAGAGATGTAAATGTCTTTTAAAACAAACCGTATAAAAAACACTTGAAGGTGAGGAACCCTTGCTGAGTGCATTTAACAAAGCCAATGAAAGCAGCGTCATAACATACCTTAAGAAAGAGGCGAACAAGGGAGGCACAGGCAGCTATCACGTGATGTTTTTCTCCTCATATCATATCAACAGTGTTTTGGCAAACAGCCCAGGCCAAACTAAACAACCAAACCAGGTGTTGTTAATTATGGGTCACAATATGCTTGTAATAGTTTAAACTGTCTGGTCTTAGCAAGGATATGTGACAGACTGGCGGGCATTAAACGTAACAGCTCTGCCTTTTGCCTACAATTCATGAGAGTAGGAGCCGTTGCTATGCTACTGTAAATCCATAATCATTCACTCATCAGTAATTTGAAGGAAAGAAGCAAAACAGCCAGTGATCTTTTTTATTGCATAAAACTTCATTACCTCATCTCTCTCTCTCTCTCTCTCTCTCTCTCTCTCTCTCTCTCTCTCTCTCTCTCTCTCTCTCTCTCTCTCTCTCAATTACAAATAAAAAAACACTGGCAAAATGATGTCTCTTTTTATATACAGAAAAGGTCTATGGAATAGCTTTGTGAAAAAAATATTAATTTAGTTTTAAGGAAGATAATATTTAAGTACTGATTTGGAGATGTCTACTGAATATCAGTGGGGGTGCACTGATCCAAGTTAATGGCCTCTTTACGCCCGGGCGCTCAATATCAGATGTCGGCAAGCTACCAGCCCCTGGAGGATAAATGCCACCACTACAGATTCTGAACTCACTGGTTGCCTGGCCAGTAGTCACCAGAGCCAATGTGACGCTCCCTGTGCAATCCCCAGTGAAAACCATCAACTTACTGTACCACAGCCCGGATGCAAACCTGCGGCTTTACCACATGAGCCACTTTGGAACCCTCACAGTAACTGAAATGTGGCTGTGATTTATTATTGATGTATTTGGATGAGTGTTTTGTTGAGCACAACAATATGTTATAATATGTATTTTAGAAAGATGCCTCCCACATACAAATTAACATGCAAAAGGAAGGCAATAAGATCATTCTCACGCGGTATGAAGCCTGTCTCTGAATTGTGAAAACAAACAGTTTAATCTTCTATATGCACTGGATTCGCATTGTAGTCAAACCCTAGTTGCTGCAGATAGTCATTTGCAACTGGCATGCCTTTAATAATTGGCTTTTAAATACAGCTACTTTCTGCACTTAGCTGGATGAAGAAAGCATGCTCTGTTCTAGTTCTAACACTGAGTTATAAACATGACATCATTTGAGTCTGCGTAGGAACTTCAGGAAAGTGGAAAAATGTGCAACCAGGCCCAACCCCTAAATGACTTAGTCCCAGCCCTGTCCAGTCTTCTCTATTGCTTATTGTTGGCTATTTATGTTTTTTGTAGACACATTTCAATCTGATTGTATTTTTAATGTCATACATTTAGCCCGGCTGAAATGTTGAGTTACCATGGCTACTTGGGGGTGTTTCATTATTTCAGTCAATTGGGAGATACAAATACAATATAACAGTGTATATATATATATATATATATATATATATATATATATATATATATATATATATATATATATATATATATATATATATATATGTGTGTGTGTGTGTGTGTGTGTGTGTGTGTGTGTATATATATATATATATATATATATATATATATATATATATATATATATATATACACACATACACTGCTGTGCAAAAGTCTTAGACATGTTGCATTTTTCTACTCTGATACATTATGAGCATCAACAATTTACTCAAAGCCTCCGCTAGGGTTTTCTATTATTAAAGCAACCTTGACTTCTATAAAGAAGGAAAAACACTGAGTGAAATAGCTTGCATCACTCGAATTTTCAAGGTGTGAAATCCAAAGCATAATCAAGTAGTACAGAGAAACACCATCTGTAATCCACAAACCCAGAACTGTAAGACCCAAAAAGCTGTCTAACAAGGGTGGGCAATACTTGAAGATAATATGCTTAAGGAATAAAAGGAAGACAAGCGTTGAATTGACAACAGAACTGGCAGAAGGCAGGGTTAGTTCTGACTAATATTCAGAGTTAATTGCCCATTACAAGTATTTGCAAGTACAATTAATGAACTATGTCTACTGAATTATCTGCTATTTAAAGCAGCCATAGTAACACCACCAGTATAGTAGACAGTTTAAATGTTCATACTGAGTAAGTTACAAATCTAGCAGAACTGTGGTTTAGCGCATCAAACCTCTTCAAAACGGATCCAGCAGCAGTATGATAAATCACATCAGCATACTCAAAGTACTGCACAATCCTGCTAGTTACTATTTCAAGGCAGTCTGGAAAGCCATAAAGCACAACGCCTGATTTTATATGCAGCCAGAAAAACGTCAATTCTGAATTAATTGTTATTCAACCAAAGTACTAAAAGAAACTTCGATGACTGTGTCATTTAGAGGAATTATGATTCTAACATTATGCTTGACTTGGTTTTGTGATTTTTTTTTTCAACAAGGCCTCCTCCCCCTGTAGACATGCTAACAAAAAAATACTATTAAAAAATATATATATATAACGTAAAACATAGTAGCTATCAAGAAAGGTGAAAGGAAATGAAAGACAAGAAAAAAGAATCAATTGTGAAGTAATCTTAAAAAAATAAATAAATAAATAACGCTCTTATCAACAGCCCCCTTAGGGCCACAAAACATAAAAAGGGATTCTGATTTGAAATATTGCATGATTTCACAGGTACTTCCCACGTGTCAGGGGCTTTTACTTGACATGGAAAAACATTCAAAGTATTTGTGTTCGACTGATGTGTCATTCATAACCAAGCAAAATAATTAGAATACGACAGCTTTAAATAGCAGAGAATTCAGCAGACCTAGTTCATTAATTGTACTTGCAAATAATGGGCAATTAACTCTGAATATTAGTCTTTAGTTGAGGGTAACATTTTGAGACCTGAGGGTATTCACAGTCACTGGGACATGAACTGAAAAGCCATATTACTGCCTTGTACAGTGACTGTGTAGATGAGGAGACTGCTGAGATCAACATGGTCAAGGCAGGGTTCTCTGCCTTTTATACCTGCCATTAAGGCTGCTTCCAAGTGGAAACCTAAACATCTTGAATAGGAATGGTATGTATAGACAGTTTGCAGCCTGCAGCTAGTGGCGCACGTATACAGGTATGGAAAACAAATGCATTTACCGGAGCAGTGAGAAGGTGATCATTTAAAATAGAAAGTACACAGAGAGGAATTGCAAGGTTCTTAAGAACCTTGAAAGAGTCTAAACATCATGCCACAAAAGAAAATATAAATCGGGAATGAGCATACTCTACGTCTAAATAACACAATATTTACTTACATTTTGCAGTATTTGACTGGTTTGGAGTTTTGATGTCTTCACGGATAACACATCTTACTTATCATTTCCATATACTAATTAAGCATGCGGCTCCCACTCGCTTGATACCAGTAAATAATTTCCAGCCAGCCAGCCCTTATGAGAATTTATGTTACATATTATAATTGTTATTGAAATATACAGTAGCTTTGCTGAATATGTTGCTTCAAGATGCCTGGCACACAGTTAAGACTTATGACTACAAAACATATCGTAAAACATGTTTTCCTCTTGTTGTTTGTTTATATGCACATAAAGTGCAATGAAGAATCGAATGCTATGAATAGTATTCAGCTGAATTGTAAGCAGAACATACTGTAACAGTGTGTATATGTGAATGTGTACATATTCATATTTGGGTTAAAAAAAGGAGCTTTTCTTCTAGCTTCAGTTACAGCCTCTTTAAGGTTTATGATGTGCCTGGTGACTCCACAGATACAGCTATTGTAGCTAATGAGACCATATATTTGATTCATGGGTCTAAATACTACCGTTACTACCGTATTAGATTTTAAGTACTGACTTATTTAACATTCTTTTGCCAATATTTTTTTGTTATCGTTTTCTTCAGTTGCTCGTCTGAAACGACACCCCAGCTAAAGAAAATAGATTTAGACATGATTTTATTTCAACAGCACAAAATAGAAAGATAATTTGGCCCTCAGCCTCTTTTTCAGAAGCACATCTAAGCCAGCTGCAAGTGCAGGGAGATGATGGACTGATCCGAAAACGTTACCAGATAGGCCTAATTTGTGAATATTTAAAAGGGGCGTCTCATTCAGAAACCTCTGTCTCCCAGGGAATTCTGTAGTACTGCAGTTAGGAAACAAATAACTCTAGAGTTTGCCGACATTTCACAGAACTCTATGGACACAGACCCTATAGACAAATTAAACTACTGAGCTCCTTTGTTGCCAAGCAGCATGGGGGCCGACAAGCTGGACAGATTGCTGGAGCTGTACCGAAATCTCCCTGAAAGAAGAGTCCTTATATCCGGAATGAATACCATAGCAGAAGTTAAGACCCAGAATATCAAATACATTTTATGTTCCTTTCAGATCAAGTAAGGAGCTGCCATGCCTTCTATCTCCCAGCTTATTAAACATCCATTAATTAGCAACAGCACCCACAGTCTAACAGTAAAAACTAACCATGGTGAAACAGTTGCCTCTGTTATATAAACCCCAGCAGGTTTTGGCAAACAAAGCAAATTCCGTGATTTGATGTATTTGGACAATACCTTGTTTGAGCCAACCCCCTACTCCCTCATACTCCCCAACACGCACACAAAAACAGACATTCGTTCTCAATTCATATTTGACAAAATCATTTGAACTGGAACAATCACACAATTTATAGCTACAACTAATTGGGGTTTTATTGTAAATAAAGTAACCATACAGTATACTGTATCACAAAAAAAATCAGTAAAATGGCATTCCCAAATAGTTGCTGTCTTTTGACCGGAATGAGAAGTCTGATGCATTGACATTATGATAGCAAGCTTACATACAGCAGAAGAGAACTTAAATACCTACAAGAGTGTAATGAGTTAATTTGAACCATAAAGTCCACATTCTAAACTTCTGCTATGGAGCGATATAACAGTACGCGCCTTGTATCTATCACACCATGAACAGTGGGAGGAAATGCAGCTATGTGTACACAAGCTCACAGTTTAAACCCACACAAATCACTCATTTGAAGGTGGGTTTTTGGCAGGAAAATGTGACTGCACTGGCTCTCAGCATTTGTACACCAAAAATAAAGACAAATGTCAAACGTCAAATGTATAAAAGTGTTACTTCCTGCAACTGTCATTTCATTTAGATACAAGTTCAAAATGTCTCATACTGTCGTCATTTTTTTTCTCAAGACATGTTCAGACTTGTTTCCATTTTTTTTTCACACCCGAACTAATCTATAAAAGTAAAAACTGCAGTGTCTACAACCATTGTCATTGTATGCATAACAAAATGTAACTTTCACAGTAACAGAAAAGGTTTTGCTGTATCTATAACATTTCAAATTAAAGACATTACCTAGCCGCAGCAGCTAGTCGGTGACATTCTTATTGCATGTACATGACACCTAAAAGACAAATTTACTATGCATGCATTTATTATCTTTATACAGGTCAGCACAGAACCCTCTTATTCTATATATTTATTCAGTAAGGGTAATGCAACGAAAAGTGCACCTTTCTGTATGTAAAATAAAAACATAATAACACTTGTTATGATGATCTTTTGCATTCATCCATGATATATATATATATATATATATATATATATATATATATATATATATATATATATATATATATAGTAAGATAGCAGGGAGGGGGTTAAAATTCCTACCTGCTAAAACCATGTGAAAATGCACTGTGGGTGAATTGGGCTAAGGGTTTTTGTAATTGTTAATTGTTTTTATTGTTTAGTTAATCCCCAGCACCTGGTGCTAATTGTAAATTGGAGCCAGGTGCAGGGTATTTAAGAGAGGCAGCCAGACTGCTAGGGGCTGAGTGAAGAGCCTGTGTGTGTGTGTGTGTGTGTGTGTGTGTGTGTGTGTGTGTGTGTGTGTGTGTGTGTGTGTGTGTGTGTGTGTGTGTGTGTGTGTGTGTGTGTGTGTGTGTGTGTGTGTGTGTGTGTGTGTGTGTGTGTGTGTGTGTCCAGTCGTATTGAAGAGAGTGCCGAGTGAAGTTTGTGTCAGGTAAACGGCTTAGCCGTGCTGAGTAATAGTTGGGTTCCCGGTGATGTTTAGTTAGCGCTCCAAAAGAGAGCTAGGTGTTTTGTTTCCGAGTTTATTTTGTTTGTAATCATTTTGTGTTGATTAAAAAGTGCGCGTCAGCGCTTTAAAAATCAATTTCCGTGTCCTTGGGTCTGGTCTTAAAGGGGCAACAAACTTTGAAAGTGGTGCAATCGTTCACTATATATATATATATATATATATATATATATATATATATATATATATATATATATATTTTCCTGAGAAACTTGGTTGTATTTAAAATGCAGAAATTCCATTCTCTGTGAGTCAGCGTGTGTGCTTAAAATTCTGAACAAAGGCACTTTTCCAAGAGCTACGCCCTTCTGGCCATTGCTTAATGATGTGTTTATCAAACAGAAACAGTTAGATTCTATATTCGATATACATGTATGTTATTCTTTTTTCTTCCTCTCAATTTCTTTCCCACTCTCTCTCGCTCTCCGGTTTTGAAAAAAAGCATTATTTAAAAATCTGTAATGCAACTCAGCCCCCCCCCCAGTTCTAGTGGAACAGCCACGGCTTCAAATGCAAATCGAAAACAAACTAAAAAAATGTTTTAGAGTTCTGCCAGGTTTTAATTTCCTTTGAGTTTTCCAGCAGCTAAGGTCATAGAATGCAGCAAAGCCAATCCCTAATTTTATTTGTTAGGAACATATGTGAAATATCTCCTCATAAATAGGTTTGTTTAAATGTTAGTGTCAAGGCAGTGGTTGCATAGCAACAGGCTCTCAAACATCACAGTCTGAAAATGATAAGAAAAACATTTTCCCTTGTCATCATTATTAAAATTCAGGGAAAAATGAGCAGCTCAACAAGTACTTGAAATTCAAATGGTTTATATTCACAAGTTGAATATGGATTTTACTGATAAACAACTAAATGATCTCTCCATATACAGATGGTATGCATGTAAGCAGTGGTTGGCTTGGGAGGACAATTATGAAAAACAACGTAATAGATTCCCCCCCTGACAGTGGAGTCTCTCAAGAAAGATTTGACCTGGCTTCATTTGACTGGTAATTTGTAAAGCATGATAAATAACACAACAATTCCAGTGTTTCCTGCATAACTAGCAGTCTTGTGGCCTTTATAGATAAACAGGATGCACAGTGTCCAGTAGAGTTAATATGAGGTTGCGGGGGTACAACATAAACAAACATAATAAACTTTTGAACTCTGCAGAAATTGTGATTGCATTGTGACTGACCTCACACAAATATTACGCATTGTATTTATAATATCATTTGTAAGTGTTGTTAGTAAAGTTAATAGATGGCGCTATTCCCTGCCCTGTCATCCCCTGCCGTACAGCCACAGTTTACTTGAGGAAATACTACACAATACACATTAGGAGATTGTGCCATTCACTTGTCCTAACAGCATTAAGAGATTGCCCTCTGGGTAACTGCTGATAAGAAAGGATGAAGATTAATTACAACAAAAAATTGCTGACATTATGCTGATCAAGCCAGTGCCAATTTACAAACTATTTTAAAAATTATATTTTTTATGTAGTATTTTATACTTGGTTTAAAGAAAATAGCTCAAAACTGACTATATCTCTTGTTGTGTCAATTTGTAGCTACGTTACATTTTGTTAAAATGCTAAACACTGGTCAGAATTTATCTTTGTACATACTGGGATAAATGTGTGACACCTTAGTCTATCAGCCCTGATTCATGGGGTGAAAAAAGATAGCTAAATCTACACCGTATATTATCAGTCGCAATTTGTTTTTGGAGATTTCAACAAATCAAAAATCTCACTTAGGATTTGTTATAGAAACCATAGGCGTAGCTTATACTCAGAGGTGAAATTCTCAACAAAAAAGTATAGGTACTCATATGCATATCCGGATGTAAACATTAAAAAAAATTGAGACAATTTGAGTGCCAATTAATAAATACTTAAAAAATGTATACATATTGGTACACGGTACATTTATAAATACAAAATAAGCATTAAAAAACTACTGATCAATTATAATCAATTCACCATAAACAGAAAGCTTCCTCTGCTTGTATCACTCAGTCGAGTACTGTAATATCACACTTAAGTTAAACCTTAAATGACAAGCAATAAGAAATTTACACTATGCAGTAACTGCTGTAGAGAGGGAGCTTTGTTTCAAGATATCCTAAAAATGGGATGATGTTATAAAAAATGGTATAAAAAACAACTGTGCTATGAAACAATTATACAAAAAGGTCAAACAAAGCACACTAGGGGCTAAAATACCCCTCAAAGTGTCAAAAAACACATTTTCATAAAGTAATATCATTATTGTGGTTTACTTCTGCCTTTTTTTTTTTTTTTTTTTAAGTGCATGCAAGTGAAAACTCTTCACAATGTTTTAGAAAAGGGGGATTTTTGCCTTCAAATTCATGTGCAGCAATGTTCATTTTGAATATTTCAGATAGTTTCTCTGCCACATTAAAGAAAATAATTATTAGTTCATAATAATGATAATTACTCCATACCGCTGTTTTCACGTTGCACTGCTAAAGTCTTCTTTCGCTGATCAATGAATGAGCACTGACACAAAGTGAAATAGGCGGAGATTTGTGACTAATGCCAAAATTAAATGTGATCAGAATGAAAGATCAGCCAATCAACATGCAGTGATTATACTGACATTAATGGTCAGAAGCAACATGAGGAAACATAATGCAAGCAGCACGAACTGTTCTGAATGAAAGTGTATTTGAGAAATGTTGTGCTAGTGGACTGTGGAATGCATCTGCGTTGGATGAAAAGCAGATTAAGTAAGTCCCGGTACCCAGTACCGGCATCAAAATAAGTACCGGTACAGAGTAGCGGCGAGTACCGGCAGAATTTCACCACAGGACTAGATTAGAAAAAAATATACAGTGCCGTGAAAAAGCATTTGCCCCGTCTGATTTTCTGCATTTTTGGTGCTTCTTTTCATTTGTTTGGTGTGCAACGTAATCAAACATGCAATCTTCAGGTGTGAAAAAAAGTTATTGCCCCCCTAGTTAACTAAACCCAATTTAAGGGATTATTAGGGTCAGCTGTTTGAATACTTTGGTTAACAAGAAGGCCTGATTTGGGCCAGCCCTGGCCAATATAAATCTGACTAACTTTGGCCCTTACCATCAGAGTGAAGTTGTCAGCACACAGGTTCTACAGCCACATCATGCCACGATTAAAAGAAATTCCTGAAGACCTCCGGAAAAAAGTTGTTGATGCCTATCAGTCTAGAAAGAGTTACAAAGCCATTTATAAGGCTCAGGGGCTCCACCAAACCACAGTCAGAGCCATAGTGTCCAAATGGAGAAAGTTTGGGACAGTAGCGAATCTTCCCAGGAGTGGCCGTCTGCCAAAATCTCTTCAAGAGCAAGGCATAAAATCGTCCAGGCAGTCACAAAGAACCCTAGAACTGACAGGATCTCTAGTAATGTATGCTAAAAACAGGGTTCCTGTCAGTTTAAATGTGACAACTGTATTAAAGATTAGAAGTATAGTTTTCTTTTCAGTTTACTGCAAACAGAGTATTACTAATTCAGTAACTTGAATGATGGTAATCAGGGACAGTTATTCATGCAAGAGCAGAACACACACCCTGTACAGTATGATAACTGCAATTAACCCAGAGGGTGAAGGGAATACAGAAGAATAAGAATGGAGACAATGGCAGATGTGGCCATGTATGTCTTTCTGACTTTTTAACAATCAATGCCCGCCTTTTAAACCTCATCTGCCCTCCCAACTATTCCTCTTACATGGAGCTCCACCTTTAACCCCTAGCTCTCATTTGATAGTATGCACCTACATTCCTATGATGAATGACAGATGAATGTTTTGTCTGTCACCACAGCCTAACACCATGGACTGACCGGGCAGGATAAAAAATAAGGGGCAAATAAGATTTGCAGGCATGGATCTGTCAGTTCGAAATGTTTGAGTGACTGCCATTTGACAGTCTAATATTGTTAAACAGAGATCTGCTAATGACTGCTTATGATGCTGAGGCATTCGCTCAGAGATGTCGGCGTCTGACACAGCTTGGAGAGGCTCTCATAGAGATGTTTTCTAGTGCAAAGACACATTGTTCTTGCTCTCAAACAATAACTGCAACTTGCACTTTAAATTAAAGAAATAACATGGCAAAAAGATAAACGTATCAAGTGCGAGGTTCATACATATATAAATTCAAATACCATAGATTAAACAAGGGCAAAAACAGTTGTTTTTTATGATTTAGATCAACAATTCTTAGCTGGCAAATCACAAAAAGAACATTTTCTGCACAATTTTGCAATAAGCAATACTTTTCTGGGGAGATAAATGCCACTTTTCTTTTACAACATATACTGAAATTAATTGGATGATTTAAAATATTTTATACTTGTATGATTATTTTTGAAGATTGTGTTCTGCCTGTTATTACAGATAATAAGAATGAAAAGGGCACTTTCAGTATTGAGTTCAGGTAAAGATAAGATGGATTTGGAAAAGATGATTTATGTGACTCTGCATGCACTCATTCCCTTTAACAGAAACAAAATCATTTATGTTTTTAATTATACAGCACATTTAAACACTCAAACAACATGGTTATGAGAAATAACACCCACTTTACCTTTAGAAAGGAAGGTTATGACAAACGATTATAACCCGTTCGTAAAATTACTTCACACTTTGGTCAAATATTTTCTTTTGGTTACCTAAAGTTGGACATAAGATAAACTGTGTGTCTTTACGTAGGTAGTATTCAATATTTTTCATAATATTATTATTAATATTACCCACCTAATAAATAGGTTTTTAATAAATAAGGAATTATGCTTTATATTATATTATTCGTAATAATATTCCATTTTTGAATAAAAATAAGAAATTACAAGTGATCTGACAAATAGCTACCAAACTAATTGGACATTCAACAGTATTCATTTGTACTAATAACACATATTTGTATGTTATATTTGTAATTTTAAGTATGAAACCCTATCTCTCTATTTTCAATATTTAACATTTCCAGCTAAAGCAAGCATGTATTGCATGTCAAGTGGTTCAAATCCCTTGTGTAAATTTAACATCAAAAATAGGAGAAACAAAATAAATAAAATCAATGGACAATTAAATTACTTGATGAGGCTTAGTGGGGAATTAAATACTTTTTCTGACCTAAGGTAGCGGGGTCTGCAAACAAAAATACCTTTCATACATTAGCTTGGTACAGTACATGCTGTTCAAAAAGAGAACATTTACTTTTGTGTGAATCTGGATGGCATCGCCTTGATCACTGTTGAGAACCTTGGCATTGCTGGATATGACCTAGTCATAGGCAGGGGGGGTTATTCCCTTGTGTTGCCCACTTCTCATCTATCATTCGCGCCATGCATAGAATTGGGAGAATCATACAGATTTTTTGTTCAGTCTGAATCAGATTCAGACCCAGTCCTAAAACAAAACTGGGCCTGATTGATTTTATATAGACACCTTCCTAATACTGAGTTGCACCCCCTTTTGCCCTCAGTATGGCCTCAATTTGTCAGGGCAGGGACGCTACAAGGTGTTAAAAGGGTTCCACAGAGATGCTGGCCCATGTTGACTCCAATGCTTCCCACAGTTGTGTGAAGTTGGCTGGTAGTGGAGCTCTACTCCGAATAGCTCGTTCCATCTCATCCCAAAGATGCTCAATTGGATTGAGATCTGGTGATTGGGCAGGCCACTGCAGTAAGCTGAATTCACCGTCATGTTCATGGAACCATTCCTGGACAATTCTAGCCTTGTGGAATGGAGCATTATCCTGCTGAAAAAATCCATTAGCACATGGATACACTGCTGCCATGTTGTACTGGACTGTCAGTTGTCTAACTGTAGGCCGTCTGTTGCTCTGCACAATTCGTGCCAGCCTCCTTTGGCCTCTTTCATCAATGAGCCGTTTTTGACCGCTGACCTGCCATTGGCTGGAAGTCCTTTGGGTGGTGGACCATCCTTGATACACATGGTAAACTATTGAGCATAAAAAACCCAGCAGCGTTGCAGTTCTTGACACACTCAAACCGGCGCCCCTGGCACCTACTACCATACCCTGTTCAAAGGCCCTTAAATCTTTTGTCTTGCCCATTTACCCTCTGAATGGCACACATACACAATCCATGTCTCAATTGTGTCAAGGCTTAAAAATCCTTCTTTAACCTGTCTTCCCTTCATCTACACTGATTGAAGTGGATTTAATAGGTTACATCAGTAAGGGATCATAGCTTTCACCTGGATTCACCTCGTCAGTCTATTTCATGGAAAGAGCAGTTGTTCCTAATGCTTTGTACACTCAGTGTATATGGCATTTCTCTTTGCTTTGATTCCCTTCATTGTAATATAATTTAATATTTTGCCTCTCTAATCCTTTGCAGTACTGCATTACACAATTAGTATATTGGTATCTTGTATTTAATATTACAATATTTAATTGACTGAACCTGAACCTTATTCTGCATCGGCTCCATGTCCAGGCCTTATAGAGGACACAATGTATTTAAATCTAGGCTGCAAAGCCTGCAGGTCAAATCCAGCCCTGAATTGCTTTATTATAATTCACAAGTGTCATTTAAATTCTCCGTCTGCACTGCCATGTATCTGGATTTGAAAGATATTAAAGTATTCTGTTAAGGAAAGCAATGAACAGGGTGATGCAGACCTTTAATACTATCATTATAAGGATGTGTACCACATTATTTTAACATTGGAACTGCACTAGAATGAATTAAACCTGCCTACCTAACCAGAAATTGTTTAATCTCAACAGTGAAGTGCATACTTTCATTGAATAGAAAATGAAATAAAACTAGATTATTATTTTTTTTTTTTGGCAGAATGGAAGGAGAATGGCATCTGCAGTGGTTTTCTTGTATAATACCCACAATCAAACTAGGTCCAAAGAATCATAAAATACAGTTGTGTACTGTATGAAGCCTAAACCTTTTTATCAGGCAGAAACAAAAAATGTCACATAATCACAATGCAGTATGATATTCATCTTCGGTCAAAGTGAAGGATGCTATTAGATTTACTCCCCCCCCAACTAAGTTGCCACATTGAAAAATGAGGTTTTCATGCAATATTAGAAGCTGGAGTGTAGGCAGTGGTAGAATGAAAACTATATACTGTATGAGCTCCCCTGACTAGGATGTTCCATAACTGGCTTGCTCTTATAGCACAGCCTACGCCTCTGCACAGATCTCAACACTCATTATTGAACAACTCATTTCAAAAACTAAAACAAAAAAGGTTTAAAAACACACGAAAGCACCATTTTCCACTGTTTTTAAAAGACAGTAAAGCACAGAGTCTGTTGTTTCAGGTCAACATTGAAAGCTTTGTAAGGAAATACTGTTAGAGAGAGAGAGAGAGAGAGAGAGAGAGAGAGAGAGAGAGAGAGAGAGAGAGAGAGAGAGAGAGAGAGAGAGAGAGATGATTAAGGGGATTTAAGAAGGCTAAAAACAATCATTTGCCTTACTTACATGGTAACAGTATAGCAACTTCCAAGTAATGTAATGCTCAAACAAATATCTAATATTACATTACTTACACTGTTTTTAACATGTAATAACTTGGTAATTACTAATATAATTTCATTAAAGACATACATGACATAGCTACTTAATAATTACTATTAGGCCTATTAAAGAGGAACCATGTCATGCTGATATCCCACTCCCAGATCTTTATACTAAGATTATATGGTAGTAACCTAAATGTGACACCCACATGATTCTGTGATAAGGAAGCTGTTTGGACAAGTGTTTTCAGTCTTATAGTTTGTCTCTTCTATACCTTTCTAGTTGTTTCATTGTAGCATATAGTAAATCTGGAACATGCAAGAGTAAATATAACAAGTGCACAAGGAAAAATAATGCATATCATAATGTATATGGTGTTGGGTTAAACTACGTGCCCTTTGCTTTAGAAGGGTACTTTATATGTAATGGAGACTGACCCGCAGGACTGACCATTTTCTGTAAATCATTGACAAAAAGCTAAACACTTACCGACTGGGAGACTCATAAGAGAAAACTAACTTGTGAACTATATTTCCCTTCAGTAGCCTGCCACATGCTGCTTGGGTGGAAAGTACCGTGTACTGCATCTGGTACATTTCACTGTGGCTTCTGTGCACTAAGATACATTACACAGTTGTAATAAAAAGTTGTATTCTTCTGTGCTTTTTGTTTCAGTCAAATTAAGCTGTGGCAGGAGACCACACATCAAAAATTGTGTGGCATTGTGAAAATTCTTCTTGAGTTTAATGTGTATCCAAAAGAGGGGAGTAAAAGACTACAAAGATGGAACTGAGTAAAGTAAATACTGTTGATATAGTCTGATATAATCACAAGGACCAACTATTTTATTTTCTTAGGATCATGAGAAATTGCTGATGAAGATCTAAGTCACTGAAAAGGCACTGCTCTGTGACTTCTGCTGCATAACAAAGCAAAAAAAAAAAAAAACAACAACAAAAAACATCACTCTTTTTGAAGGATGAAATAGAGCAAATTAACCCAGACACACAGACATCCACACTTAATGGAGAGGCATTCAATTCACTAGTGATGAAGGTTATGTGTTGGTCTTTGAAAGACACCTTGAAAATATATTGACTGGGAAATAATACATTTTACAAAAATAAACCCTTAAGATGTTTATCAAACATTGTGTAATGTTCATTTTTAACAAGCAGTGGTGTTTTCACACTAAAGACTGCAGAGGCATCAGCAGAATGTAATCCATTTATCAGTGAAGCTTTATGTAATGCAGTCTAGCAAGAGGCCATGGACAAAGAGGTAGTATATTCCACAGTATTCCAGCTGCAGGTAATGTGGAATATTTTCATTAACAGCGTCAAAAAATTCTCCCCCCTTAATGGATTCAACAAGTTAGCCAGGAAATTGCACTGGTTTGCAAGTAAAAAAAAAAAAAAGATATCCCTGCAATTGCAGCACAGTTTCTAAAGGGAAGTTGCACCGAAAAGGTGTAATTTGCTCTTAAAATAACCAATTTTACCTTTCTATAAAAATACAGTAGCATTTCTTGTTTTAAAAAAATGAAAAAAGGAAACTGAAGAATCTATATTTGATGGATTTTTTGTTTCAATTTTAAACATGTAAAACCTGGCATTGTACAATATTATGGCCTGAACTGATGCCCGAAAACAATGTTTTCAGTCTGCTGTAATTAGAATAAATCTGAACACATTCTAAGTGCATCACTGAATTGCAGATGAGAATGATTTATATGCACCTCTGATCTTTACAGAAGAAACTATCTGCTTTTCTTTACCAAATTAAAAAGGTATTGTGCATATTAGGCTAAATTTTCAACCTGATGCATAAAATACCTATTAAACAAGTCTGACAGTTTAGCAGTAAACATACTGCTTGCTTCAAGTTCCAAATACACAATTACTAAGAAAAGCATTAACCCAAAAAATAGTTCCAGAGGCCTTTAACAGATCTGTGTCAGCAGATAGAAGAGTTCACTTAGCAAATGCAAAAGGAAAAGCACTCTTAAAGAATGGTTTGCATCAGTCAGGGCTAATTTAGCTGCTAATTTACTAGTGCCTCGACAAACAGGAGGCAATACTACACATTGGGTCTATTTTAATGATTGAAACAGGCAGATCCAAATACCTTTGCTCTTTAACTCAGTATAAATCTAGTTGGTATTAAATGAGGTTTGTGAATAATCAGGTTTATAAATCTTAAGGTGTAGGTATCCACTGTTTCACTGATTAAAAATCATCGGTCACACTAATCCTTTATAAAAACACAGCATGATCTTGGAATTTACATATTTCTCTGCGATAACAATTGTGTTGACAGGATCAATCTTGATACCATACATCACGATGTACTGTAAATGCAGTAAGCGATGTGCTTTAGAAAACGTTCTGTATTACTCAGCAAATGCTAAAAGTTGTTTGTTTTTTTACTTGAGTAACAGAATTTTTTTTGTTTTTTGTTTTTTTTGGAACCAACTGTGAAGATGCTGTGATTTTAATGGAGAGAGAACAGAATTTAGAAAACACCAGTTTCTTTAAAAAAAAAAAAAATTACCTTAGGTACCTTAGGTCCTGCAGTGTTTACAACATGTACTATTATGCAGTATGTACCATTAAACCGGAAATAAACCAAAGGTGCCACATGTCATTTTGATTAAGCATGCCATATGTTTTTTACCTTATTTATTTGCGCGGTAGAAAGAAAGAAAAAACTGAAATGTGGAGTATAATAAAAACCTGTTTTGGAAAAATGTGCTGTTCTAGATTAAAGTCTTCTGGGCTTCACTGTGTTTCGGTCATTCAGGGAGTTGTAAAGTAGAGATGTGGGCCATATCTCTGCTACATTTTCTATGCCCACATCCGTTACACTTCTGGCAAAAGCAAAAATGCAAACAGAGGTCAATTAAGAAGATGGCTTTCAATTACAGCCACATTGTGGATTCAAATATAGAATGAAGAGTGTGAACCCAAATGCATAAATTGTAGATGATAAATGTTTGTAATTATTTAACTTTTTGAGTTATGGATGTGTCACCAAATATAATGTTTCTTTTACATGACAAACTCTTTCACACTGATAATTGGTTCAAACACATGTTTCGAAAGTGTCTCTTAACTTGATTTAAAGGCGAGTCTATTCAGAGAATTTCTTTAGACTATGTTTGTATGTTACACATTACAGACTTTTTTGTACTCCTAGGGCAGGTAATGAGATATATTAAAATTACGCTAGAAGGTTATGGACACTAACTGTATTAAACTGTAGGGCAGTAAGCATCAGACACTGTTAATTAAAAAGGTATGGTGCATATTAGGCTAAATATTCAACCTGATGCATAAAATACCTATTAAACAAGTCTGACAATTTAGCAGTAAACATACTGCTTGCTTCAAGTTCCAAATACACTTTTCTTACTCATAAATGATATACACTTTTCTATTACTGGAAAAACCTGGTTGTACTTCTGGAAAGAGAATCCACTCACTTATCAACAAGTTGGTTCGGTTTCAGTTTTTGTAGGGTGCATGGCAGGCCGGAGAGGCTGGGTTCTCAGTGCGTTCATGCAAGGGGGGTGCTGGCCCGTGTTTCAGCTTATTACTTTTCAATCATGCTTTTCCAATTTTTGGGGTGGGTGGCATTGCGCCACTGCAGTTGTTGCATTAACCATTTATCATCTTCACTTGACGAGCCTTGTCTTTTGGGGGAAGGCGGCCCTGGGAGTCAATTCCTATCTGTGGCACTGGACTACATGATGTCATTGTGTTTTCACTGGACTACATGATGTCATTGTGTTTTCACTGGACTACATGATGTTATCGTGTGAAGACTAGCCAGCCAACATTGCAGATAGCTGTCAGCACCCACGGACAAGGTCTCCAGCCAAATTCATTATCATCATTAATTTGTCTGTTCAATTGCAATATAAATCATCCACATTTGCAGATTCCTCTAAAGATAGTTACGTGGAATTTTGGTTGATTGGTGATCATTTGCCTACATTGCAAGTTTGTTTTTAAAAGCTTGTTGAGTTGCAAAAAACATTTTTTTGCTGCAAAGTGCAAGACTAATGGAATGTAATTTCTAATTATCATGCGTGTGCTGTGAAAAATCAACAAAAGGTTCCCCCAGAACCTGCATGTTACTGATTTTCTGTAGAACATTAGCAACCAATCTTTAGAAAGGAATCAATATTTTCAGCAGTTTAACTCAGCTGTATACATGGGATGTTTAAATGGGACTGGGATCTTTTTGTGGACATTACATGATATTAGTAGCTGTAGCCTCATTCTAATTGAGTCCAGTGTTCTCATAGACACACAATACTGTTGTGTTTCTAATATTTATTTATCTAATATAGCATTTTGTCCATTTTTGATTAACAATCCTGATAGTTAACCTTTTTTGAATGCACTGTAGTTACAAACGTCTACAGCATTTGTTACAAATGCTTTTCTTTGCCTATTTCTAGTAGTCCCTCCCTTATTTCACCCTTTTTTTTTGTAAAATTTTGACACCAAAAACACACCCCTTTAATATGGAATGTGGTCGAATGAGGCCTGGCTTTAAAATGTATCCTTTTCCAATGTCAGTACTTCCTGGCTTTACCTCATTTATCCTTTTATGCACAACCGCTTAGAGGCACTATTTTCATTAGTGCTGCCTTTCACATAACTCTCCATTTTACCTCAGGACAGTCTCTGAAAGGCTCTTTTAATGCTGCTGACAGAGAATCATTTGCTGACTTTTATCCCCCTAACAGTGGCTGATGCTTACTGCCCTACAGTTTAATACAGTTAGGGTCCATAACCTTCTAGCGTAATTTTAATATATCTCATTACCTGCCCTAGGAGTACAAAAAAGTCTGTAATGTGTAACATACAAACATAGTCTAAAGAAATTCTCTGAATAGACTCGCCTTTAAATCAAGTTAAGAGACACTTTCGAAACATGTGTTTGAACCAGTTATCAGTGTGAAAGAGTTTGTCATGTAAAAGAAACATTATATTTGGTGACACATCCATAACTCAAAAAGTTATATAATTACAAACATTTATCATCTACAATTTATGCATTTGGGTTCACACTCTTCATTCTATATTTGAATCCACAATGTGGCTGTAATTGAAAGCCATCTTCTTAATTGACCTCTGTTTGCATTTTTGCTTTTGCCAGAAGTGTAACGGATGTGGGCATAGAAAATGTAGCAGAGATATGGCCCACATCTCTACTTTACAACTCCCTGAATGACCGAAACACAGTGAAGCCCAGAAGACTTTAATCTAGAACAGCACATTTTTCCAAAACAGGTTTTTATTATACTCCACATTTCAGTTTTTTCTTTCTTTCTACCGCGCAAATAAATAAGGTAAAAAACATATGGCATGCTTAATCAAAATGACATGTGGCACCTTTGGTTTATTTCCGGTTTAATGGTACATACTGCATAATAGTACATGTTGTAAACACTGCAGGACCTAAGGTACCTAAGGTAATTTTTTTTTTTTTTTAAAGAAACTGGTGTTTTCTAAATTCTGTTCTCTCTCCATTAAAATCACAGCATCTTCACAGTTGGTTCCAAAAAAAAAATAGAAATTCTGTTACTCAAGTAAAAAAAAACAAACAACTTTTAACATTTGCTGAGTAATACAGAACGTTTTCTAAAGCACATCGCTTACTGCATTTACAGTACATCGTGATGTATGGTATCAAGATTGATCCTGTCAACACAATTGTTATCGCAGAGAAATATGTAAATTCCAAGATCATCTGCCAGCTGTCAACAGGACTGATGCATTCCTGTCTGAGTTTGTATTTTGATATAAAGTAAACACCTCATGCTAAATGCAATCTATATGGCTATGTGTTGAGCAGGGGACTGGTTCCAGTGTGGCTCACTGCTTCCCATGGAGGGGAGTGTGGTATAAGTATACAACCATCGCAACTGGACGAGCACTTTTTCCTAGACATATGTAAAACTCTAATCTGAAACATATATTCCTGCCAGGAGACAATCAAATATTCAAGAGCAGCTGCTTATTATGCTGTACCACACACTGAAATGTGGACAAATACCGTACATCTAATGCAGTGCAAAACATCAGGGCAAAAAAACACAGTTCAAGTAAAGTAAAAATGGTTGATAATGGCTGATAATGCACAGAAGTGACGTTTCTTTAATTGATTCCTCTGTGTCCTTACACGCATCCCCCCCTTAGTTAAAGGCAAGAAGTGGTGTTTTAATTTTGTACAATTGTAATCCTTCTTGCTATATAATTGAATCAATATACACAAAATAAATACCTAAATGGGAAAATATGATACACTAAAACTAATCTGACTAAGCATGTAATATATTATAATGTTAATATTTATATAATTTCAAGGCGGCAGTAAGTTAAAAGCATGGTTTTCAATTAAACTAGGGTTCTTTAGTAATGGAACTTAGAAATTAAATTAGTGTGGCAGCAAAATAATTCATTTGTACTGAACAGCACTCAGGCAGTATGTCAAAGTGATCCGTATCTGAACCCCATACACTATTAGATTAACCTTTTTCTGGAATAGTTTTTTGTAAAGCTACCAACATGGATCATTTCATTATCTATGTTTCATTTATTTTTTGCTGAGCTGACATAAATAAAATAAATAAATACATAAAAAAATGAATTCCTAGTTCTGAGGACACAGCTTATTGATTAAGTTTAAAAATAAGATTCAGACAATGTAGTTAAAATAGGCTGTTTCTGAGAAGCTATACCCTTATGTAGATGTTTAACTATAATTCAAGGCAAGTGGAAGGCTTTCTGCTGCAATCATAGGAGCTGCAGGCCAGGTCTATCCTTGCCCTATTTTATCCTTTTTAACCTGTTTGTCACTTCTGGTACCATTGTGTACATTTTCATTTGTATTGTAAACTTTGAGGATTTCTGAAGGTTAATGAAGCCAATATTTCTTCAAATGTCAACCCCTGTGAATCATACAACAAGTTTAAGATGTCCAAAAAACTACTTATAGTCAAATCATACTACAAATCTTTAACAAAAAAGGACCATATACATGTTATTATATATATATATATATATATATATATATATATATATATATATATATATATATATATATAGAGAGAGAGAGAGAGAGAGAGAGAGAGAGAGAGAGAGAGAGAGAGAGAGAGAGAGAAATGGACAGTAATTGTCATACAGTGTTTGTGTTATATATTGTCTTAAATGTGGGTTCTAACCACATAAACAAAGATTTTTGATTTTCCATCTGTAATGACATATTTGTTAAGCCCTCCCTTACGATTAGGAGCCTCAAAGCTAGGGAATGCACAAGTACATGCCATTACATTTCAGGGCTTGGATTCTGCCACTTCTTGTTTGTGCTGCTTGAATTGCAATCCATAATCAGAGACTCAATTTTGTAAATAAGGGTTTACTTTACTTTACTTTATAGTGGCTTTGTGTTTTACACGAAGGTGCTGCTGCACAAGTCTATCAAATACCGAAAAAAAGATTGTTTAGTGGAGAGATATCTTGGATTTATTTGATTACTTTACTGCTATCTGCAGAATGGGTGACATGAGCCCCCTCTTAATGGTGTGCATGCCCTGCGTCAATGTCAACAGAGCAGATCAATATTTCATGAAGACAAAGCTGCCTGACAGATTGCAGCTCCGACTAATTAAGCCTTGTCTAATGGCTGACAGGGGTGCAAATGTGCCTCGGTGGCAACCTTTAGCTAGTACTCTGCAGCTGTATAATCCAAGTGACACTTATAAAGCATTTAGGGAAACACCAAGCAACATGAGACAGTATGTTATATTATCATCTGTTAAAAGGAGACACCTCTAGCAGTTTACATTATTTACATTTCATATGGTTGTTTTAAAAAGAGAGTGGGGTCTGGAGCACTTATAAGCCATAGCCTATGCCAGGGCTTCCCAACCCTGGTCCTGTGGACCCCATGTGTCTTCTGGTTTTCATTCCAACTGAGCTCTCAATTACTTAACTAAACCCTTAGTTGAACTAATAATATGCTTAATTAGGCCTTTTTAATTGTTCTCAGCTCCTATAAAGTTGCAGAGTTCAAGTTATTTAATGTTATAGCTAACTTCAAATCTGCAACTTTTTAGGAGCTAAAAACAAGTAAAAAAAAAAAAAGTCCAATTAAGCAAATTATTAGTTCAATTAAGGGTCTAATTAAGTAACTGAGAGCTTGGTTGAAATGAAAACCAGAACATGCATGGGGTCCCAGGACTAGGATTGGGAAGCACTGGCCTATGCCTCTTACTCTGAAACACTGTCCTGACACTTCTTCAACACTGCAGACCTATGAAGAGGTCAAGGAAAAATAACTCCATTCAAAACAAAAGAGGACTGTTATTGTCGTCCAAGAAAAATAACTCCACTCAAAAAGGTCTTCAAACAATCAAAGCTAAAACTTACAGTACAACCAAGTAGACAAACATATCAGCTAATCCCTCCACCAGATGTACCACATTTCTGAAAATTACACCCAACCAATTGTGATTTGCTTGCAATACAGTTACAGTATTTCGGGTCAGGCATGTTGACAGTAAGAGCTAGCTTCTCAAAGCTATTCACTTCAAACTGTCATTAGCCTCCAAAAAACAAAAAACAAAAAACAAAAAAAACAGAAATTGTAATTGGTGTGTGTTTTTTTTTTACCTTTTACAAAGAAAATAGCTTTGAGAATCTAGCCCTAAAGTTACCAAGTCAAAAACAAAAAACTAGGGGCTGTATGTTGTTTCATATTAGTTTAAGTATTTTTTTAATTATTATTTTTTTTCTTACAGAGAAAATTTGTGCTAATAAAATGTGCAGCGAAAAGCTTTCAGAAGCCAGAGCCCCATGTGTTTTTATACAGCGTAACTTAACAAGCCCTTCCAGATAAATGAGGAGGATCACAAGAGCCCTCTAAAGGTAATATAAAAGCAGATGAGTATAATTGCAGACCAATTTACTATCGTGCGGAAATGTCCTTTCCTTATTAACTTTGTTTTCATTTGTGTTGACAAGGGTTAGGCCTGCTTTCATCTGCGGTTTAACACAAACTCATACTTCGTGTGCACTTCTAGCTTCTTTTCTCTTCTTTGTATATAATCTAGGACAGTTATGATGACCCATATGCAAAGACATGTCGACCCCTTGCCTTTATAAACACCAGTGGGCTAAAATGAACTGCAAGCAAATTAATAATCCTGCAGAGAGCACAAAAAAGGAGAAAGTACAGTATATGCCTGGCTGAAAACAAGTGCTATTCCAAAAAAAAACTTCAACCACTGATGTGTGAGCTTCTATTAATCATATAGAGCACTTTGTAATTAACACAGACTTACTCTGTAGTCACATTGAAATGCAGGGTTTTATTTTCCTACTTCCAAAAATGAACAGCAGTTAAGGCATCTCACCTGACCAGCTGTCAAAGGCAAGCTTGAGGTAAAGTTTTAAATAAAGAGTTCTGTTGATATTACAGCTAACAAAAAAAAAAAGGTGTCTTCTTGCCGTCTGTTTTTAAATAAAATGTAGCGCCTGTTTTCCTTTAAATTTTCAAAGGATTACAAAGCATGTGCTTAGTATAATAAGGGAGTTTGTGATTTTTTTTTTTACCAGAGTAACAAAGTGAAACTGAATAAATATTTCAAATACATAAAAATAAATAAATAAATAAATAAATGCATAAATACATACATACCAGCATTGTAAGGATATGCATAATATTGAAAGTTATATTCTTGGTGCTGTTCAGAAATAATTTTGCTAGGATTTGCTACTGGCATGCTCATAATAAGCATCATATTACAATTCTGTGCACAGATACCGAATAAATCATTCCAGTGTCAAGCATCACTGCTGTATAGCAGTCACATGGACTGGACAGTGCTGCTGAAACTATATTCTTTAGACGTGGGAGGAAAGGTGACGTGAGGATGACATACGCAGGCCCTATTGTAGACCTTGCTGCTACTTTAAAGCACTTCCCATTGCAGATAAGAAAGGGTTACATGATAGCTCAATATACTGTGCTGCTTCAGCTTTGCAATACTTAGTGCCTCTGTCTTCAAACACTCAGTAGACATGCAGTGGTATTTACTTAACAGCACTAGTCATGTTCAAGTGCCATAACTGGACACGGCAGTGACAGCTGTATCTGCATACCAGTGACAACCCACATTGTGTCAGTGGATTTCTGATCCTAGTGTCAGCATGTACAACAGGGGCACAATGAAGACCTGGTGCACTGTAATCAATCAGAGCTCGTGCCCTCATTCAGTGGAATCAACTGCTGCATTGGATTTGGCAAATGCAGTAGGTATTTTGACCATTTGTTATTATTATTATTATTATTATTATTATTATTATTATTATTATTATTATTATTATTATTATGTTTTTGTTTATTGCTTATCCTCCATTATATAAATCGACCACATTAAATCCACTGACTGTGGAACCGCAGATATGTCAGCCCTTGTTACAAAAATCAGGATCGGTGACAGAAACATTGCACATGGGGATTACAACAAAATCTAGAACAGGATTTATGATTATAAATGCAGGCGAGTAATTTACATGACTTGTAGGGCTATCACTTCATTAGCAGCTCAGTGGTTGTGCATTCTAGAAATTCTAGGCACAATGACTACTGTATAGTAACATATATACTACTGTCTTTTTTCTTTGTAATATGTTTTATTAACATTAAAACATCTCTGAAGACACATCACATCTTCCTATAGCATAAACACACCTTTATATCTCTTAACAGAGTACTGACGTTTAATATGGGCAGATGTCAGCTATGAATGGTGACATGAGAGTGACTACCAACAGCAACAAGCATCTAGATGGATACTGTAGACAT
The DNA here is from genome assembly GCF_017654505.1 of Polyodon spathula. NCBI lineage: Eukaryota > Metazoa > Chordata > Actinopteri > Acipenseriformes > Polyodontidae > Polyodon > Polyodon spathula. The sequence continues at coordinate 33,641,977 of NC_054544.1, forward strand.
TTCTGAGAGAAGGCCAAAAGGTTTAGGAAACCTGTTTTCAAAATGCTTTTATTTATTTTGCATACTACAGCTGATAGGACAAAGAAAAGAAAAAAAAAACACTTCAGGGAAATGGAAAAAATAGTAAACAAAACAAAGTTGCATTGCAAGTAGACTATACTGTATGTTACAGATCTTTGAAAGTCTATTATATTCAATGTATTTCAAAACCAAAGGCATTATTGGATTAACTACTGAATGGGCCAATTCTTGTGCCGTATGTTTATTTCTCAGAAGTCAAGTCATTGTAACTTCATGACGCTACAGCTAAAGCAGGCCTACACCTTCACTAAACTCTGTAGGCCATTTGTTAAAATCTGGGTTTAATTATATATCCTGTACAGTGTGGAAAAATTGTGCAACTGGAAAACTGTGCTTCCTTTATATACACTGAATGTTTTTAGCAACATTTTCCTAGCGCTGGACATTTAGTAAAGAATTGCAATTGTTTCACCCTAAACTGCTGTTTTAAAAAATAAATTAATTAATTAATAAAATATATGTGGCTTCTATTTTATTAACTTCCAACAATTATTGTACCTGTACAGTATGCCTCGATGGATGGGCACAAAAGTGGTGTTTCACTCATGAATATTGAGGTACACTTTTATTATAGGTCTGTCAACTTGTTTCTACACAGACATACCTATATTATTGAACTGGTATTTTAGCTAGTGCTTGTGTGTAGCTACCTAGCATTATTGTCTTCATAATAGATCTCAGATTGGCTGTGTGAGTCTGTGTGCATAAGTGAATGTATTCATTGGCACAATAAAAATCTAACTACAGCCTCTCTTTTCATATAATATGTAATGGTATTATCAGACACATGAGGTCATGAAGACTGAACTGTTTCCTTCATTTGTCTACCGCCTGAGTGGGACTTTGGCTAAAGAATAAACCTACATGCCAGACAAAAAAAAAAAAAAAAAAACAAACAAAAAAAAAACATATCCTTTATATAACAATCCCCACTGGATAGCAACCAGTGGTACGAATCTGCCATAAATCACACAAGTGCACTGGCTCCAAGTGCATATTAAACAGCGTAATTTTGCAGCCATTTCATTTAACATGTTAACTTATGAAAATAATTTGCTAAATTTGAAAATAAATGTCTTTATAGCGGCATGAATCCTGGACAGCAGAGCACAGTTAAAAGGTACTGTCATTTCACGGGTCTCCCTTAGAACACATTCTGTTTGCCTTTCTACAAATCTAAAAATAGACAGAACATTATACAGCTTATATTCATCTCCAGCTCAACTTGACAAACACACAGTAAATGCAAGCCCTGAACCATCTTAAGTATTACAGATCAGGGCTTGGCTCTGTCTGTATGCTAAAAGTGCTTACAATATCAACATCTTTTTAAATGTCAGATTTCTAACCTTTTCTATGGTAGCAATAACTAAGTAAAGCTCAATGGCTATCACAATGTTGTATTACAACCTCTGGATATAGCGAGCTAGTTTAATTCTAGGTAGGCAACACATTGTATTTCCTATTGCTTGACAAACACAACAAAAACAAACACACACATCAAAATGGTTGCCTTTTTTTCTTATTTCCAAATACAGAATTTAAAACACACCCTAAATGTTTCTAAAATGACAGGGAAATATACATGGCACAGTAACTGTATATAAGAACAAGCTGCTCAAATCCTTAAACCTAAAGATACTAGCTCTCATTAGTTATATACAAGCCCAAACATGCCTGCTTCTATGGCCTCAATAAGTTGGCTAGATTTGATTTGAAAGATCACTGTAATTGCAAGATAAAAACATAGCATATGACAGTCTCAAAAATAAATAAATAAATAAACACATAAATAAAAAGAACCTGGCATTCTACAAACTTGATACTGTGCCCAAGAGGTATTATCACAGTGAAATACTAGATTTATGGTACTTACTTTTAAAGAGTCAAAGCAGGCGATAATTCTTCCATTTTCAACTTGACAGCTTTTTGCAGGATGTGCAAATTTACATTCCGTGTCTGGCCGCGAGCAAGTCCCTCTTTGGAACTCTCTACACACTTCCAGAGTGAGCCATTTTGTGTCCCGCATTTGCGCGATATTGACTGCCATGTTTGAAATGTATAGGTGGTTGAAATTGAAAAATCTAAAATAAAAATCTCTAGGCAACCTGTGGTATGTTTTATTGAATATAAATGTTAGCTAAAAAATACTTTTTAAATTGTATTTTGCTTTTATATTATTTCTTTGTTTCGGAGGTGCACTTCAGAAAACTTACAGTGTTCCCTCTGTGAAGCCTAAAAACGAATTACTTGACAAAAAATAATTTTAAAGCAGTAATATCAGCAGTGAATAAATGTATATCAAACACTCTGGCCTGGACTATATTTGAGCCCAACTTGGAGCCCAAAATAAGCATGAAAATGTGGCAGACTTTTCAAACTGTTTCCTGTAGAGTTGGCAACTGGGATATACGGTGCAATCGTTATTCATCGGATTAGTATATAGAGTTCAGCAGTGTACAGCAACAATCGAAACCTGACCTTCTTGTCAATTTAATGGCGGTAAAACCTCTGTTTTCTTTCAGAGCAGAAAAAAAAAAAGTTTTGTTTGTACAGTAAAGCAGCAGTGAAATGGCAATGCCTGGATACTGAGGACGTGTTTGCTCAATTTGAGGTACAGGTGGGGGTGGCTGGACTAGAGCTGAAGAGTAGATGTGCTGTCGTCGCAGTCTAGCTGGCAGCAAGCAAGGCAAAAGCAGTGACTGCTCTAGAAGCGGTTCCAAGCAGCAGAGACGTCAGGAAAGGCACTTCTTAGTACCAACCTGTAGAAGAAAGAGATACATTAAAATTCACCAAACAGCATTTGATTCCTTTGCCCACCGACACACTACTCCCCCTACCCATCGTCCCACGAATTAGCATGCAAGAACCAGCCACATACCACACCAGTATGTGTAAACCACATACTTACAGTAGAGCATATTGCAGCCAGTAGATTTGTCAACATAAAAAAGAGAGAGAGAAAGGGGGGGGGGGAGTGCGCGATAGCAAGGTGACCAATCACAGACAGTGTTGCAGCAGTATTCTGGGCTGGAAGCCCATCGTGTGGGTTGTCTTATGAAAGGTCACGCCTATCAGATGTTCATTACTATGCAATAAGTTTAGAAAATGTCCATCTGATGTGACTGCTTAGCGAGAGAATAAGCATGTGGATTTAAAATGTACTAAACATGCTGCAAAATGATTAAACCGCGCTGCCTTTCAAAAAATACTTATCTTATGCTGGCAAAGACACCTGCAAATTGATTAGAGAAGCAAGCCTCAGAAATGCAGATACCTCTATAGCTTGCTTGCTTTTATGACTGTTCTGCCTGTTCTGCAGAGACTACATTTCATCTGACACCCATGAATAAAAAAGGAAAAGGGATGTTTATGAATGGTTCAATCTCCTGACCCATTCCATTTACTTCCTATTACTCACACCAGGCCATGCCTCTCCACAGAGACACCGGCTCCAGCTCCAGATGCAGCGTATACAGTAAAACCCTTCCACTCAGTGAGCAGACTGTCAATATATTACAACCAGGTCCAATATCAAAAAAATCATTCTTTATTCTGACCCTTTTTCAACTAAGCAGTCGAGCCGTGCAGGGAAAACAGAGGAATCACAGTGCTGTCAGTGTGTCTGGTAAAATCAAGGCTCAGCCAAGGAAAAAAGCAATTCCATTACAGCAGCATTAAATATTAACGAGGCAATTTGATTTTTAGCAAGGCTGTGCAATAGAGAGTGCCGTTTCCCTGACTGATAAAACATGTAGGTGGTGGCGTCACATGAAGGCCTGTTACAATTAGCTCTATCTACATGTCATTAAGTCTGCAGCGTCTAGCCTGGCCTAGTTGGCTATGTCCTGGAACTATATTTCAACATCGCACTTTTGAAACATCTGACTGTGTTTTTACCAGCAAGCAGAGGGATTCACTTTCTCACAAAATCTACGCTCTTTCCCTAAACTTGTTACTAAGCCACAAAAAACTAATTTGCTATCAAGGACAAAAAAAAAAAAAAATGTAAATAACACATCATTTCTTTAGTTTTTACTCCAAGGCTTGAGTTAGTAAAATAATGTTTTTATGATTTATAAAACACAGCTTGATGTTCATGAAACTTAAAATAATGTTTTTATGATTTATAAAACATAGCTTGATGTTCATAAATATATTGTATATATATATATATATATTATATATATATATATATATATATATATATATATATATATATAGATAAAAAATGTAACATGTAGTATATCTCTGTACACATCTAAACACACATTTTTGTTCACAATAACCACAATACAATTTACAATTTAGGAACAAGCAGATTTACAGAATAACCATCTGTATGCACGTTTTGTGTCCACTCAGTTTGACCTTTCTCTGATTAGTACAGCTCTTAGCAATTTCTGCAGCATCTTATAACAGGCTTAAAGTTGGTAACTTGTTGGCCAAGTAATTCTGAGCTGCTTTGTAAATGTGCATTGAATATAACTGTAACAAGAACAACGTCCACAAACTGTGAACATCCAAACCAGGCTGTGAAATATCTTATACAAATCACTGTAAGTCATTTTTAATAAATATTCAGTTTCACAAAGAACATGACAAATTAATTATACAGCAAGATAAGTAAATAGACTGTTGTCATAAGTGAATATAACAGAGTTTCTATTTATTTAGCTTTAAGACAAGTCTCCATAAACAACCAAAGGCATTATGGCAATTAACATACTGAACTGTTTTCACAACTGAATGCATGTAGATTAGAATTCAAGACTTTAAAGCTGAACACCTGTATAAAAGACTGATATTTAAATCAAAATATAGATATAATTTTATTCCTGTTGACACTGACTAGTAATGTCATTTTGAAATACTTTGTTTTTATGAGATACTGGAGGATATGTCTGAAACTTTAACAACAATAATAAAACTATTTAATTTAAAACATATGCCTTAACAATATAACAATGTTTTTTTCATGATAACTATTTTTGTATATTAAAAAAGTGCATCGTGTTTTCACCCCTGTATTAAAACAGATTCATTATGGAGATGGATGGCCTCACATAGTTATGTGCATTATGTTTAATCTATTTAAAGACACTGTGTTATTTGATAATCTGCTAATCTTTCCAATAAAACTTGTTTACGCAGGCACTCTCCTTACAAGCCACATTGAAGGAAGGTCTTCTAGTAAAGTCTTTTGGAAACCTTACGCCTATCATTATTACAGCCTCGCCAAAAACTCTTACTTTTAGTGTATTTGTAATTGCAGATTAATTTAGCTTTTGTTTTAGGCATTTACTGTAGATTATGCATACTTTTATTGTATACTACAGCATTGACTATATGTCATCATAGCACTTGATTGGCACAGATAAATAATAATAAATTAAAAAAAAAAACACACACACACACAAAAACACACAACTTGTTCTAAGTACTTTCCACCACTTTGAGATTCTCGACCGTATGTAATAATACCAAAACCATAGTCTACATTCTAGACACAGATGTTATACCAACAGGTACATATTACTGTTTCTTACATTTCAGTTTCACTTCTCTTCCATTTCCCCTCATATACTAACAGGTATACTACTATGCTTTTGTATTCCAGAGCCATTTTAGATTTAGACAAATGAAAAAAGAAAACTGACAGAAAGGTTTGAAAGTAGTCATTAGCTTAAACTACAGAATACAATGTTTGTGGTGAAGTCTCATCTGGTATATAACACAAAGACATTCTCCTAAATGTGTGAGAATCACTGTAAAATCATGATACTGTAACTGTACAGTGCATAGTATATTTAATCTCTAGTATAGATTACTTTAGAGAAAGGAAATCTACCATGTGTACAGCAGGAAAGCCAGGAAACAGTGCAGCAGCTAATGCTGCAGTGCCCACAATATCAGACTGCAAGGTCAGTAATGCTAAGAGCTAGAATGGAATTGAATTAAAACTTACTGTCAAAGGCATTTTCTTTAAAAACTGGAAATTTTGGTAAGATTCTCCCCCAAAGAAATTTTTGCTACAGTAACATAAGTCATAGATATAGTGGGATTTTTTTTGTTTTTTGTTTTTGTTTTTTTCTTCATATGGCTGCATTTAGCTTTAAAGGCCTTTTGAAGTCATAGATTTTCAAAAATCTGAGTTTAAAGTTGCAATATAATAAGTTTGGCTGATTCGATTGCGGTTATAACTTTATTACTAAGCATGCAGATGACATTAGTACATTTAATTTACTATACTAGTACTATAAATACATTCTTTCAAAGCTTAAAAAAACCCAGATTCCTGTCAATGGGTCTGTTTTCACCTGCAAAAAAGTGAGAAGCATGTTCAGGTATTTGGTGTCTGCAAATTGAATGGAACGATTGTATAGAAGCATTGTCTGGAAAAGCATGGGCACTGACGTGTGAGCTGCAGACAGATGGTAAGAGCATGTAAGCACTGCCTTATGTACTCTTCAATTGAGACCAGGGTAAGGGCTTCTATATTATACTCCAGCTATCAACGCTGTTGCATCCTCATGGTCCAATGCAGGTTCATGCAGCAAAGTCACTCAAGGTGAAGTTAGTGTGGGCTATAACATAGCAAACAGTAGTGCTACTTTGTGCTCAATATCATATGCTTTCAATAGGAACTTCAAATGGCCTGCAAGGGGCGACTGGGAAAGTAAAAACCCTCTGTAATATATAATATAAGTATAATTGGTAGCAAGTATATCATTATGTTTTTCCGTAATTAAATGTAACGTTTTCATGCAGAACATTCTTCAAAGCGATCACTGCTTCTTCCTTGGTCGACTGTGTTTCTGATATCATTGATGTCATTTTTTTTTTTCTCTAATGAAATAATTGTTGTTTCCCTCTTTTGTAAAAATTATTAAAAAGGCAGAGGCACTTCATTTAACATTTTAGTTGTTTTGTTATTATTATTATTATTATTATTATTATTATTATTATTATTATTATTATTATTATTATTATTATTATTATTATTAATTCTAGTTTTTATTTCTAATTTTATAGTTATGTTTTGTTTTATTCAACTCTGCTGCAATCTTTTCACTGACACAGAAACCCTGTTCTGCCACAAAATCTGGTGTTTCATCACATTTTACTACATGTTAATGATGTCAACAAATTATGTCACTTTTAGCTTATAAAAGACTTGTATTCCCATCCTAATTATCCTTTGAGGCTACAATCCTCCTACTCGGTCTGGGGATGTCTCAACAGGGAGTTGTAGGCGGTCCTGGCACAGTCTCCTAAGATTTACCTTCATCCAAAAAACTGCTTCTAGACTACTATAGTAACCTCTAATTGGACCCAAAATGAATAACAAATTATACAGCTGCTACAGCATTATAAAACACATATAGTGTTATCATTTGAATTTAATCCAAGCCTGGGTCTTCCATATAAAAACAACAATGGTCTTACTGCAGTAAAAGCTTTTTTGTTGTTGTTGTTGATGAAACAATCATTTCTGCCTCTGAAACTGTAATTTAATACAGAAATGTTCAATTTATTAACTGACAATTGTCACAATTTCAGCTGGGTTACACACCCCAAGTGGTCCTTTTGAATACCATCTCATGTCAGAAATTTAGCATAGAGGTGTTTTTTCTGAAGCAGGACATAAGGGCATGATGAATAATTATAATTATTATTATTACAATTGACCTGCAGTACAACAAAACTGTCTAGTTATATGATCCAATGGATGATCTGACTTAAACCAAGACAAGGTTCACTGAAGGTTCCAAATATTTTAAATGTTCTTGTTGTGGCTTTCTAAAAAAAAAAAAAAAAAACATCAGGTTCTCACACGGTAGCACTTATAAAGCTTTTTAAAAGAATGGCTACCCTTATCAGCATTCTGCATGTGCAGTTGCCATAGTTAATCTGAGATTCTAGCCTCTTCGATGAAATTTAACACCAAGGTGTACGTGTGTGTGTGTCTATATATATATATATATATATATATATATATATATATATATATATATAATGGTGTTATACAAATAAGATTTGCTCTCTAATGCTTTGGTCAACTTTCTCTGTGAAGCTTCAGTTTACTAGCGTGGCAAGGGAACAGGGTCTCTTTATAAATGAACACGAGTGCTTATAGGGTTAGCCTATATATATGTTTTCAAATAACAAACCTCCCTGTATGAAGCATGCAGTCAGTGCAGCTGAATAAGACTTGCCATGATATTTCTCCCCTTAGCAACATGGCATAATCATGTCTTTGATAGGGGAAAGAATAGTAGAATAAACAAATCTAAAAAATAAAACATGAAATGGGCTATACACAGAGCTTATGAATCATGTATGAATAATACACCTACTGATGTACAGCTGGCCGCAATTTCAGTAGGGTACAACAGCGATTCATCCAATAAACAGACAACACAGACTCTAGACAATACATCAATTGTCAGGTTGTCACATACAAATGTAGTAAGATAGGTCTTAAAGCAAGTGTAAGTGAAAACAAAGACACTTTAGAAACCGCAAGGCATCTACAGAAACCATGTGCTTTGCATGAACAGAACCCTTTACTAACATGCACAGCCTTTATTTACAGTCTAAACTGTAGCTGTTATTTCTCAAATTAGCATAACTGTAGTGATGATATATTTCAGCAGTTAAATGGATATTACAAGCCTCAAACCGGTGTACAAGATAGTTCGAAAAAATGTTAGCCTTGATTTTACAATACTATTATATTGTATTCTTTAACATAAGAAATGATAATGCACACATTAAACAACTAAATTTAATAAGTAAAATATCCTGCAGCCTTAGTTATAGGCAGTGTTTGTCTTTATCCTAGTTGAGATGTTTTACCTAGGATTTCCACAGTAATTCAATTTAATTCAGTGATGAAAATGTGTTCAAACCATAGCCCTAACAAGAGGTCTGTGTTATTTCTAGATTTACTGTAATCACACAAAACTTTCACGATTCAAACAATTCTTTATTTATTTTTTAAATCATAATCAAATATTTATATTTTACAATTTACAAAAATGCAATAACTTTAAACGCATCTCATTTTTTATATTTTAAAAATGCAGTTTGTGTTTCGGGTGAATATCAGCATGCTGTTCTGTCACACCACACTGGAATATTACAGTATTTTTTTTTCGGTTTACATTTAGTTTGTGCAACTAGTGCAGCACTTTGTCGGAATTTGTATTCAGTAATAATCTGAACACAGGCTGGTCCACAGATAGGGACAGTCTATAACCAGCCACCACTATTGTGCTGTGTTGACATCCAAGAAGCCAAATATACAGGTACACTGCTTTAGTCACTTTATTTAAGCATCTATAGTGAAAATATAAATCACTTTCCTGATCTATTGTAGTTGCCACAAAGACATCATCAACAGTGATTAAGATACCTCCATAGTACAATTCACTTTTTGAAATTGAGGCCTTGCATTTATATCTTATCTTTCTTTTTATCTATTCGTCCACCCTGTTGGATGGTGATCTCAGCTGTACCTTCTTCCAACAAAGGCAAGAGAACCAGGAGAGCAGGCAGAAAGCTATTGTTCTTGAGCCTGACATATATCGCTAGAGAGCTGAGGATTTTAAACACTTTCTTTGGCCCAGTCTAAAATAACTGTATTACTGTCTAACTTTTTTTTTGTTTGTTTGTTTGTTTTAATACGTATTTGTGCCAGGGAGACAGCAGCGGTAGCTGAAATGGTGGGTGTGGTTGTAAAAAACGTGATCGTATTTCAAATTCAGAAAATAAATCTTCTACCTTCTGGTATTGATAAAATGGTGTAAGAATTAAATATGTATGTTCTATTAAAATATATATTTATCCAGTATCTTTTAAAATATTCAGTAAAACAAACTTACTATAAGGGTAGTCTTAGCCTTGAGGTATTTTGTGTAAAGATAGCATTAATCAACTCAGAGACAGCATTGTCTGACTTATTATATATACTGAAACTTTCATCAATATACTTTATTATGACGTTTTGCTAACAATGCCAGATTCCTGACCTTTGAGGGATAAAAACCTGTGCCTGTATTTAACTTTTATATAAAAAATAACCTAATTAACTTTTCTAGGAAAAAAACAGACATCATGTTTCCCTTAATGATTAGTGCACTTCCGTACTTTTCTTATAGTTAGCAAGTGACATATTGAAAATTAGTTTTTAAAAAAAAAGCATATTTCCAGTCTTCCGCCATGCTGGCTTGGCAGGACCATGCTGTACTGAAATACAGCACTTGCCATATAAGGAAACATGGCTAAACATGTCACGCATAATTTATATGCAGTAGGCAGAGAGTTAACCTTTCAGAGCACACATTTGGACCATATGCAAAACAAGCTGTCTTCGCGGGATTTCAATTAGGATGACGCAAAACCTTATAAATACTGATCTCAGTTATCCGAATGTTGTCATAATGGCTTTTTTGGAAGGATTCTGGGCTGATACTGCTGTAGTATCCACCTGTTTCTCTTTCTGATCAGCTGAAAAACAGCTTTTTAGCTGTGCTTCGGTGCTGCCTGCAAAGCACTGACAGGAAGAGGCTGCTTTACACAGCTCTGCAGCTGTGACCTTCTGTTTTCATTCCAGCTATAGATGGTGTGTGATATGAAACCGTAAACCACAGTAACCTAGACCTGCAGCCTGATACAGTAAGCCAGAGCAGCCTAGTCTCACTTCCTCCCTTCAGCTTTCAGTCAGCCCTGGGCTCCAAAACAGAAAGCAACAATAGCAAAGAATTACAAAACAAACAAAAAAAAAACTTACCTCTCACATTTTTTTTCCCCCTCAGATCAAATAAAACCATAGAGACATTGCCCAAGGCATCGTGGAAATTATTATTTGATGACAAAGAAATTAAAATGAACTTGTTCAAGCTATTATCAGAAAGGCATTCTGACAGTCTCTACACATTCAGCTGCAGTGGAAAGGCTGTTGAATATAGCCTTGCAGACTCTTATCTCTGCTGGCTGCTCTGCGTTGCTGCCTGTTTTTGCCCCTCCCCTAAGAGCAAATCCAACCAGGAAGCATTGGATGTGTTAGACTAGACTGGGTCTCTCAACTATGCACAAGTGAAACATGCTTACGAAATACTGCCTGATGTGTCTCGCACGTACCAGTTTTCGCACTGGACGAATACCAGACAATTCTTTGTCAGATTTAGTTTAAACACAGATTATATTTAGGAAGGACAATGGAGGGAGTAAATAGGATACAGCTGAAAAAGAATCCCCCCACCCCACCACCACCACCACCACAAGTAGCTTTTGGTTTAATCCGTCTGATATGTAAAGCATACTGTACAATATTCTCTGAACTGCAGAGCAAGACTAATAGATTTACAAATACTGTTGCCATGGACTTTCAATATAGGCTTTGACCTAGCTTTTAGCAGAGTTCTGTGCATGCAGTTTAAGAAATCTCACTGATGCCTGAATGAATGTTTAGTTTGGACTTTAATAAATATTTATAATCCATAAGCCAAGAATAAAGCCATTTCAATTTGAAATTTCTACCTACTAGAACAATTTCTTGTGACCAAAAAAGGAGACTGAAAACTTTTCAGATTGTTTTAGAAAGTTCTGATGTGTCATGATGTATACAGTACATGTGAAATACTGTACAGCTTGCTATTTGAAATCTGTAACTTAAAAGCACATTCAATGCAAATAGACACAACCTCCCGACTATATCGCTTTATTTTATTGAATTCAAGCCCAGTTTTATATGTCAACAACACTTGTGTGATGCAATTGCCCAAACCAATCCAATTGCTTGCAAAAAAAGCAAAACAAAATATGAATGCATTGTAATAATAATGGGTGTTCAGCAGCTGGACCTGCATAGCTGTATTTATACCCTGCCTTCCAACAAGTATTGGAACAACCTGCGTCCTAATACTGACCTAATAGCTGCTGTTGGGCACTATACCATAGGGCAACTCCTTTTTGGTTTGAGAAAGATGGCTGAACATGCTGCATACATACGTGTAAGCCTTTGTTTATTTTGATCTAAAATTTTAGCAAATGCATAGAAGTTAATCAAAAATACCAGAGCTGTTAAAAATATAAATCACGTTTCTTATTCACGTCTTGAAAGTCAAAACTCATTTGTCTATGTCAGAGGTCACTTTGTCAGTTCCTCGCCAATTCCCAGTGCAGATGCCTGAATAACCATGCAGACAATAATGGCCTGTAGTCTGGCTTTCTTTCCTATGTAAGCACAGGCTTTTGGTTTCTTCTAACGTACTATGGACATACAGGAACCTTTACTTTCTAAAGTTCTCAAAAGCTAAGGCCCTGATTCTAAATATAATTTAAAATTTTATATATATTTCAAGATCTATATATATATATATATTATATATATTATATATATATATATATATATATATATATATATATCTATATCAAAACGTTGGTTTTGCTTGTTTACCATTTACGTGGAAAACACTTGAAAGAATCCTAGACAGTGTATTTAAAATACTGGACTGCCTATTCCTTACACATTTCCACAATTACAAAGCTATTATGAATTCAATCAGTCATACACTAATCTTAAGGATTCACTCTAAAGGCTGCCACAAACCAGATCTGATGCGATTTTTCATTGGGCGACAAGATACTTTTGCAGCAACATGACCATACACAACAGAAGCGACATAAGGGTAATGCAGTTTGGAAACTTCCAGATCTGTCCAACTGTTAAAAATTGCTATTGACAAAACTATAATCAAGACTGGTATGTTTGACAATATGATGTGGAAATTATGTGTGTTTTATTTGACGGTATTTCAACATATATGGCAATAAATCATACACACCAGGCATATCCTGTTCCATCGAAATGATCTCCCATATATTGTCTTTCAAATCTTTATAATTGCGATGAAGCTTTGGGTATTTTTCTACGGCAAGTATTACTGTTTCCTCTGTCATTTTGGATACTGCTTCACCCTGCTGAACCACGTGCATTGAAGCTGTTCTCTGATTGGTCAATTCCCTTCTTGTAGCGCAATAAAATGCAAAAATTAGGATTCAGTCCTATTTATTTCACGGCGCTCCAGTGCCTCACTGGTGCCGCTCCTGTGTCGCCTGTCGTGTTATCTGTGATGTGAAAGATACTTATCAGAGGTATAATTCCTATAAGTTTCGTCGCATCGCTGCAGTTTCGTTTGTCGCATTGCGTCTGGTGGGTAGCAGCCTTAAATTGCTAGTTGCACAAACACAGAGCAAGAAAGGTTTGCAAAAGATGCCATTAATCCAGCTTTAAAAGGCACAATCTTTTCATGATAAATGCTAAAAAGTTTATTGTGGCTCACAAGCCGGCTATCATGGCACACTGTTGTTAGTTTGAGAGTGTGAATATCTGCTTTGCTGTGAGGCAGGGATACAAGTCTCCCATGCAGTAAACTGTCAGAACCCAATAGCACACAGCAAGAGGCCACTTTCCTTGATGATGGGATTACCTGTTGTCCTACAGGTGTGGGGAGGGGGGGAAATCACAAAACATTCACATTTGTAATTGGCCACAAACCAAAAATCAATGGTGCCCAAGGGGCAGAATTATACTTATTTATGTAAAAAGACTTGTGATAAAAACATAACCATACCCAAAAAAGTATTGCATTAAGTCTTGAACGAAACTGAAACGGTGACATGGAAATCCCCTGTTAAAACAAAATATCCCCCTCCCAAGAAATATGCAAAAGTTTCTGTACTATATGTCTTTTGCAGTTAAACCATTGTTCAGTGTCTTTTTGTTCATTATTAGGTAAACAAATAATGTTTCCATGTTGGGTGCATTTCCATGTTCATCATGTGATAACAGGCCTTATTTACCTAGACTGTTGCTGACTTCTGTAACAACACTGGGAAAGTTTCATGGATATCAAAATGCACTCACAAAAACAAACACAAGATATTTGAAAAGGGATCAACGTCATACAAAACGACATGGTACAATTCAAGGTATTTTAAAAAGGGGAGATTAAATCCCTATTTCATGACTAAATGCTGTTTAGTCAGTGGCGTCCTTATTTGTATGATATGTACAGATGTAATACATGCCTGCAACGTGTGCAAATCCTTACTGTTGTGGTTAACTTTTTAAAACCAATGATGAATTCCCATTAGCAGTGCTTAACTGTCCTCTTAATACAGCATGCTTAATGCACTCAACTGCCTACATGATACAGTCTGTCAAGAAACTAATCTTTCAGTTGCTATATTTGGTTTCAACATCACCATTAAAATAACAGAAATTTGCACTATGACTAATGCAAAACCGGATGAGGTGTGCATCTAAACCACATAACATAATAATAACCAATTTAGCAGAACTGACAAGAAGCTGAAATAAAAACATTTGTTATACTTTCAATAGCAATCCCTCATTTAAATTTCTTTAATGCACCCAAAAGTATAGGGCTGATTTATAGCGTTTTTGTCAATCACATTATCATTAATCATATTATTATCATTAATCATCATCCCAATAACAATAATAATAATAATAATAAAAAAAAAAAAAAAAAACTGCCTGTAGAGCTTGCCCTAGCTTGTAGAATATAATGATTTTGACTATTATCTATGGTGCATCATCTACAGGGCAGTACCACCAGGTTATGTTTTTATTAAATTAAACTATGACAAAAATAAATAAAATACATAAAAACATTATTAAATAGATAAATAAATAGAAAAATATGACATTTGAAATTTGGATGTGCTTATTCGTATGCATGCCCTTCACATTCTCAGTATTCATTACATTTAAAAACAAATTAAGTTTCTAACCTTCCTCCCAGGGCTTAGAAATCGTCCAAGGCCCAGTAAATTATTACTACTGTATGCATATTTGAACTCACAAGTGAAACATGCATCTTTGTAGATACAAAACTTTGCATTGATTTCAACTGCAGCCTCATTTAAATACATACATACGTACTGCCTCTGAGAAAAAATTCAATTAAAGCATGCCAAAAACAAGCACAGAAACAAAACTCAAACTGCAGATAAAGTCAAGCCACCCATCATATATGAATTTTAAAATATAAAATACAAGATGTTATATATATATATATATATATATATATATATATATATATATAGATATATATATATCATTATATATTTTTTTTTTTTTTTTGGGGGGGGGGGGGGGGGTTCAGCTATTTACCACTGGTGAGTTGATTTTAGACACTTAGGGTTACATTCTCAAAGCTATTATTCCAAATTGTCATGTCATTTTTGTCATGTCAGTCTTTTGGTTCTGTTTCTAGAAGTTTACTTTACACCAGTTTTAATTCAACTCATTCATAAAGAATTAAAAACAATAAAAATCAAAGTGTAGAATTTAGTAATAAAGAGCTAAATAAATAATGAAATCAATTCCAGCATTCCCAGCATTCCCAGAATTCCCAGCATTCTTGCTTCGAGATCACACACCAACACAATTATGAACATAAATTATTTTCAGTTTTCTTAAGAAAATGAAAATTAAAAAAAACAAAACATTAATAATAAACCTTCTCTATGCCTTACAGCAGAATTTTTTTTTTTTAATTTTAAAAGAATAATAATCTTCTCAGGCAAATTGGCATAAAGTACAGTAAAGACTTCAGTCAAAGCATATGTTTCCTAATTAAAATTCCAGAGCATCTAATGAACTGTATGAATATGATTTACATATATTATACACTGTTAACAACTGAATATTTGTCTGTAGATTAATTCAATATTGTACGTCAATAAACAAGTGTATGTCTTACCTGCTTGCAATTGATATGCTGAGCCTGCTGAAATAACTTAGTAAACCAATCGCTCAAGTACCAGAGAATGCAATGCATTCTGGGCTAATTACAACATCCTTTTTCTTACTTCAGGGATGATGACCTGGCTGAAGAGGAAGCTGTGCAAGACCTGAATAATTGCGTTCTTCACTCTACAGGTCTAACCACATCAAAATAGTTATTTGCTGCAGTTACCATAACAACAGGCTGCAGTTCTGCATACATTTTTTATTTCCCCAAAGGGTAACACATTTTTTTTTCTCTTACCCTATAAGAGAAAAACATGTTTGCATGGTGAACATGAGACACCAAGTGCTATTTCTACTCTTGTTGCATCTGAACTGAGAAACCATTGTACAAACTGACAAGAGCAACAACAAGTGTTTTTGGACTCTGGATTGTGGTTTCTGTCAGTGCCCCTGCTGCTTCCTTCCTTAAGCAGCGCTGTCTGCTTGTAACTGATAAAGCCTTGCAAAACTGAAACAGTTATTATCTGCACATTATCCGTTTGGTACAGATACCGCTGACCACAGAGCAGGTGCAAGGGCCTTGCAGTTTGAGAATTGTTAGATCAAAGTTACTTTACCTATCCATGTCACTTCTTGTACTAACAACGCACTTGAATAATACACACCTTAAAATGTCAGACAGTAAGAAAGGGGACACATGTCTGTAAGAAGCAAAAATGAATTTCCCTGCATGGAACTGTGTGAGCTAGTTTGAAGTGTAAAATGCATCAGGAAAGAAAATCAAACATAATTCATGGGAATAATTAAAAAAAAAAAAAAAAAAAAAAAAAAAAAAAAAAAAACCTTGTTGTCCAAGGGACAAAATGCTACACAAATCCACTTGTTCTTCTTAAAAATCTTGTCCCCTCCCCGTAGCACAAAACTCACACAAAAGTAGAGTATAAATTGTAGGATTTTGGTTTTACTTAACAGTGAACACAATCAATCAATTAGTGATTAACAGGGCTGGCTCTAGCCTTATAACTTGAATGTTCACTAAATTCTTCACGATACACAAAACGTTCCCTGTGACCCCACCTCACCTCAACAAATGTACAACATACTTCAAGAAAATGTTCCTTTCAGTGCAGTTTGGAACACATTTGCTGGTAAATTTAAGTAACATACTAAGAGTACAACTATAATAAGCAATACTTGGGAGTCATTCAAATATAAAAATAGCTTCAGCCTGTGTTTTTTTTTTCCCACTCTCTCTATACGCTGAATCCAACTCCTGATGTTACAGGTGTTTTAGTTTGTTGCATCACAGATACAAAATCATTGCCAACTACTATATTACTGCTGCTTTGTGGAATTCTGATTTTTCTTGATGTTCTTCCAGTTTTGTAACTGCGGAACCCCAGATTTTTAAAGAACCTCTGTAGAAGTCTCTCTGCATTTTGTAATGTTTTTCTACCAAAATGCACGAAATATTGACAGTAGGTTCCATCAAATTCTGCAAAGACAAAATTATGTTTTTCTTTTGTTTATTTCTATTAACAGTGTAAAATATTTTACAGCCATTTTCCCTCCTCTAACGTCTTGTCCTATGATGGCTAACTGGAACACTGCTGCAGCAGGGGGATCCTGGTTTCATACCCTGTTGGGTGTTTTTTGTTTGTTTTGTTTTGTTTTTGGGGTGGACAACATTCTTTCTCTGCACTACTCTCACTGAAAGATAAATACACGAATTAATTAATACAAAAACAGATTGCCATCAGATTTAAAGTGTTTTTTTTTTATTTTAAAATAATAATACAATATTGTACAGATCAACTCACACATAAGCGTTTCATTTCTACCATTATAAACATATTTGACAATCTTTATGTTTTCATAGTTTCACAAAATCGATGAATTGTGCCTGTCCAATAAATAACTAATATCGCTACTTTCAAATCTAGTAAAAAAAAGTATATATTTTTTTTAATATTAAATTTAAATAAAATAAATGTATAATGTAGATGGTAAGATAAGCAACACGAAAACTGAAAGAAATCAAGTCTTGAAATGCTTCTAAACAGTAAACTCAACTTTTTTTTTTTTTTAATCCTAACGAGTACTGTACACGCTTGACCACAAAGTTGACTTAAAATATTTTATAAAGTACAGTACATAACGTGATTTTTTTTTTTTTTTCAAATCCGCTAATACCTTAGCAACTATGGTGTTTTTTGCTGCTGTAACTTTACTATGTTTTTGCATTTAAATGTCAGGTTCATGTATTAAGAAAGCAGCATCACCTATTTGATAATTTACAAAAAACTTAAGCAATAACTTCAACTTAAAAGATTAGAGGCTCTCTTGGAAGCCATTTCTGGGTTTCTTTGTAACCAACAGAAGATCAGCTTCACAGTTTAGCCAATCAGAAATGGTAGGGGCAGGACGTAAACACTTCTTAAAATGTTTGTGTGCAGGTGCTAGACCGCAATTCAATTTTTCAGAATCTTGCGTGTCTCTCTACAAATATACCCGGAGTGCCTTTCTAGCAACAGAGCGAACACCAGAAAAATAAATAAATACAAACTACTTGTCTGACGGTAAAGTATAATTGCAAAACTTGTTGTCCCTCACACAACTCCTGTTGTCCCGGTCGTCGGAATATGAATTGCACTCCTGACATAGTGTACTAACAGTACATCTATGGTATCCTTGTAAAAACAATTTTAAAAATCATCTATGGCTTGACATTTTTTGTTCACAAGCCCTTTGCATTATGTCAGTGCACCTGTTACCCATGGAATGGAAGTGATAAGTTATTTACATGACCAGATAAAAAAACAATGAAGAATTAAAATGTTGTTGTTATGTAATATAAGATTTCCAAAACACCTTGAGAAGTATTTTCTGCCTTTATCAAGTGTTGAAAATGCCCCTTCTTTTCAGTTGCATATTCCAGTCTAAGGAACATCCATTTTGAAAAAAGAAAAAAAAAATCAGCCAAAGGGAAATGTGAAACAAGTTTAATTGGAGAAAGTGTGATTATGATGTTCTTTTTGACCTTATAAAATTAGCAAAAGCAGGCACAGTGTGAAAATAGGGCCCTATGTCGACACTCTATATTGGAAAATGTTATGACTTTAATCCTTTAACATTCTTATAGAAGGGCTGCGTGTGGTGACTCCTGCTGAGAGGCTGGGGCTAGGGAAGTTGTGTGCCTTTTAAAGTCTTTTAAAGCCTACCTGGCTCCCAACACATTCATAAATACACGCCAGATCTCCTCAAAATATCACATTCATTTCTCTATCTCATCATTTCTCCAATGGAAGGTCAGTACCGTCTACTTCTAACGCAGACCTCTACCCAGCAACCCTGTTGCCCTGGCACTACGGAGATGAAAACGGCCAGCCAGCAGGCTCAACCTCTTCAAAACCCTGCAAAACAACAATATCAACTTCCCAGCTAGAAGCGAGCATATGGCGTTTTTCAATAATAACTGTACCTTTATATATGCTGCACCCACACTGCTTCAGCAAACTCGCTCGGCAGAGTCCCTCCTCTTCAGTCATCTCTCCAGCACAGCTCCCATCCTTCAGCTTCATAAAAACATTTTTGAATCATGAAGTGAAGTCCCTCATTCAACCCATCGCCGTCTCTATTGCTTCAATAAATACATGGCTCAATGATATCGACAAATGGGTTGCTTCCAACACTACAGCAATCTCCATTACTTCAAGCCAGTACTCGCCACTTCAACCACGTCTTCGGGTTCAACACTTTCGGTCCCCACAGCTGACGTTCCCGCGTACAACCAGACCTCAGCCTCCCTCAATGGTCCATAGCAAGCGCCTGTAGTCAGAAAAGCCCAACGAACACATACGGTTTCTTCTTTTGATATTTGTGCAACATTAAGGGTTATTTTCCAAACTCATTTTCAAAAAGGGAACATTTTCAAGTACAATTCTCATTTTATATATATATATATATATATATATATATATATATATATATATATATATATATATATATATATATATATTATTTTATTTGACCCCTTCAAATACATACTATCATACAGAACTGATCTAGGAATTAACCAGATACCAGTTCAGACAAAGGTGAGGGTTCCACCCTTCCACTGCCTGACTCTTAAAATGTGTTAAGTGGATTTACAGCAATTGTTAGCAAAACTAGTTTGTGTAAATGTAATTACATTAGCAAAAGTGTTTGTTATGTTTCTATTTCAACATAAATCTAAGCTGCTACTAATTTCGGCTCAGTTGAATAATCAGAATTAGCGTTTTGGGGGGGGGGTTGTATACTTTTTTAGAGAATTGGTAATGGGAATTCATATAATGTGAAAAAAAACAGTATTATACGGTCCATCCATTGTTCACATTGTTTTTTTTTTTGTTTTTTTAGTTTGGCATGACGTAGATCCTTAACTTTCCCACAACTAGGAGTGTAGAATCTCAAGGGGTTGTTCTAGAGTGAGATTTGTTGTTAAAAAATAAATGACCCAATGCAGGTTTAGTATTCTCAGATTCCAGTTTCAGATGTAAATATACAGTGCCTACAAATTAATGATGGAAATGAAAAGGGAGTATATATATATATATATATATATATATATATATATATATATATATATATATATATATATATATATATATTTTTTTTTTTTTTTTTTTTTTTTAAATCAGTTATGGTTTTCACTACAGTAGTAAAAATGTCTCCATGTTTATTTTAAACAACACACTATTCTAGATTAGGTGCAATTACAACTTTCAAAATTCTATGTCTAGACTACCAAGGTAAAGGACAATAAAGGCTTAAAGACTAAGGTGAGGACTACATTTTGAACAAATGGTTTGTAATGAGCCTACGTGCAAAGCTATATTAAGAAACATTACAAATGACCCAGATTTTAAATAAACGTAGCTTACAAAGCAAGTGCACTGGTAAATGACCTCATCTATATATTTCTAAACATGTGATGTAGAACACCAACAAGCAACAGGTGGGGCGATAACAGAAATTGCACATATGCCACAGAGGAAGGAAAAAGATGAGCTGTTCCTTGCTTAACATCTCCACCCTAGAACTAGGAAGTTATTATTATCCAAGTGGGGGAGGTTAGGCAATACCAAAGCTCTGTTTAATCACGTTACTGTAATTATAATGGCTATTATACACAGAATTCTTGCAGTATATGTTTTTTTTTTAATTTTTTTTTTTTTATATACATATTTTGACATCTTAATGTATGTTACGGCTTGTGACAGAAATATAATTAGTTCTGGTTGTAAATCTCCCTCTCGACCTGTGAGGGTGCTAAATAGCGAAAGGAAAAGTATCTGGATGGGCTGGCCTGACAGTTCGTTTCCGAGGTCGGGATGTCGGTCAGCCTGGATGGAAGTGAGACTGTTGCATGAACGTATTGACCCGGAAGGTAAACGAGGTAGCAGCTGCAAGCTATAGACGAAGCTGGAATCGTTTACCAAGGGATCATGCGGGGTAGCATAAAAGGGGCCAGAGAAACGCTAATCTTTTCCTTCACTTGGGTTGTGTGCATATACCCAGAAGGACTGAGAGCCGCAGTATTAACTGCCTGAGAAACCAGATTGTGAGAAGAATATTCATGAGTGTTTGTTTGTTGTACATGTTGTTAGTAATTGTCTTGTTTGTTGAATCACCAGACAGCTAAACACGTTCCGGAGCTTTCGCTTTTGGGCCAGCACAAGCCGGAACTGCACTTCACGAACTGTCACAAAATAGCCTGTTATCACCCGCTATGAGCACTAATACAACACACATCGGTCTGGTGACCGTGTCTTAGTATTGTGAGGCGGATAATGATTATTGTTTGGGACTGTAAACCTGTTTGTTTGGCTCCGCGCATTACCCATTGTTGTGTATTTCTTTTTGGTCACCAGACCCAGATTACAATTAAAACCCCTTTCCTACCAGATTACAATTGTTTGTGATTTCTCCTGCACTGGATCACCTCTACACCTGTTCACAATCACCAGCCACTTTGCCACACAGCTATATAACTTAGTAGGCTATAGCAGAGCTATGAACATCAATGTTTTATTATTAAGCATAAAACACAGACATGAGCACTTGATATATATTTATATATTTTTAGATGTTTGTAAATCTATTATTTAAAGTGTTTACTTTAAACAAAAGTACCGAAATCAGCATAAATTTCTGCTTATAAATTGATATGAATAATTCATAATTTGTTTAAATGACGAGTAACCGTGACAAACTGTTCCCAAGGATTGTTTTAACTTGTAATTTGTGAAACTTGAATACATTAAGCAGTCGTGTCCAGTCCTGTAGCTATTTTACAATGAGCGAACCTGAATCAAAAGCTTTCTTAACACCTGAAGCTTGTCTGTTTTTTGCTGTCAATTTATAGCTGCACATTCACTTTTGCTACATGTATTTCTAATCCTGATTTTCTCCACTTCAATCTTAATATTTCAAAGGGATTTGTTTTTATATGCTTTAAAATTCAGTAGACAGCACTGGCCTATTTCCGTGTCTCAATCACAGTTCAGACTGAAAATGTACTATTGAAATTTATAGGATGAACATTTTATGCAGTTCACGCCTGCTCCAACAGTGTCCAACCACTGCATGAATCAAACAGCACCCACAGAGAAGACTGTATTTAAAAACAGGTCCCAAAACTTACAATCACCTAGCTGATCGACTGTATATGTGATCAAAGAGGCAAACATAAGCACCTATGGTTATATTATATACAATAATATGCTATATTTAGTGAATTTGTAATACCTTTGGGAATCATAAACATATCACCTTAATTATTAGACCAAAACTTACTAGGGAAAGAAACTAAATACTTTGGACTGTTCCCAATTACAATCAGGTTCAATAGTCAGCAGAAACTGCTCCTTCCCTATCCAGTAAGGATTACCCATCTAAACCCTCACTCCAAAACACTGTTGAAGGGGAAAGTGTCTCTGGCAGTGTCTCCTACCTTGCCCCACTGTGGGGAATTTCACCCTGAATAGTCAAATTTTTTTCCCTGTCTTGTTGTGTGTGACTGAGGGTGGGAGTGAATGCAAGTTTTTGCAAGCTGGCAGGAGATCCAAAATGGCGCTCATAAAAACTAATTTTCTTGTTTGAACCTGCCCTTTCTATAAACCTTGATTAAACCCTCATGCCAACTGCTTATAAAGTCCTACCCTAACAAGAGCCACAACCGCTATGGGCTCACCCCGCCTTTTGTGACCTCACTTCTGACTAACTGGGTGGAACTTTAAAGCCTCCTGGGAAAGTGTAAAATTATTAGAAATGTTATACAATACTCCCTAACATATAGTAATTTCCTCATTGTCTTTGCTCGCTTTGACATTTTTAGATATTTTTACCAGCATTCTGGTAACTTTGTAATTCAACAACACAGAACTTTGTAATTCAACAACACAGAACTTTGTAATTCAACAACACAGAACTTTGTAATTCAACAACACAATGTACAGTCTAGTCTCTTTACCCGTGGCACACCGAATCATCACAAGTCACTCGTGGTATCCAAGAGGCATCTCAAGCTTTTCCATAGCTTGATCTACAGCTTGAGCAGAACTGAAAAAAGGAAATTTGAGGATAATGCCAAATACATCTGTAATCTAGAGAAGGAAGCACTTATGTCTTGTAAAGGCCTCTGCATTCTTTTGGTAATAAACTGGCATTTGCATCATTTAAAATTATTAAAACAAGCTGGAGCTATAAGCCTCCGCTAAATGAGTTGGCTTTTTTTGTCACCCCCGCCCCCTCCCCCCCACCCCCACCCCCCCCCCATTACAAACCGAAAAAAAGGCCTCGCTGGTCTAGCCGACCTGAGTTGGCTTTTTTTTCTAAAGGGCCCCCCCCCCCCCCCCCCCCCCCCCCCCCCCCCCCCCCCCCCCCCCCCCCCCTCTCCCCCCCCCCCCCCCCCCCTCCCCCCCCTCTCCCCCCCCAACACTCTCGACCTCTCTCCCCCTGTCCCCTGCGCTGAGAACAGTAGCATTGCTAGTTCATTTGTTTTATTTATTCACACCAATTTGTTATGTGTTGCAAATCTAGTCATGTAACTTGCATGAGTAACAGTATAACATAATGTCCATTTATTATAGAGGATGTGTGAAAAATCATGCAGCTGAATAAGAAATATCTAAATATTATGAAAGAAAAAAGACTTGACATGCGCTCAACAGCTCTCGCTGCACGATCTGGAAAAACTAGGCCTGTTTTAGCATTTCCTTAGTGGATGCCAGGAACTGAAATGATATTCTTTGCCTTTTAAGGCTTTCTCCTCAGTCCTGGCTCAGTGGCAAACTTTGAACTGACTGCTACAAGCTTCTAGTAAGTAGTGTTATTGCCAGCCACTTTAAAATTGTTAGGACGGTATATTCTGAAAGGTAAATGATTGAACAAGTTATGCAATTATAGGCAGCAATGCAAATTAACAATACATTAACAATGGATTCACTGTGCAACACCAAAAGCTGTGTAAACTTGCACCACTGCAATTACCTTAGGATAACAACTATGGAATGCGAACAGTGGGGCACACATCTTACTAACAGCATTTCACACTTAACCTTCCTATAGTAACCTTTTTTTTTTTTTGTGATGCATCCCCTCTATAACCAATACAAGTTACAAAGATATTGCAACTTTTCACTGGGTACGTTGTCCCCTATTCACACCACCGTTTCAGACCGTTTAATTGCAGTCTTGTTTTGATTAATTACAGTAAACCAAGTTCAATAAACAGTTTTAGAAGTTTGTATTCATTTTCCAAAACATTGTTAATAAACAATGAAAAAATAAACAAAAAAAGTCAATTAAAAACAGAATTTTTCATGCGGTGTTCACCAATCAGTACTCAAATGAATCCAAGAAGTCATTCACAAGTTTCTAGTTCCATCTTTCATACAAACATCTATCCATCCATAGTAGGAAGCTGGAAGTTCCAAGTTTGCACATGTAATGAGGATATAGATTCTGTGACAGAACTGGTCAGGTTCAGAGGCAGAAGTGCTGATAGAAACGTACAGTATGCCTAGTTTCCAAACGTTTCCAATTGACTTGTTGAAACATGTCACAGAGGTATGACTAACACTGTCAAATAAATCAGCCAATAGTTTAATAACCAAATGTTTAGTCCTTAACTGTTACTGCTACAGATTTATTTAATCTTTAGAAAATGAAGAGATAAGTGGTCTACATATTAATAATAAAGAAATCCTACTAATGTTACTCAATGAACCCTTTAAATCACTCAATCATAATATATTTAGTAATACAAATTAAACACTTGACTGATAAAAAAAAAAAAAAGAAAGAAAAAACACTGTTTACTGTATTGGCCTCAAGACAGTTTAGTGAGTTTTAGCTCACCATCCTGACAGAGCTGCTTTTTCCAGTGCAAGAGTTACTTGAGGTTTTTCAGAACCTGAGTGGCCTACAGTACGTGTTATTCAAGAGGTTTGCAGTGGTGACCGGGCTGCTAGAAGCGCCCAGTAAAAATAAATGGCAGTCTACATTTATTCAATCAAGTGCTTTTTAAATGCTATGTGATCAATGTAAATGGTTCAGTTCTTTCTTATTTTTGTAACAGTAATCTCTATTCATTAAACTTTTTCACTCTGGCGTTATTAGTTTTTAGCCTGAGTAAAGTTTGGTTAAAACCTTTTATTTTTTTGTTTTGTTTTGTTTTGTTTTTTCAGAAAGGGTTCAGATGTTTTTGTCAGTCTACAGGGCAAACACTCATAAATGTGATTGACATCAAATCAAATATGCCATCTACTCACAATTCTCTTAGTTTCAGCAGGGCTTTGGAATTCATATTACATTTTAAATATTAGTGTTAACATGAATCCTTTCATTCCTAAATTGGAAATCATGTTTGTACTGAATTGGGATTTGACTCATTTACATTTTAAACAAAACTGCATATCTGATCTTGTTCCCCATTGACTCTGAAAACAGGAACATCATCTGACTCCAGCTTCCTTATTTGGGATTTATAGAGCTCCTCCTGTTCCACTCAGACTCAACAAAAAAAGTAAATTTCTGTGTGGAATTATTATTTTCTTTAACAATACGTTCTTCACAGCAAAAGGTTGTATATCTTAATAGATAGAACAGTTTGTGACAAGTACAAACTATTCTAAAATGACATGTTCTTAAAGAACGCTTACTGTATGTCAAGCTGAGCCTGAGAACCAGGCTGAAACGCTTTGACAAGGCTTGCTAAACTTCTGTATCTGGAAATTACATCACTGGAATTGATTCAGGCAAAATAGGGCATCTACAATATACAACATAAATTCAGCACTCATGCGAGAAAACAGTACTGAACAACAAGTGTGTGGTGTTTCTCTGATCAAACTAGGTTCCAACTGACAAGCCACAGAATGCTTTGGTTTGCTGTCTGCTATGTAGTTGAGACTGAGGCAGCCTGTCACCACCCATGCTCAAAACGAACTTGTCATTGCTGCTGATGGAAATCTGTCAGGCCAGCAATAAAGTTTTGCAGTCTGCAGAATGCCTCGTTGATTACTGTCAGTATTTTAACCCGTGTTGAGGCAATACATTGCTGAAGGCTATTTTATTAACAAAAGGACAACATTGGTTCTGTTTATTTATTGATTTGTTTTAAATATAGCTCCTGTTTTACTGCATCTCTAGAGATCCTCTCGTATTATTGCATTGATATCAGGTTAGTGACTCTCCCGTATTATTGTGAAACTGTGAGTTTAGGATCTAACTGAAAATCCTCAAAATGTTAGATTTCCCAAGATAGAATTCTTAAATAGGCTTTGTTGGCTGCAATATATTGCTTTTTCAGAACATATTTATATCATGTTCCATCCCCTTCTCTCATTCATCCTTACATGCTGTTTCCCAACATGTAAAACTGATGGGAGGGCCCAGTAAGTATAGAACATTTTAAATGTGATTTGCCTACAGTTTATTTCTTATAAAGCAGATATCCATAGTGGTTTATTGTACGATACAGAAAAAGAAACTAACCTCAGTTGGACATGCCAAAGCAAAAGTAAAACCACTAAAGATTATATTAAACACTTAGGATAATGTTTTATGTCAACACTCATAGGTTTAGTGTAGTTGAATTTGTGTTACAAATCAACTGAGTTACCAATCATAACAAAAATGCTTATGACTTCATAAAACTTCCAGTTACTTAACTGCATCACCATAGTCTGTTACAGCCATTTCAGGTGAAGTCAAAACATTGCATTGCTTTTTAAACTGGCACGGTACTTGATTTGGAGACAGTGAATACATTTTTAACACATTTGAGGTTTGCAGTCTTGTGGATATCTTACAATCTGATAGAATCAAGATATCAAAGCAGCTTTGCTGAAAATGTTTTTAGTGTTTTGGGTATTTTTTTTGCAAGAACTTTGACTAACTGTATAATGTTACTGGAAAAATGCAGAAATGGCAAGAGTTTATTTCCTTAATATACATGTTTTTAAGAAGTAAAGTATTTCATTTATTAATTATTTTGTTCATATTAACGGTTATCTTTAACATTCACAATTATTGCTATAAGAACAACATACTTAGACTACTTTTACCTAAGAATATTACACACACAATATTCATAAAAGGGTTCTAATCTGAAAATGACAGTACCTGTACAGTAATCAATTTGTTTTTGGTTGGTGGTGGTGGTGGGGGGGGGGGGGGGGGGTTCAACTCAGTTCCCAGGTAGAAAAAAAAACAATGCATAGCCAATCTCCCAAAAGCTGGTTGCATGGAAAATAAGGATTGCACTTACCTTAGCTTTGTGAGAAATCTACAGCTTCAGTACCGAACAAGACAGCATGTTGCACCATGCATTACTGTCCAGAAGGATTCAGGCTGGTAGATGGCTAGCCCGGAATGTCTGAAAACTTCAGCATACCATGTGCATACCATGTGCTGACAAGTCATTGCAAGAATCAGCCCTCCAAGCTTCAGCTAAAAATAAGGCTATTAATATGTAGTAAACCTATCAATTATGAGTATAACTATTAGAGTTATCAATGTCAAACATTCTCTAACTTTGGAAGAGTTATTACCAGGAACTTAAACATAATTTGCAATTAATAATACCCCAACGGTTAATAATCCAAGCCCTCCTTTAATTTTGAAGAAATGTCTGGTTATTGGACCAAAGCCACTGAAAAAATAGAAAGACGTCAAGACATATTTTAGTTTATAGTAACTATGGGCTGTCGATTCCCAGGAAGTGGTAAATCATGTGTCCACATAAAGTGTGTCACTAGAAAAGGGAGGCAGAAATGTAAGCTTCTATCTTCAAAGAAAACCCCCTAAAATCGCTTTCATAAACCTCGACAGATATATGTAAAATAGTAAGTACAGTAAACACATTACAAGACAAGCATTCAAGATTGGAACAGACTGTTCTCAGAACAGCCGTTTTCAATGAATTTCTACACCCATCTCCACGAGGATTAAGCTGCCACTCACAATGTTTTAACTATATCTGTATCTGGTACATGTTTGCATATTGTTATGATATTAAATAAACATTACTGTGAGTACAACACTTCATCAAAAATTTTACATGAACTAAAGAAAAGCCAAGTGTGGGTCACACATGGGTTCAATGACTGTGGAACAAATTACAAGGCCTTACAAGAGACAAAGATTCTGCTTGGTTAAAGTCATGAGGAAATGAAATGGCAGCTGTAGACAGTTTGATCTCCATGAAATTGTTGTAATAAAAACATGTATATTAATCATCTGTGCTACTTGTGCTGGTCAATGCTGTATATTAGATAATGTATTATAGAAAAGATTAATACAATAAACATGTCAGTCTCTTCCATTATATGTTAATCAAAAAGTTATTAGTGCTGCACTGAAAATATGATAATTTCCACTAAAACTGAACAGCTCTAGTGAAAAAGCTTCTATCAGAAACAAACATGTTAACTGAGTTTGCTAAATCAGATTTCTATGGACAATTGTTTACTCAGCAAATCCCTATCTACCCCTGTCACAGGATGGCTTGAGCGGTGACATCAGACCAGGAAGAAATACACACAGCACTGCGAGTGAAATGGTGAATGGACTTGCTTGCGCCGGTTTATTGTAAATAAAATAAAAAGGTTTGAAACAAAACAATGCTCACAGAGAAAAATAAAAGACTGAACACAAAACTGACACCAACTAAACAAATAGGTAGCAACACTCTGCAAACAAGTACCGTGCTGGTCCTCCAGCACGAAGTAGCAATTGCTGTTATTTTAATTCATTTTCTCCTTCTCTCTCCCGTTCTTTCTCCCTGAACACACAACACCAAGTAAGTGCTTCGTGCCTCCATATACACAGTTGTGCCGGGATTCAATTACTAATTAATTAATCACTTGAATCCCAGCACGTGAACTAATTTGTGCAATCCCTGTGCCCACATACTACTACATACTTTATCTGCACGTGAAGTGATTGTGCATCCCCATGCCTAAATACAATTATATATTTTAAATCACTCATACTACACAGACGCATTTATATCCTGTGACACCAGTACCTATACGCCAACATAACACACCACATGCAACATATAACACAAAATCCACACATGGGCATGGCATAAATACGGTCCTGAAGCTCTTATCTGCACCCTTTAACAAAATCCATTTAAAGTACAACATATAAAACTGAATGTGATAACTGTCAAGTAAATTACATGAATTACTTCAGCCTACTGTACATACTGTACAATAAGGCAGAGAACAGACTGATCCAACCCTCCTAAAAAGTATTTGATTTAATCAATGGTAACAGGTTTATCTTAAACCCAAATCAACCCTGACTGCTTCTGACACTTCTGAAATACTGATGGAAATCCAATCAAATTAACCCTACATATGTAGTGAAGATCATTAAAAACAAGTTACCCTTCTTGAGAAATTATTATCCCACGGTGGAGTGCACGCACAATTCAGATTCCTCCCTTCTCCCAGACAAGCATACTGAATCTGTTCTGCTAAATTACACTAACAGCTTACCATGCATCCCCTACTCCATGTGATTACAACGCTTGCCTGTACTCAAGTTTTTAGGATGATTTCACAATGCTTCACTATATATATACCAGTGCTAAAAGATTGTTTACCAATTTACTTCAGAGTAGGGGTGCTTTGTCCTGGGAAAATGTATCAGTTAGATGCAGTGAAGAGTGGATTACCTTAACTTGCATTGACAGTATTGTACATGGGTTAACTTTCTTGTAATATGTACAAAGTTTAATCACATTTTGGTAGACTCTGTCAATCAGGTGTCACTGATGTGAAAAAGCATGCCACAAACAGATATTTTAACCATGCACATTCTGTGGATCCAAAATAAGACATTAAACCTTGGCTTTCCTTTGAATAATACACAGCTCCACTATACCTCTAGCTGCACAGTGCAGCCTGCAGCGTATTTTTGTGACAGGTTACACTGCAAAACGTACTGTTTAGTCCTTAAAATAATCTCCAACATAATCAAGTTTGCACTTATTGCTCAAAAATCATTTAAAAAAAAAAATGCTTAAATAATATCTAAAATGAATACACTGATCTGCGTGTCTGTACTGTGTTTGGGTTTCTCTAGCATGGTATTCCAAGCTGTCATTTAGAGATGTCTTAAAATGCAATTTTAACTTTTCAGGATCTCTCTATAATCTCTATAATCTATTTCATGTTGACATCATAGCAGCATTTCTGAGAACTGCCTGCTGTAGAGTGGTGTTTTTTTTTTTTTTTTTTTGTAATACGGTATGATCGCTCACTTCAACTTCCTCTGCTGGCACGTGTGATCAAGAAAGTTTTAATTCTAAATGGAATGAGGTTTAAAAAACATTTGGAAGCAAAATGGCGATATCATCTTCACGAGCTGTCAGAAGTGCCGCAAATGATAAAAAACATGATGCAAAACATATGCAAATTGGTAAAATGGTAATGATCCGTCACGCACATGTGACATTTCCTTAGCCGTACCTTAACTGCAGTTTCCAGCCTTCGAGTCTCATTCCCGATGCTATCCCTCCCTCTCTAACACTATATGTAGCAGGATAGCTGTCAGAGTGCCTCTTTATAAACATTCATTAAGGTTTTTTTTTCTATTTATGACAAGGAGATACTACTAAATATTTTGAAAATGGAGAGACCAATTGGAAAATGATGCAAGAGTCTGCTGCCAGAAATTGCATGAGCCTAGGCCAGTAGCTAGTAAATAAAGTTAGCCAAGTTTCCTTAATTGTGTGCTAACTCCTACAGGTTGTTAACAAGTGCATTACATTAACTCCATACCCCACGGCCCACACAATAGCAACTGAGTTGTTTTCAAAGCACAGCTATTTTGTTTAGAGTAGTGAGTTTGTAAGTAGGACTGCAATGAAGGGTACATTTTAACCTTTGAAGGTTCGGAACACATTACTGAAGGAAGGTTCCTACCTTCAGTGGTACTAATTTGCATAATTTACTGGGTACGTCACCATAGCTTTACTTGTTTATATTTGATTCAAAATCCTATTATTTTACAGGTAGTCCATATAAATGGAATACAACATTCACATGTAGTTTATTTACATTTAACTGATGCTGTTTGCGATCTATACAGTAAGCTTGCACTGCAGCAGCACCAACTGCAGCAGACTTAGGCAAAATAAAAGCTTTCTTTAACAGTCACCGTTCAAAACAGGTTATCAGTCACATTTTGCTACTACTAAAGATATTCATAATATGAATTTATACTCAAGTGACCGCACAGATTGATTGTGCCTCCATGATACATCATCAGTTGCTTGCAAAGTTTGCGTTCAACTTTTTTTTTTTTCGGTCGTTTGATCATTTAACCAAAAAATCCCAAAGAGCAGAGGTGTTTCGAGACATTTCTTTCAAAACAGCTTACGCTATGGCTTTGCTGTTGAGATGGCAAATGAAGAAGAGTTAGTGTATATTCTTTAAGTTTCAAACATATTCTATCATAGCACTTCTCTTACACTGTCCTGTACACTAGGTATTCAGTCCATATTTTACTGATGCACTACAACCGCTATAGGTACCCCCCAGTGATTTAGAAACTATACCCTGCTCCATACCCAGCAGCAGAGGCATGTAGAGTTGCTACATATAGCGATTAGTGGATTTTAACTTTTGTTTACGTAATATGCATTATACAAATCCAAAAATCCAATTTTTGCACGTGAGTGACATTTAATGTGTGATTTATAGTATTCACACATTGTCAAACGGTTTCTATTAACAGGCAAAAAAAAAAAACACAGTGCGTGAATGTCACCTGACAAACCTTTGAAGGTTTAAAACTATCTTTGAATTTCTGGCTAGCGAACGAACCTTCGAAAACAGCCCTATTTATAAGTAAGTTAAATAATATAATTTTCAATATTTTTGTTTAAGCAAATAATCTGCTTTGGCACTTTCTCAGAAGCCCATGGTTTGCAAAGTACTCCAGTACATGCTGCACACATTCCATATTTAGTTTCAGGGATGTATATCAGGAATTTCAGTAACAAAAAAAATGGTTGCATGATATTAAAAGATTTTGAGCTGTGATTCTAAAAGCTTTTACTTCAAATACTGTTTTTTGAATCCAAATAACACAATTCTAAAAGTAATAATAAACCAGTTTGGATTACATGCAAGCTAAAATAAGTTTTACATTTTATTGCTAGTTTGGTAACTTTATTATATATATTTGAGAAAACGGAGATTCAAGACTGTTGATTTATTTGTGGTTTGTGTGGGGCGTCAAACAAACGTTCCACTTTGCCCATTTAAAATCCTCCTCACTCACAGTGGGACTTCAGACACCAGAGACATTATAGACTGGAATACCTAAAAATGTACTGGCTAGTCTTAAACAATACCACAAAAAATAAAGCACAGAAAACTAAAATAGCATTCTCAAAGCCTCAGTCTCAATATTGTTCTCATCAGCACATTATGATAAAAAAATCTGCTTTCTCAATTAACCTGTCAAACTCTTAACACTGGATAATTGTCCCGTATAAGGAAACCACATAATCCTCATAATCTTAGACATGTGCATTCACCTTCTTATTCTAATCTGCTGAGCTCAACTGACCATTAGCACGAAATAGCAGCTGCTCTGCATTACCAGCTCCCTCTCAGGCTCTAGAGCTGTCAGGGCCTAACTGCCAGATGACTGCTTGTGCCCTTAACTAAACAATATAGACAGCACTCAGCGAGAGACAATAAAGTATGTAACAGCCATACCCGTGATTCAAACACCCGACCATGTATACATTTTAAAAAAGAAAAAGCAAAATTTGAGGTATCATCTGAAGTATTTTTTAAACATTGCCTCATATAACCTGAACAAGCCTCTGAATAATATAACATACGTACATGCACCCAGACCTTGTATTTTGTTCTTTTTCTCTCTCTCTGTCTGTACAGCTACACAAGGACAATCTGTTACAATATACTACAATAAACAAAACTATGCTGTACATGTTAGCATGAGGGCTTGTTTGTTTTTGTAATACAAACACAGACTTGTAATACGGACTTTTGGATATGCAGTCGTGCATGCTGTTTGTCCTTTTCCCTACCTTTTACTGTTATTTGTTTTCAGATCCTGCCCCCAGTCATAAAGTGTATTATGCAGAATGTCAGTCTATAAGATCCTTCAGCATCATATGCCTGAAGCATCAGATGATTCTTAAATTTTACCAAATGCCTACTCATCAAGAATCAATTATATAATGCATAAAAAAAACGCAAGTGGTTCAATAAAACTATATCTATTTATATTCAAATATTAACATTAAAAAACATTTTTGATTATGTTATTTTGAATGTGTAGCTTTACTGAACTTAACATCATGTTTGTATAACCCTACAGGGAAGGTTTCTGGTGAATACTTAATCTAGTGACCCTTGTGCTTTGTATGCAGGCTGTGTAAACTGGCTTTTAATTAAAAGATTCACATGATTCAGCTTTTTCTGTCCTCTAATAAATGTGCAAGAGGTCCCACTAAGCCCTTTATTTTCCATTTCAGGTACTAAACTTTAACTGAGATCAAGCGAATTATGTACAGGTTCAAATCACAAAAACACAACAGAATGATTAAAGGACACCTTCCTTTTTACTCTCTTATATAGTCTATGCTTTGTATTAAAAAACATCTACTGTTATACGAACTTGACATAAATACTGTTTTATAGTCTGTTGGAATGTTGACAGCATTAGTGATCATAGCTGATGCAGCCATGTCATGTATTATAAAGCATACACAGTACTGTTACTAAATGGGACTTTTCCAAAATTATAATTAAATTAATTTATATAAAATTGTTTGCATTTCTTTGCCAATTGCCACAAAGCTAATCCATCTTATGATTAAAACAATTCTCTCAACATGTCTTTGCTAAATTATCAGATCCTTCATAAAATAGGGGCGTAAACTACCCATTAGGCAGCAGCTACTCATGTACCTATTTTTAGATTTCATAGCTTCTTCTGAAATTGCATCCCAGATGTTTATCCAATAACGCCTCATGAGGTTAATGTCCATCAGTATGTGTTACCTCTAATTACAGGAAACAAACAGTCTGGCTGAAACTTAGCTGAAAGAATCACAGGCAAATATGTGCTCAGTAATCTAAAAAGTAACACAAACTCAATATGACTGCCATATTGATTGTTTGTCCAATTGGCTTTCATCGTTTATTGAAAACTACTGTTCAGAAATCGTCATGTGAAGTCACTGCCATCAACAACCCAGATATAACTAATCAGTGGTTCAGAAGAAAGACACTCATGGATGTAATAAAGTCTGGCCTGTCAGGTAACTCAGATATTATCTGATCGTTAATTTATTCAGCTAGGTGTTAACATTGACTACAGTACAGTAAATGTTAATCCATATGTAAAAAAATAAATACAAAATGGCATCACATAATGCTGAAAAGTGATACATTTTGTCCATCATTATATGGTAACATAAAAAAGTAACTACATAAAAATAATATTATTCGCTATACCAATATCACAAGTCTTTCAGTGTTTCGGCTATGGCCCAAAGAAATGTAATTAGCATTCCTTATGAAACAAATTAAAATCTGAATGAGGTAAACCTCATATACTTAACAAGCAGTCCAGAAAAGCGCTAAACTGCTGACAGATCATGTATTATTGCATGTCTGTCCTACTAGAGCGCCAAAATGCAATAAGCAACAGCACTGTGTGACTTTTCACATGTATATATAAACTGATTAAACCATCCTGCTATTTTTCTTCAAACTCACTAATTTTTATATGAAATTACACACCACATACCCATGTGTAAGTTTCCAGCTATCATCAATGTATGTTTTTGGTATTTTCCACGGAAAAGACAAATGACCAAAACAATAACCTAAAAATGCAACACATTCAAGATTTGAATTTGCTTGGTCTGTCCGAATTACTCATTACAGTCATTGCTCTAGACATTTAGATGCTGTATTATGCACTGCTTAGTTTATTGTTACTATGATGTATGATGCCTCCATTCCCTATTAAATAAAACAGCACATAAGCATATTGCATTTGAAAAAATAAACAAAAGCCTAGACCTTAGCTCAGAGGCTGCTTTATACTGGAGTTTGTTTTTTTTTGTTTGTTTGTTTGGCTCTTTTGGAAATTGCCATTCTTGGTGGTGGTACAGCTGCCAAAGCTCTTTGGGTATACAATATCTGTGCCTGCATCCATACATATGTTTCAATGCCATGCCAAAGACTTACTGTAGGCTTGCTGCTGCACTAGTATTGCAGCTATAATATTATAAAAAGTACATTACAAAATAATACACGCAGTAGTTTTGAAATCACATCACATGTTAATAAATTGACAGTAACTGGTACTGAGGATTTTCTATTATTAAAATGAGAGTAAACATTATAATGAAATGTGGCTTCGTCTGGACCATCTGGTATTGTTTTTATTTATTTTCGTCCCACATCCCTA
This sequence comes from Polyodon spathula, assembly GCF_017654505.1. NCBI lineage: Eukaryota > Metazoa > Chordata > Actinopteri > Acipenseriformes > Polyodontidae > Polyodon > Polyodon spathula. The sequence goes on from NC_054544.1 coordinate 33,677,885, forward strand.
GGAATTCACTACTAAATCTGTGTACGTTTTTTGCTGCGGTTTAAACACAGGGTTGAATGGGTGGTTTCTGGTATGAGAAACATATTATTTAAAGAAAACCCGTAGGAGTAGTCTATTATTTCAAATGAACTACATTTTGCGTCTTGAATTTTAATGATAAAATACAGTAACAATATCTAACTGTAAAATACCTTACATTCAAGCACACAGATAAATTCCTTATGTGCTGTCATCAGGTTTAAAAACACAATGCTGCAGCAAACAATAATTCCCCTCCACATACTGTGTCAGCTCACATTGTAATTTACTGCTAGTGTTTGAAAGATTGGCCTGAAGACACCATTTAGCCCAAGAAGCAGAGGTCCTGGAGACCCTGCTGCTGGTCCACTTCAACCTTTCATGCAGAAAGTATTTTAAAAATAGCTGAAAAAAGTAGTTTTGGACACATAATAAATATATATATTTGTAATTAAATTGTTTTCAATGTTTTTGTATTGCTTTATATGGGGAACAATGGCATCCTTATATGAGGCTACCATGCATTTGCGTCTTCAATATCTGTTCCCATATTAGGTAGCCATGCATGAAAGGGTTAAAGAGTACTGTAGATGTTAGCAAATACTGACCCCCTCCCACCAGCCTGGAAACTAAAGCTAAACCAGTGCTAAAGGGCCTGGAGTTTTACAGGACAAGATAAAAACAAAAACAACATTCATTGTGTGTATTGCAATATCTGTCATAACTGCTGTATTTTAAACTTTCTCTCTTTTTGTTAAACTGGAATGAGACATAAGGTTATGAAAGAAGACTGTCACGCTGTCACAGTAATAAAAATAAAAGAAAAACTTAAAGAGACTGACTGATATTCTACAAGTATGCACTATTGCCATTGTTTTTAAATTAAATATTACTTGCCAGCTGTCTGAAGTACAAAGGCTCTGTTGACTAACTGATATAACGAGATTTCTAACAATGAGCGGTGTTTAAATAATTGATATTTGTATTGATTCTACTCAAAAACATTGCCTATGTATGAACTCTCTTGATTTTCAAATATCAGTGTAAACCAATGACGTTGTAAATTATTCATGACAATGTTATAATGTGAGTCATATTAAGACGCAGTTTACAAAATATTCTTTACAATTACCAAAAGTTTAGGCAATGTATTTTCTGAATGGTTAGCATATTGTACATATTGCTGAATTTCATTATAATCTTTTAAAATTACTGCATGAAAAAAAACCAGACAGACTATCTATATTGCACCCTTAGTGGCTGATTGCAAACAAGGCTAGATAGCTTGCACAGCCTCTGTACAAAATCTAATAATAACTACTGTAGTGCTGTTAAATATTTATTTTACTTCTACTTTACCATACGGTGGTACTGCCTGCTGGCATCAGAAAGTGTTACAGCTATTCTTATAGGTAGTCAATATTTTGCAACTTGCTATAGCACAAAAGAAAGCAATGCCTTCCTTCTACTCCCACTTGTGCTTTTAATTATAGTACACTGGTGTGTGTAGCAGCATTAAGAAAGACTTAGTAGCACTCATCCAGACAGCTGCCATGATATAGCGTAAGGAGAGCTGGACTGTTTGGGTAGCCACAACGCCTGTGGCGCAGAACGCTTTTACTGCATAGATACACACTGAAGGACCTGCTGAATCTTATTAAAATTATTTTTATTGCTGCATTAAGGAGTACCAGCCAATGTTTTCAAATATATCCCCCCACTTATCAGAGATTGCAATATTAGCATTGTCACCCACTGAAACTTTGGGCACTTTTATTTGGGATATGCTGGTGATATTTTAAATGAAGGTAAAGTTGCTGGTTCGCGCCCACTCTCCGCCTGTGTAGGGATTGCCTCGCTCTGTGTGATGTGCCTGCCTGTGGGAACCGAGATCGCTATATTTGTATCATGAGTGGACACAGGTACCCCGGCACGCACTCATCGGACTGTAGCCTGGTGAGCAAATCCGGGGCAGACTTGAAGCTGGCAGGGGAGAGTGTAGCGTGCACGGGGGAAGGCAGCAGCAGGGCAGCTAGATTACATAATCATATACAAAGACATAAGCCGATATGCACTCCTTGCAAAGGAGCAGGCTCTTTTATACAGCAGTATCGGTGCTAAGCTTCAGTGCGAGAGGTCCCGGGTTTGCGCCCGCCCTCCGTCTGTGTGTGGATTACCTCGCCCTGTGTGATGCGCCTGCCTGAGGGAACTGAGATCGCTACAGTATTCTGGAATAGATGCGAATTAAATGATGGAAATAGTCTTGATTTGTACCAAACTTAATATTTGCCCCTCTAATTTGTTAACAAGAAGCACCTGTTATAAACATATAAAAGGAGGCCTGGTCCACTTTGTCACTACAAGTCACTCCTGGAACACAAATGCTAGTCTGAGATAAATTCAGACTTACTTAAAAAAAAAAAAAAGATCCATCAGAATCAATGCAGTAACCTATTTCATGGCAAGAGATTTTCAACCTTCATTTACTTTCAGGTCCTTAAACCGTGTACATTATTGAGATGTTATGGTTACATTACTGTTAAGACAACAACAGGATGAGACATGTTATCATTGGTTTCAACAGCCATTTAAGACAATTACAAGGAATTGTGGGCCAATACAAGGTATTGTGGGTACAAGGCAGATTTCTCTTAATAAACTCTAATGTGCAATAAAGTCTGATCATTTTAGGTATGCACCAGACATATACTGCAATTATGTACTGTCTCAACACTACTTCAAACATTATATATGAAAAAAAAGGTATGAAAGTAAGTTCATAACATTAAAAGGTTATTAAAATATCCTTAAAACTTAACAATAACATGGTGCTGTACATATAGCAATGTGATGGGAAGGCTGGTTTGAGGTTAATCTAGGCCAGAAGGCAGTACAGTCCTGGAATGGATTGTGGCTACCAGCACAGAGCACATTTATTTTAGTCAAATGCTTCAGGCCATACATAGCCTAGTTCTACAGTTCCATTCTATAACATACATGTCACAGAGTCAGGTACTTCTCTTATTCAGCCCATGTTACTCCAGATAGTCATGCAACATAGTGGACAATTTAAATAATCCTCAACTTTTTTTTTTCTCTTATCAAATATAACTAATGTGAACAAGTTAAATCCTCTATAAAGCAAAAGTAAAAGTGAGGCATCTTTAACCTAGCCAAATATTACTTGAGCGAAATCTCAAAAACATTGTCAGTCTGTTAATATTAACCCTCAACAGCATGCATCATTTGTTTTCCATGTACAACTCTATATCTTGGTGGTAACAAAGTATGGTTATGGTTTATATCAAAAAGTGATCTCATGATCATGTGACACTGGCTTACAATAATGAAAGGCTTGTTCTTCACAGTGAACATCTGGCCTATAAAAAGGGTCAGTTATGAAATTACAGTCAAGTGTACACCCAACCCAAATCTTTTTCACCCTTAGCATACTATATATACTATATATACTATATATATCTGTACTTTTATCGAGTACAGAATTACCATAAAAACCTGATAGCATATTAAATGATAGAATAACTGAAAAATATGACATACAGTGGCTCTCAAAAGTATTCACCCCCCTTGGACTTTTCTACATTTTATTGTGTTACAACATAGAATCAAAAGGGATTTAATTAGATCAACACAAAAAAGTCCATAATGTCAAAATAAAAAATAAAATCTACAAATTGTTCGAATTAAAACAGAAAATAATTGATTGCACAAGTATTCACCACCTTTCCTATGACACACCTAAATAAGCTCTGGTACAACCAATTGTCTTTAGAAGTCACATAATTAGTTGAAAGGAGTCCATCTGTGTGCATTTAAGGTGTTTCACACGATTTCAGGTTAAATACACCTGTCTCTGGGAGGTCCCACAGTTGGTTAGTACATTTCCTAACAAAAACTACATCATGAAGATGGAAGGAATATTCAAAGCAAATCCGGAATAAGGTTCTTCAAAAGCACCAATCAGGGGTTGGATATAGGAACATTTCCACGGCACTGACTATCCCTTGGACACAGTAAAGTCCATTATTAAGAAATGGAGAGAATATGGCACAACTGTGAATCTGTCTAGAACAGGCTGTCCTCAGAAAGTATCCGGGCGAGAAGGGCACTAGTCAGGAAGCCCACCAAGAGGCCTATGGCAACTCTAAAGGAGTTAGTCTTCCACGGCTGAGCTGGGATACACTGTGCATACGGCAACAATAGCCCGGGAGCCTCACAAAACTGGCCTTTATGGAAGAGTGGCAAAAAAAAACCCACTGTTGAAAAAAAAGACTCTGAGACTAAGTGGAAGAAGATTCTATGGTCTGATGAGACCAAAATTACGCTTTTTGGCCTCAATGCCAAGCGCTATGCTTGTCGCAAGCCTAACACTACACATCATCCTGAGAACACTATCCCTATCGTGATGCATGGTGGAGGCAGCATCATGCTATGGGGATGCTTCTCTGCGTCAGTGCCTGGAAAGCTTGCGAAGATAAGAGGGCAAAATGGATGCAGCAAAGTACAGAGAAATCCTGGAGGAAAACCTGCTGAAGTCTGCAAGAGACCTGGGACTTGGGAGAAGATTCATCTTCCAGCTGGACAATGACCCCAAACATACAGCCAAAGCCACACTGGAGAGGCTTAAAAACAAAAAAGTCAATGTCCTGGAGTGGCCCAGTCAAAGCCCGGACCTCCATCCAATTGAGAATATGTTGAAATAATTGAAAATTGCTGTTCACCAAAGGTCCCCATACAACTTGACAGAGCTTGAGCAATTTTGCTATGAAGAATGGGCAAAAATTGCAGTGGCCAGAAGTGCAAAATCTGTAGACTTATCCAAATAGACTCATGGCTATAATTGCTGCCAAAGGTGCCTCTACCAAATATTGACTCAAGGGAGTGAATACTTAGGCAATCAATTATTTTCTGTTTTGTATTTTTTATTAATTTAGAACAATTTGTAGATTTTATTTTTCACTTTGACATTATGGACTTTTTTTGTGTTGATCAGTGGCAAAAACTCCTAATTAAATCAATTTTGATTCCACGTTGTAACACAGTAAAATGTGGAAAAGTCCAAGGGGGGATACTTTTGAGAGCCACTGATTTCTAATGCCAAGTGCTAAGTAGTCTGGCATGACACATTCGTTTCTATTATAGGATGTTTACTTTAGCCTCAATGTTAACTGATGGTCTAGCAGTTCCTTCCTGTCCACCTGCAGGAAAACTACTGGCAGCATGCAGCTATCAAAAGCATGCGTCTGTCATATAACTCATACAGTTTTTTCATCTGAATACATAGCAAAGCTTTTAAGGGCTCGATTAAGGGCTACCCTTCTTCTCAGGCAAGCGTCAGCAAAGGAATTTCAAGCTGCAATTGGAGGATCACTAGAATTGTGCAAAACAGGCTGCCTAAAAAGGCTATTTACTTAAACCACATATTGAAACATTCATAACCAGGCTGCAATTACTAGCCTATATTGTGAATTTTTGCTTGTTGCTTGCTTGTCCAACTTTTTGCTAAAATAAAAGTGGTCAGTATAGTTTCTTTTACTGTTATGGTACTTGCTATTTTTCTTAGCCTTTGCTTTCCATTCCTAATTTATGTTATTTTACAGAGTATAATGCATAACAGACAGCACATGAACAGGCAGCAAGAATGCATTCTGCCCTCTGCTGGCTTACTCTTGTATTAAATGAGTAAGAATTTTTAGTTATTATTATCTATCTATCTATCTATATATATATATATATATATATATATATATATATATATATATATATATTATACAGTAGAACCACAGCCTTACAAACACACCTTGGGAACGGAGGTTGTTCATCTATCTGAAATGTCTGTAAGTCTGAAATCAGATTTCAACTGTTTTAATAAATATTTACATATGCTATCTACATCCCGAATCTGGCAAACAATACAAGTATACAGCACATTAGTGCAATACTAATATTGTTATGGTTCTAATGTCTTTAAAACGGTACTGTTACATTTTCAACAAATTTCTCTAAACTTTCATCATCCGAGCCTCACATAGATCTTTAAGATCGAGTATAACCCAAGAAATCAATTCATTCTGGACTTTTTGTAAATACGTATATAACATGCATATTACTCAGTATATTTTTGCTTCTTGTAAATTGAATCAGGTGCAACATAATTGTACTGAAGATTTTATAGCAGTTTTTCAAATGGAACATTCCTAACAAAGTATTTCACAAATAAGTTCACAAAATTTTGACAGGTTAAACATATAATACAATATGTATAGTATAAACAGGGTTTAGATCACAGTATCAGTTCAAACATCACTTAGTGGAAATAAGTGTTGTCCTAACTGCCTGTGTTTGCATTGCAAAAGCATGCTTTTCTGATTTATTTTGTCCAAAGTATGTATGTACTGCCCATTGTAAAAGACTTGTCGCATGTTTTGTAAATGTGTTGATGTGATCTAATATGCCATCTTCACTCCCCACGCAATCTCATTTACTGTTGTATCAAATTCCTCAGTTTGACTCCTTTGCTGATCTGAAACAGAATGCATTTCAGCCTGGCTGTATACTGGCAGTGCTTTTCACAAAAACACGAGGCATTTAACAGCCGTGGCAAACTACACACAGTTAGAATATTGAAATTATATCAGCAAGCCAAATGATTATGAATAAACTCTTAAATCCAACAATGACCACGGATCTGCAATTAAAAACACTTAGAATGCGTATTTAAATATATGTCATATATATACGACATATCGTATTGCGACCTGCATATCATAATATGTATTGTATTGTGACATTAGTGTATCATTACACCCCTAGAATTTATTATAAGCTCAAAAGAAATCCCAGTCAAATCCTTTACTGATTTGACCTTCCTGCCAAGATATGTGTATTGTCAATAAATATCACAGCATTCATTACATTAAAGGAACAGTGGTACGAACAGTGGTACGAACCTACCTGATCAAGTTGACAATAAAATACCTGTTCTGTTCATTCTCAGGTGGTTCCAAAATAGGCTTTGGTACAGGAGCTTCTTCATCTTTTCTGTGACTGCCCTGTCCACCTACATCCAGCTGCCTATCATGACATTTGGCTGGGCCATTTTGTTGAACAGGCTTTGCTGAGGTTTCTGTGAAATACTTTCCTAAAGGACAATGGTAGACATGGTAATTATTGAGAAATGGTCATGTTTCCTTCTTGAACATTTTAAACACGTTGCAGAATGTGGGTCATGCTGGCTGCACACGGTGGCTTTTACAAAGTGACATTAAAAACAACGACCAAACCTGGTTAATAGAACACATTTTACTACAGTACCTACCTTACACCACTAGATGGGACTAGAAGCAAGCAACTGTCAGAAAACCTTGAAAACTGTTGCAAAATATTCCAGTTTCTTCAGATCTTGCAAAACCTGTGAAGTGCAGACAGAGAAGCACATCTTGTAGCTTTTCTAATAATGTGCCTGTGGTTTTTCTGTCGCTTATGATTTAAAACCATAAAACAGAGAATACTTCAATGAGATATGCCTTATAAAACAATAAGGCACACACTAAAGTATTCAGAAGGTTTTTTGTTTGTTTGTTTTTTTGTTATTTTTAAATCCGTTTATACCATAGAATGATGATACTTTATGTTAAACTTAATCTTAAACTGTCAATTGTTTTTAAAATGTAGTAACAATAAAATTGTTTTTTAAAGGTCCATAATTATTACTGATGCATGCAGCCACTTCTTTAAATTATTTATCGATAAAACGTTTTTGTCAATTTATGTAGCACATTTATTTGTCATCGTCCACCTTAAAACAAAAATTACAATGGCACATTTTCAAAAAATTATAACGGTATGAAGCTAGCTAGAAATCATTCATAACAAGGCATTAACTGCTCATACCTGCCAATAAAAAACGTTATTCTTTCTCGTCCTACTTAACTAATTAATGTCGACAACCTTTGCTCAGCAGCCTTCTGAAGATGACGAACCATGTGCTTCAGGCACCTGAAAATAGTAGGCGCGGCCGTGGTTTCCATGGTAGCGCTAACATTATATACTGGATTATATAATACCGAGTCTTTCCATAGGTAATTAAATTCATAATATACATGCACTATACTAGACGATTCTCTAAAGTAGAGAGTAATATTATTCAATAAATAATAATAATATAATATATAATAAATAATAATATAATATATAATAATAATAATAATAATAATAATAATAATAATAATATAATAATACAATATATTTTAAGTTCCTACTTGTAAAATATAAATTATAAGTTAGCTGTTCGTTTTCATGCAGCTGAGGGGGGAAAAAAAGTTTTCCTGTTTGTAAAATGGGCTATAGACAGCATCTATTCTTTTTTTTTTTTTTTTTTTTTTTTTTTTTAATTTAATTTACCAGTGGCAAATATTAGTAGACTCAAGTAGAAATAACAGACAATAGGCCTACTATATAATTACACTATGGCAGAGACACCATGATTTCCATTACATGACAGTAGATGTTAAAACTTCATGCTGATTTGAACTCAGCTCTTGCCAAGATAAGCACCAACTAAGATGTAGCTTTACAGTAAACTAATGATATCCTTCTGCCTGGTGTTGCTGGCTGAAGTGTAATGCTGGCTCCAGGGATCAGCTTATTTTGCCTCCCCAGCGCATCAGCACACACAACGGCTGCGATGCTGGCTCCAGGGATTAACCACAATGCAGTCTCCCCAGGGCATCAGCATGACAACAGTCTGGATTGAGCTAAGTAGGGTACATCTCTGGGGTCTTCAAGTGGGCACCTTCTGTCCTCAATGTTCTGTTGACTAGCCCACGACACCTCAAGAGGGCTCAACAGTGATTCTGGCATCCTAGCATCACCCCCCTCCATCCCACACTCAACTCAGCCCAGCTTACTTACCCATACATCAGCGTTACTTTCTTTCTATTGTGTTTGAGATCCCCAGCCAGAATCTTTCCGTCTCAACCACAACCAGTGGCTACTCCTCTCTGCTGCTTCAGATAAGTTCTTCACTGTGCGACGCAACTCTTGGCCACTGAACCGGACATCACAGAGAAACTGGGTTGTAGAGTTTTCCACAAATCCACGAAAACCCACCTCCACTGGGTAAACACAAACTATCCATCCTCAATGTTCCACTTCAGCAGCTAGTTGAGCATACTGAAGTTTCTTCCTCTCATACACCTCATCCACAGCATCCTCCCTTGGCACTGTTAACTCTACCAGATGAACAAGGCATGCTGATCCAGACCACAACACAATGTCTGGTCGAAGGTTAGTGGTGGAAATCTCAGATGGAAAAGTAAGCTGTTGACCAACATCTGCCAGCATTTTCCAGTCTCTAGCAGCTTCCAGTTGTCCTGGGCAAGGCTTGGTTTTGACAACTTTTCTTGGTTGTTCCTCTCCTGGACGGAGGAATATTGTCTTTTGTGTGTAATGCTTTGATGGAACTGGTGGCAACCTATTGGTCAGGTTACGCTTGTCTTCCAATGTTCAGGCCAAACATTGCAGCATCTGGTCATTGTGCCAAGTAAACCACCCTTGGCTAAGACCCAACTTACATCCTGTCATAATATGCCTTAATGTTGCAGGTGATGAACACAAAGGACATGAGGGATCCTCATCCACCCAGAGGTTTAGTTTCTGTGGTGATGGGAGAACATCATATGTTGATCTGATGAGGAAACTGATCCTGCTCTGTTCCATTGTCCATAGGTCTTAACAGCCAGTCTTGCATTGTGCCACACTTTCCAATCTCATCCATTCTCTCTGCTTGGCTTGGGAAACGGCCTTTACACACCTGATTCTCTCCTCTTGTTTTTGCATCTCGTTGAGTAACAGCTTCCTCCGTTGAGCTTGGGTTGCCTTGTGCCATGTAGGAGGAGCTAAACTGAGACCAAGACCCCCTCATCCATAGCCCCATAATATCACCGATTTGAAGGGCAGCCTTAGCATCTTACACAGCTTTCTTTGCCAGCCATATTCTTTCAGTTTTCAACACAGGTGCTGCCTCTCTTACGCATTTGTTGCTTGAATCTACTAATGTCATTTCCAGTCGGACCTTGGCGCACTTAAACTCTTCGGTTAGAGCAGACACTGGTAGCAGCTGTATTCCTTTACCATGAAGTCCCACTCTGCTGAGACAGCGTGGAACTCCCAACCATTTCCTGATGTATGAACTGATTAAAGCTTCCAGCTTCTCAACTGTGGTCAAGGAAACCTTGTTATTATTATTTTAATCAGCACAGTGATTGCAATTGATTTGATCAAATACCAGAATGGCTCAACAGACAGTACAGCAGGTCATAACTGTTTTTTGTTTGTTTTTTGTTCTTCTCGTTAGATTATAATTAAGGGTGCAAGACCTACTATATCCTTAAATTTGAAAATCAGTAGAGACTACTGGTATGAAAATAAGACAACTATTACATAGCAATCACAAGCTCTGGTATATCTGATTAAACTCCTAGTAAAACCAGGAATGGACCAAACTACTATGTAATGGGAGTATTATTTCCATCCCTGGATATTTCAAGTTTTTGATTATTACAGTCTTATAAAGTTTATACAATTGAAAAGAATGACAGGTGTTATGTATAGTAGGTCCGGAAATAAGTGAGCCCAGACAAGGAGGACTGTACAAAACCAAACGTTGTTTATTCATGCAGTTATACACAGAACACCCAAGAACCCCGAAGCGCACACGCGCCTTTCCTTTTATACTCTTAGCTAACACGCAGCCTTACACGTGTTGATATACACTGTAACAATTTTTCATGTGCAGTGCACGTGAACACGCTCTGCATCTGCAGAGTAATATATAACATCAGGCATGATTTGGTTAAAATGTAGTGTAAAATATAGTAGATTCCTTACATCCAAGTCATACTTTCTGCTTCACAAAAAAATGTTAGTAAGCATAATAGTGCCTTGTAAATTTCAATTTCATACTGCTGTATTGTTTTTTTTTTTTTTTTAATCAATATGTTACTGACATTTTAATTTACTGTTGTTATTCTAATAAAAAATATTGTTTGGCTTGTTGAAGCTTAATAATTTGATAATCCATTTACTGTAAAGCCTGTTGTGCTGGGAAATAAACATTGCTCCCGGCACCTGCCTTTTTAAAGTAATAAGTTAACCAGGGACCAGTTGCCTTTTCTAGCGTACTCTAATGGATTTTACCTTGCAATTAACATCAGTGCTCCAAAGAAAATAAAAGCACAAGGAGGGTATTCACTGTTCAATCGTGTGTAATAGGTATTGTAATTAAAAGCAGAAGAAGAAGAAGAAGAAGAAGAAGAAGAAGAAGAAGAAGAAGAAGAAGAAGAAGAAGAAGAAGAAGAAGAAGAAGAAGAAGAAAAGAAGAAGACCAACAACAACAACAACAACAAAAAGGGAAGCATTTCTTTCAGGAGTCATTGTGCCATTTTTTTTAAATGTGTGCAGCTCATGATGAAATATGTTTGAGATGATTCATGTGTACAGTTTATTTATTGTTTTTTTTTTTTTTTTTTTCTCTAAGGTATTCCATCTAGCCTAACACAATAAATGTCCCCACTCTACAATTGATAGCTTTGTCAAAGTTCCCTTTGTTTTCTATGTTAACTTTCCATTTTTTCAAACCAATATTTAGTTTCATGTGTTATGATGCTCTGCAACACTGTCTTCTAAAAAAGTTAACACCTTAATGTAGTCACATTCAAGGTTTGTTCAGCTTTCAACTAAATAATTTTTATATTTAACACACTAACCCAGTGGTTTGCTGCTGGCTGTTATTCAGCAAAACGGGCCATATGAGCCTTTTAGTCCAGTCTCTAAACAGCTGCGTTTTATAAGCTTTCTTAAGCAGCCTCAGTGTGTTTTGTATGTAATTTTGTAACATTAACACATCTTTTCCTCCTTTCTAAAATAGGAGCTAATGAAAGAATGGTGGAAACACTTTGAAAATAAGGCCCAAATACAAAGTTTATTCTTGCAACTACCTTCACCTAATTAGAAGCCACGACACTCAAGATGGACCAATCAAGCAGCTCAGCAAGACCACATACTGCACAAGAGAATCCTGCTGAATCAATCTTCTGAGAGCTGGACCACAAAACTATTCTAAATGTGTATAGATGCACAGTATGTAATTCCAACCTAAGTGTAAGGTGACCCAAGCATAAGTCTAATATAATTACTTTTAATACCAGAATGTTCTCTGAAACTGGTCGTTTAGATTTGTCGATTCACAGTGATTAATTTCTCAGGTGTAAATAACAGAGCCGTGACTCACATTGATAAGAGTGTGAGGGTGCCATGCAGTTCACATACAAGTACCTTGTTGTCTTCATGTTTCAGCTATCCTGTGCTCCCTGGCTAATTAACAAATGAATTGTTCCAGAAACATGTACCGCTCTCTTATGGAAACATCCAATTATTTGTATCTATCACTTGAACATGACATTTTTGACATCTCCAGTATGTAACAAACCAGGTAGTATAAAAGCAACCTTTTCCAGCTTCTGTTTCAATAGATTTGCCAAAAACAGACATTCAATTACCAGTCTCCATTAAAAGGGTAAGTGCTATTTTGTTTTGTTGTTGTAAATGAAATAAATATAAAAGTTTACATCAACAAATACTTTCCTTTAATGTAACATTACATTTGGTTTTATTAGCCAATTTGATCTTGGGAACGAAAAAGTCATCTGAATGAATAAAATACAATATGTGACACTCCATTGTTTGTTTACTGGCAACTTGTATATATTGTATTCATATAAAACATTAATTTATCAAAGTAGACAAATTAATGAGCTACATCTGATTGAACTGTGATAAACTGTCACTTCTTGTTGCCAGGATTTACATCTTTTTTTTAATCTTGTACTAACCGTGGCTAAATAAGACACAGCAGAATTGTACAATTATTCTGTAGTTGATAACTTGTATGTAAATGACTAATGAGTTTAAATGATTTGAATATTATGGGTAGCATTATTATTAAGAAATTGGAATTAACCTGTTATGTTATATTAAACGATATCTATTGATCCTATACTGTAGGTTTCATTTCTACTGATCCCAGTGAACAATATATGCAATTTATTAAAAACAGAAAAATCTCATTTTCAGTATTCCATCATTCATCTTTAAAAACTATACAAGGTAAATTGACGTATGCATGTACCAAGTACAGTTTTGCATTGGTTGTACTATATGTTCAACAATGTGTTACGAAAGATGCCGTTGGATTAGCCTTGTCTTTTTCAGTGACAAAACCATGCCAAAAAACTTACAGCTATTGTAAAGCTGATAATCCTCATTCCATTCTCTGCCATGCTTTAGGTGCTTTGCCTCCCAGCATGACAGCCATCACAAGAAATGTTATACCAATTAAGTCAAATTAGTGTCAGAATTTGGTTTGTTGTTGAACTTAAATGAATCAGTCACAGCTTTTGGTTTTTTGATTGCCTTTAATCTTTAGTTTTAGCTTGATTTAGACTTGTATTCAAAGACAGAAAACATGGATAAAAGTAAACAGATGCTCAATGGGATTTGTTGCATGCATCCTTTTAAAAGCAATCCTCTTATTGTGGTCATGGTTAAATGCTTGACTATTTTCAGTACACTGTAAATGCCAAAGACAATTGGTGTATGTAAAGTTTGCATAGTCAAAAATAATAATCATTGTCAGACAAAAGGCTTTCTTTGGAGGTCTCACTTAGTGGGCTTGTATAATGGACTGTCGTTTCATCTTACAATGAAGGTTATTTGTATATTTGCTCTTCTGAATTATGAGCTCTAATGTTTGCAGTGTTTGCTTTTATAGAAATAAGAACCCATTGAAATATGTTATTTGGCTTTACTGCTGGTATTTGTAGCTTTGATATAGCTCATGTACAGCTGTAGTATAAGCTAATGGCACAAATGTACTGTTTATTAATTCATATACAGGACATTTTAAATTCATAATATACCAGTATCTGCTCTTTTTTTGCGATTATTTATAATAATTCGGATCCGTGCAAACCAACATGCCTAAAAGTGCCCAGATATTGTTATATTTTTGTCTTTAAAAGTCCATAAAGCAACGGGAATTACCCTTACTGTGATAAAAATCAGTCGTCGTTCATTTATCACGTCTAACAACGAAATAATATGATAATGATCTATGTACATTGTATTAATGAAAATACACACTTACACAAATAAAGCACTGTATATCAACCTCAGTTGTACACATTTTTTTGAGTAACCAATGCTGTAATGTTCTTCTTTTGCAGGCTCCTTGGTAAATAATGCAGCTGAATTACTCTGATGCGAGGAATCAGACAAATGCAAGCAGCAGTGTAGAGCCCTGCACAGATATTGATAATTTAATCAATGCCTATTATGTTCCAACTATTTATGGTAGCACATTTATAATAGGTTTAATTCTTAACACAGCTGCTATTATAGTGTATCTATTTGCCATGAAAGAGTGGAACCGAAGCAATATCTTTCTTTTCAATTTGCTCCTGACTGATCTCCTTTATATCTTTAACTTGCCATTTTTAATCTCTGTTTACACAAACAACGGTGTCTGGCTCTATGGGACACTTTATTGCAAAATAATGAGGTACCTGTACCATGCCAATCTTTACACCAGCATTCTGTTTCTCAGCTGCGTCAGCATTGATCGATACCTACTTATTGCACACCCGGTGAAGTCAGTCCAGCTGTTCAAGAAATGGCACGCAGTGCTTTTATGCTTGCTAATATGGGTTGTTGTCACCCTGGAGCTTTTGCCTATGTTTTTTTTAATCACTGTAGAACGTACTTCAAACTCGACTACAGATTTAAAATGTCTCGACTATGCCAGTTCTGGGGACGTGGGAAACACTTTCATATTCAGTATGACGGTGACTTTTACTGGCTTCCTAATTCCTTTTGGCATCCTTTTATACAGCTATGTGCTGGTAGTCCGCGTCCTCAAAGATATGCAGCAGAGGTTAAAAAAAACCTCAGAAAAGTCAGACAAGCCCTTAACTCTGATTGTTTTTGCTATTGTTCTGTTTTCCGCCTCCTTCTTTCCATACCACATTATGCGTAATATTCGTATTGCCAGCCGGAAGTTCTACGAGCCGACAAGCTGCACTGTCATCATCTGCAGAGCACTTTACAACATCACCCGGCCCCTGAGCAGCTTCAACAGCTGTCTGAATCCTGTCTTCTATTTTCTGGTTGGGGACAGTTTTAGAGATAAGTTACTGTCCTTTTTCAAAAGGAAACCAAAGAACAAAAAGCCTGAATCCTTAACCTCTGTTAGCACCCCAGCAGAGCTCACATGAGTTTTAGTTCCATTGCTATTGATTCACATTAGCTCAGAAGTAAGAGCTGATGGAATACACGGGTGTCATTATAGTGAGGGGCGGTATAGCAAATGGACTGTGTTCTAATCCCCTGTAAAATTGCTTTTGCTCTTGCTGCAAGATAGAGCCTTTTGACTTTCATTGTAAACGTTAATATTTGAGTCCTGTATATTAAAAAAATAGTAAGTAATAAACAGTATGTACTCTATGGGAAAATTATTATTGTTTTGACCATCCCTTTTCCTTACCTCTTTGGCAGGTGTAAAACAGTTGTGTGACTTGCTTTCAGTATGCATATATACAGTATGTGGTATGTTACCGGGAATATATTTTGAATGTAACAGATGTTCTTAAGAAAAAAACAGATTCAGTGATATTTTGTAATTATGTAAGATAACACTGTGAGATACGAAATAAAGTCATGCAGTTAGTGTTCTGCAATTAGAGCTTGGGTTTGCATCTGTTTTCTGCAGTGTTTTCTGTTGTGTTATATAACCTTTGAATGAATACATTTAAATATAACTCAGCCAGCTTGCCTTTAATATTTAGAGGGAGGAATAACATAGAGACCAGCAAAAATAACCAATAATGTAATATCAGCCATTATAGGTGAAGGAACCAAACAAGATAACAGGATCAACCAACAATCATTGGTGTGCAGTTTTGCAATATGAAGAACTTGTGAAAGGTGGAAGGATAGAATGTTCCTTCACACCCTTAGGCTGAGTCAGAGTCACATGACTGGGGACAGAGGAAGGGGAGAAGGAGAAGTGCTATGTTTGCTTAATCATAAAATGCTTGCTTAATCTTAAGCAGACGAGAGAGGTTTTCAATTGAAAGCAAACTTCAATTTGCCATGCAATACTATAAAATTTTGTGTCACTTGATTTTTAAAAGGGGCCTCGTTTTTAAATAATCATAGATATTGATGTATCTTTTAAACTAATTTCACATGTTTGCAGTATGACTGATCATGTGCCAATCAGCTTGTGGAAAGATGTGTATCTCAACTCACCAATATCCCCAATATGACTACTACTTCAACTAATAATAATAATAATAATAATAATAATAATAATAATAATAATAATAATAATAATTCAGATTTGAACAAAATCTGCACACATTTTTTTAAAAGAATTATTATTTTATTATTATTATTATATTATTATTATTATTATTATTGGTTATCTGGTCTAAAGTGACGGGGGAAACACCATTCACAGTCCAAAAAGACACGGAAATGACAACTTTTTCTATGCTTAAAAAGTAAATGGCATTTTAAAAATATAGTTATAAACTAAATGGGTATTATAATGAAATATTAAACAGCATGCTGAATTCCCTTTTATGTTTTATGTTATATAGTACAGCTATGGACAAAAGTTTAGCATTATAGAATTAACTAATTTTGCTTTATGAAGTCGAGCGAAGCCTGCTGAATAATGTTAAGTTAACATATTGAATTGCATACTGCTTTGTAGTATATACTTAATAAAAAACTGACAAAAATTGTGACATTTCAAAACCTAATGTGAAACACTGTAATACTATTATGGTATCTGATAGATACTTTTGTGATATGATTTTGTATGTACTTTGATTACATGATAATTAAATACTATAATAATAATATAGTTTTAAAAACAAATGATGTCTCAATCCTAAAATTCTAGGTGATTCAAAACTTTTGGCCATAGCTGTACAGTACTGTGAACGTGTGGGTTGCTGCGCGTAGTGAGAGTGTGATGCATGTGCTCCAAACAAGGACAGACACAAAGTTCACGGTTCATATTTTAATACTTAACCACTTTCACCATTCAAAAATAACAGAGCTGGCTCTACCCAACAATGGGTATCACCAGTGCCAAAACGAGGGATTACAGTCCCAAAATAATAATACAAAAACACAAACACAACACAAACAGACACGTCTCTGGACAGTGCTCTTAGTGTAGGTGCAGTGCTGAAACAATGATGTTTGGTGAAGTACAAGTGCGGTGAAGTCCGAGTTTTTCGTTGGCCCCAAGGCTGCAGCTCCCAGCTCTGTGCTCGATCAGTCTGTCGACAGAAAACGCACACAGTTGCAAAAAACAAACACCCACTTAACTCCGTCTTTCAAAAGTCCACATTTCCTCCCATCAACCACAACAACGGAACCGATCACGACGTCATGTTGTAACACCGTTACATTAAATTAAAAGCTTTAAATAAGAAAAGCAACAAATAAATAAATAAAGTGTAATATCCCTTTAAGAGGAGCCATTGGACTATAGTACCTTTCAGTTTCACTTCCTGGTCTATCTACTGGTGGCCAAATTATTAGGAAAACCTGTTTTTCCACGTGTTTTCCTTTATTAAGGCAGATGGTCATCAGGGGAGGTGTGTTTGGTAACAGTTAGGTTTCTGGCTGCTCTGATTTTAACCAAAATCATCTACTAAAAAAAAAAAAAAAAAAAGATTGTAAGGTCCTGTTAGGAAAAGGAAAGTGTTAAAAGTACTGAACATCCTCTTCCCTCTTTCTGTTGGATTACAAATACTTGTGTTGTTTTTTGTTGGAGTTTTCCTGGTTTTGTTCTGGAAGGGCAGCAACCCCAAGGATTTTCTACACTAATAGCTTCCCCAGACCTGGTGAGATCTAGCCAATCTTTTTTTCTAGATTTTGGATTTTTTTTTTTTTTTTTTTTTTGTTTTCCAAATTGAGGAGCTGCAGCAACTTAACTATTCTGTTCGGGACTGTGTATATATTTGTGGGGTGTTGGTTTGGGGTTATTTCTGGTCACTTGTAAATGTTGTACCTTCATCATTAATGTTTCTGTACAATACACTTGCTGATTGGTTAATTGAACTGGGTCCAGAATCTATTTATTTTTCTGACAGTATTGCATAAATTTTTGGAAACCATTACAACTTCCCCCTAAAGTATCCATATCCTCGCCCCCTTCGATAGCTAGTTCAATCACGTCTCCTCCAATTCATGAATGAAA
The DNA here is from genome assembly GCF_017654505.1 of Polyodon spathula. Lineage (NCBI taxonomy): Eukaryota > Metazoa > Chordata > Actinopteri > Acipenseriformes > Polyodontidae > Polyodon > Polyodon spathula. Next base: position 33,696,264 of record NC_054544.1, read on the forward strand.
CTTCGTTCACTGTACTAGGGTGATGATTCATGGTATTGTGTTGTCATCCTTTTCCTGAATGGCCGTCTTCCTACTGCCCCTGACTGCCCCCGGAATGGCCAACCATTCAGTATGGGGCACGTAATTCCTGCTGTGCTGTACTCTCACAGTTCGAGAGGGAGATTGTTGATCCAGATTCATTTGCGCTTTGTCTGAAGTACCTATATAATGACTGGTGGTCTAGCATGTGAAGAATGGGTTCAAAAGCTTTCTGGGTAGATATAGGTCCAACCCTCAAGGTTCCTCCTCAAGGTTCCTCTGTCTGTGAGTAATTTGATCAAGCAGTTGAAACTCTTAACAGTGGCACAGTCGATTAGGCTGTTTTCTATTTTGTTTACAGCTGCGTACACTGGTGTTGTGAATGTCTAGTGAATGTCCAATCATTCATTCATTTGTTGTAAGCAGTCTTGGCAGTCACCACACATTAAGAAACTCAAAATGCATCATGAATATTTCATGAGCTAAAAGTGCCGGTGTCTGTGTATGTTACCCTGTACCTGTGAAAAAAATGAAATGAATAAAGTAACACATACTGCAGAAATTATAAAAGGGTTTAGATTTAGTGAAACAGATTTAGTGTAACTGTTCTTTTAGAAGCCTACGGTATATTATGGCAAAAGCATATTAAAGTGTAGTAATGCTGAGAAAAATCTCAGGTACAGTGAGCAACGTAAATCCCAGACATGCATGCCAGAGCACTGGCAAATATTTTAAGGGTAACTTTGACAAGAACTGCCTGTATTGTGGATAGCACAGCTCCATTCGGTATTATTTCTGTTCCTATTCTGAAATCTGATGTCCAAAATGGTTCAGTTTGTGTTAGATCTCAATCTAAAAGCAGACTTTCCCCACATGAGGTCTAATATTGTGTGACACTTGACATTTTCACAGCTCTTTCTAGTGCCAGAAACAGAGACATTTACACAGAGGAATGGTTGTTTTCTCATCCACCCCTTAAGGCTCTCTAGCTTTCTATGCTTAGTTCATCGGTTCATCATTTCTACCAAAAAAAAAAAAAGTTAACCATAACATTTACACTCAAGTTGTGTATTACATGCTAATGTTAATGTGTGTGTAGATTAATTTGGCCACACTTTAGTTCAAAATAATTCACAAACTCCTTATCCTTGACCAGACCACATGCTTGCCTCTGAAACTTTTTTTGTAGAACATTCTTATGGTATTTATATAATGCAAGCCATGAATAATAGTTCATATTCTTCAAACAGAACTTCCCCTTTAAATTAAGTTTTTGCATAATGTGAAGAAATAACTTCCCTCAGCAAACCGAATTTACAGGTTGATTGCCAGTCAGACAGAGAACAGAGCAATAATTTTAAAATGGTAAGTGAAAGCTTAATGTCTTTATTTATATATATATATGCATATTAGAAATGTAGAAATAATACATGTTATAATATTTTCTCTAGCAAACGCTGGAATGCATTTTTGTACAATACAAATTAAATTGGTAAACAGTGTATTAAAAAATAGTTTGAAGTGAAGACTTCAATAAAAATTGTGGCATGAAATATTTTATATAATAAATGTGTTTTATTAATTAGTTTGTGTCATGCCAGTTACTTGTACCAAGATAATAATCAAATTTGGTTGCAATAATTACCCTTTGAATACAAATTAAAGTTATTATATTCACTTAGAGCACTTAAAACTGTTTTTTGGACTTGCTCCACTTGGAGTTTTATATTGGTCATATATTATTTTGTTTATTTTCTTTCAGGCTAACAATACTGCATCAGATTGCACTGGGACAGCCATCATTTTGGAAAACTATTACCTTCCGACAATGTACAGCATAGAATTTATTTTGGGGCTGGTTGGGAATGTAATTGTTATCTGTGGCTACATCTTCTGCCTGAAGGACTGGAAAAGTGGCAACATCTACCTCTTTAACCTAGCTCTGTCAGACCTGATCTTTCTATGCACCCTGCCCAGACTGGCAGTTGCATACGCCAGAAATAGCAATATGGTGTCGATTCGCTTTTTCTGCCTCAGTAACAGGTACATCCTGCACCTAAACCTGTATTCAAGCATTCTCTTCCTTACCTGGATTAGCATTGACAGATACTTGCTTTTGAAGTTTCCAATGAGACAACATCTTTTACAAAGAAGGAGTGCTGCAATTTGCATTTGCATTCTAATTTGGGTACTGGTCACATTGCAAATAGTACCAATCCTTACCTTTATTAATGCTAATAAAAATGACACATGCTACGATTATGCAAGTTCTGGTGATCCATTTAAAAGTCTAATTTACAGTCTTTCTCTTACCGTCACTGGCTATCTTATTCCCCTGACCGTCTTGAGCATTTTTTATGTAAAGATAGCCACATTTTTGAAGATTAAAGACAGACAGTTTCAGCGTGATATGTTATTTCAGCGACCCAGAGCACTAGTTTTTCTGGCGGTTGGTATTTTTCTCTTTCTCCTAACACCATATCATATCATGAGAAATGTTCGCATTGCCTTAAGAATGAGAACAGGCTATACAAAATGCACAGAGACTCTGATAAACAGCTTGTATATCATAACTCGACCGATTGCCTTCTTGCACAGTGTTATCAACCCCGTTTTCTATTTTTTGTTGGGGGATCATTTCAGAGAAGCACTGTTGAAAAAAATAAGAGCTGTTTTTGAAAGAAGCTCAGGAGATTAAATGGGACAGATATAGAAAGATGTAGCTTTCTTGTATATTTCTTTAACAACAATACAGGTTGAACAGGATTCAGGACACACTATTAGCATTCTTTTATGTCTCAGCCTGGTACATATCAAAGGACCTGCAAATCTGCACAGCTTGAATTTTAAATTTTATAATGTCGTTGGTTGAACTTCATACAGTACTGTAGTGATAAACAATTAGCTGAAAGTACAACCACAATTTTGCATCTATCTGCAGACCAGCATGAAGAAAAGGACTGTTCTACACAGTTTAACTAAACAAGGGGAAGGGTGCAGCGCTAACAGAAATGATAACTGCCTGTGTGTACTTAACCTACAGTGCAACATTCTTTACATGACTGGTAATAACAGTGGGTGTTTATATCAAGTATAAAAGGAATAACAAAAGGAGAAGTTTATAAAGGCCATCATTGAAATTAGATGTCGAAATTTGGGTATGCTTATAGTTTCAGGAAACTTATTACATAGTACTTCTTAAGTAACTATTTTATGTATGTCTTTAATGAAATTATATTAGTATTACTTAGTAATTATCAAGTTATTACATGTTAAAAACAGTGTCATTAATGTAATATTAGATATTTGTTTGAGCATTACATTACTTGGTATTTGCTATACTGTTACCATGTAAGTAAGGCAAATGATTGTATTTAGCTGTCTTAAATCCCCTTAATCATCTGTGCATCTCTCTCTCTCTCTCTCTCTCTCTCTCTCTCTCTCTCTCTCTCTCTCTCTCTCTCTCTCTCTCTCTCTATATATATATATATATATATATATATATATATATATATATATATATATATATATATATATATATATTATAATTGATTTAATAAAATGCTTGGATATGCTGAAATGTGATTGATTACTGTCTTGTTCATAGTCATCATAAAATAATGTTAGCTTTAATATCTTTAGTTGGAATATTTGCCCCCTGTCTGATTTTCTGCATTTTTCACATTGAATTTTGTCAGATATTTTTGTGGGTTGTAGTAGTATATAGACAGATTCTGAGAAAAAAATTACATCAAAGTTTGATGCATCTTTCATTTGTTTGGTGTGCAAGGTAATCAAACATGCAATCTTCAGGTGTGTTAACTCAACCCAATTAAAGGGATAGTTAGGGTCAGCTGTTTGAATACTTTGGTTAACAATCAGGCCTGATTTGGGCCAGCCCTGCCCAATATAAATCTCACAAACTTTGACCCTTACCATCAGAGTGAAGTTGTCAGCACACAGGTTCTAGAGGCACATTGTGCCACGATCAAAAGAAATTCCTGAAGACCTCCGGAAAAAAAAAAAAAGTTGTTGATGCCTATCAGTCTGGAAAGGGTTACAAAGCCATTTCTAAGGTTCTGAGGCTCCACCAAACCACAGTCATAGCCATATTGTCCAAATGGAGAAAGTTTGGGACAGTAGTGACTCTTCCCAGGAGTGGCCATCCTGCCAAAATCTCTCCAAGAGCAAGGCGTGTCCAGGATGTCACAAAGAACCCTAGAACAACATTCAGGGATCTGTAGGCTTCTCTCGCCTTAGCTAAGGTCAGTGTTCATGACTCCACCATCAGAAAGACACTGGGCAAAAAGGGATTCATGCAGAGTAGCAAGGCAGAAACCACTCCTCACTAACAAGAACATGAATGCTCGTCTCAAGTTTGCCAAAAAGCACCTGGATGATCCTCAAGAGTTCTGGAATAATGTTCTATGGACAAATGAGTCAAAAGTGGAACTTTTTGGCCAACATGGGCCCCATTATGTCTGGCGAAAACCAAACACTGCATCCCACAGTAAGAACCTCATACCAACAGTCAAGCCTTTTGGCGGTAGTGTCATGATTTGGGGATGCTTTGCTAGATAAGGACCTGGTTGACTTGCCATCATTGAAGGAACCATGAATTTTTCTCTGTATCAGAGAATTCTACAGAAGAATATCAGGCCATCCATCCTTGAGCTGAAGCGCAGCTGGGTTATGCAGCAAGACAATGATCCGAAACACACAAGCAAGTCTACATCAGAATGGTTGAAGAACAAGAAATTTAAAGTTTTGGAATGGCATAGTCAAAGTCCAGACCTAAACCCTATTTAGATGTTGTGGCAGGACCTCAAAGTCCAAACCTAAACCCTATTGAGATGTTATGGCAGGACCTGCAACAAGCAGTTTATGCTCAAAAACCCACAAATGTTGAAGCAGTTTTTTTTTTTTTTTTTTGACTGATTCAGATTTTCAGCTGATGTATTTATTTGTAGTTTTTTTGAAGGGGTTGGGGCCTACTTCACAGTCTTACACAAATTGCCAACCTTATTTATGCTATGGGGGCAAAAGAATTCTTGCAAGTCATATTATGATGTCAAAAAATGCCACCCTTGTATATTATAAATAGCAGCAATCCTCTCTTGCATTCTAAAGATAAATAACAATAATAAAGAAATTGCCACACAAAATAAAGCACTAATCTTTTAAACGGATGTTTTACAAAAACATTAAAGCAGAATCAAAAAGAAGAAGTGGGGGAACTGCAGCCCCATTACACGAAAGTAAGGGAGTCACTACACCATCACATAGTTTTCTTGACGATCGGGGTATGTGCTTTATCCATGTCAGCGATTGTTACCTCTTCATACTACACAGATACTTACTGTCATTTAAGTCATTATAATAATCTTGTGTCTTCATACTTCATGAATACTTACTCGATTTCTATAAAGTAAATCGATCTAAGCAGGGTAGCAGTTCCTGTTGACAGAACATTGGCACTGTCTTTGATATTTGAGATAGAATGCAGACCTACTTTTAACTTCCATCTTTGTAATAGTGATAAACAACGCCCTGCTTTTCAGTTTGATCAAACATAAAGGAAGTGAGACTGTCATACTGTGCATACATACACAGAGGAACAATGGTGCTCAGAAGCTTGCTTCAGGCTTTGGTGTGGGCTAATTATTACCAAACATTTATCAAGATACAATAGAAATATTTGCTTAGGAAATAACATCACTTCATGACTGCGCATTTAGAACTTTTCCTATGGGCTTGTGGCAAAGTGGTGAGTAGATATAGATGTGTGCAGTGCAGAGTGGATAAAAAACAGACGGACAATGATTTCCAGGTGCATTTGTGTTTATTGATTTAATTAGCAATGTCCAGAGCCTTATGGCGAACATCTGTTAATGATAATGATGACGTTATACAGCAGTGTGTATCACTCGGTATTTGTAAATTCCTGGGTTGACCCATAACCCAAAAGTCCAGTTTTTACACAACGACACTAAACACAAAACACAAACCTAGTTACAGTGAATAAGTGCTAGTGGTGTATTACAGTTCTCCATGAAATGCAATGGTTGAAAGTGATGTCCAGGTTTATGCTGGCTTTCGCTCCAGCTCCAGATCGTGCTACTGGTAAAACACTAACACACACACAAGACAAAACTCAGTTTCACAATATGGCAACGCAGACTCCTTGTAGGTTAAAACACTAACCATTTACCAAGGAACAGGTCACTTACACTACGCCTCCTAGTTATACCCTCGATCATGACTCCTAGGTTAACGAGTGCATCCGCTCTTCCAATCCTTAGATGCCACGTCGTCTTCCGTCCGAGTCATTGAGCTTGGGTGCTGTAGCTCAGCCCCCTTCCTAAATGACCGACTTCCACCTACTCTGAGGAATAAATTGTCATGCCATTTGATTAAAGGTACTCTGTTCCTTTTAAATAGTGCCCTCACAGGTCGGGAGGGAGATCTAACACCAAGAATCATTAAATTTCTGTCTATGCTAATTACACCTGATGTAAAAAACTGACTCATTATGTATTTACTGTATTCATTGCAAAAACGGGGCTAATTCCAAAAACAATGCTATAAATTCCAAAAACTTGCTAGTTTAAAAGAAAAAAAAAAGAGTGGTTATCAATTCTAAAAAAGGGGCAACTTTCCAAAAAAAAGAAAAGAGAGTTGACTATTAGACATGTTTCTAATTGTAATCTGCACATCTGGTTAAGATTAACTCATCTCATACATCACCAGTATTTCCATAATGTCTTAAAGTAAACCTTATCAGTTCATCACAAACTGCAAAAACAGAATGCCATACTGATATTTCCAAATGTGGTAAAGTATGATTTTATCATATTCTATGGTTAGCAAAGCATAAGAATTGCAACAGCAGTTCTAAGAAATCGGGAAGTTTTTTGTAAATGGAAAAGTACCCCTGACGGTATGAGCCAGAGAATACTTTAGTATTATTATTTAGCAGACGCCTTTATCCAAGGCAACTTACAGAGACTAGGGTGTGTGAACGATGCATCAGCTGCAGAGTCACTTACAACAACTTCAATATATAGGTGCTATTAGTTAGACTATTTTAAATTCACCATACGAAGCACATTCACTTCACAAAATATTTACCAATGTCTTAGTTCACTTCTCTTATGAAGAATTAAATCATTGTGTAAAAAGACAAAGATGACGCAATAAAGTGATAATTTGCTTTTACTTGTATTTACTGTCTACATGTCGTACATCCAGGCTCTGGATGGCTGTTCTTGCCTTTCTGGCCGGCCTGGTGTTCGGCCTCCTGGTTAGTTGTTTCCCTTCTAGAGTAGTTTCTTCAAGTACAGCATTAAAATGTATTGGTACGTACTTCAGGATTATTTTAACACATTCACATTCAAAATAAACCCAAAGAAGAACAAATAGGGGTATTGGTTTGGTTATCAATAATCTGTATTTTTGATATTGGATCTTGCATAATATTGGAAATCCTTTGTGATTGGTTGCAGTAGATGATTTAGGAAGTTGATGTGATCTATATATTTAAAAAAAAAAAAAAAAAAAAAAAACAGTTGAAATAAAAATCAGTCTTTTCTCGCTGAAGATTAAAGGTAGGTTTGTCTTTTTACTTCCCATAATAAGCTATAAAAAAGGCCCTTCTAAAATAGTCTTACTTGTAGTGAATAATATTTGGTAATAACAGTGGGTGTTTATATCAAGTGTAAAAGGAATATGAAAAGGAGAATTTTATAAATGCTGTTCTTGAAATTAGAGGTTGAATTTTGGGCATGCTTATAGTTTCAGGAAACTTATTACAGATTAATTATTAAGTAGCTATGTCATGTATGTCTTTAATGAAATTATATTAGTAATTACCAAGTTATTACATGTTAAAAACAGTGTAATTAATGTAATATTAGATATTTGTTTGAGCATTACATTACTTGGAAGTTGCTATACTGTTACCAGGTATGTAAGGCAAATGATTGTATTTAGCCTTCTTAAATCCCCTTAATCATCTGTGCATATCTCTCTCTCTCTCTCTCTCTCTCTCTCTCTCTCTCTCTCTATCTCTATCTCTCTCTCTCGCTGAGGACTGTGGGATCGTGGGAGGGGCTTGTGTAGAGCGAGTGGTGTGTACTGTGCGTGAGTAAAACTTTTACTGAAGTTATATTCATTTTGTACACGTTTAGCTTTATTTATTTATTTATTATTATTTTTATTTATTTATTTATTTATTTATTTATTTTATTTTCCTTCCTGATTTGGAGCCGTCATGGGTTCCAAATCAGAAAGTTTTGGGTCGCTGACCCGTAGGCATGGCTTTAAATGTATTCCAGACAGTTCAGTAACAGTGGAGGAGTGTTTGTTAGCTGTCGGGGAGAAAATAGGGTATGGAAATATAAACTCTGCTGCAAGAATGAATAAAGCCATCGTTGTTTGTCTTAGTAGTGAACTGTTAGTGAACAGGATTGTTGAAGAAGGTTTGTATATCAAAGAAAGTTTTGTCAGCGTTTTACCTTTAGCTTCCCCTGTCACTAAAGTTATCCTTTCAAACGTCCCGCCTTTCATTAAAGATGAGTTGATTATTAATGAGCTGCTAAGATATGGTAAAATAATGTCCCCAATTAAACCTATTTTACTCAGTTGTAAAAACCCAGATGTTAAGCATGTCATGTCTTTTAGGAGACAAGTTTTTGTATTATTGAATGACCCCAACTCGTCTATTGAAGTTGCGTGGACTTTCAATATTGACGGTAGTAATTATGTTATATTTGCCAGCACAGAATCAATGAAATGTTTTCATTGTGGAGGACAAGGACACCTTAGAAGGGCTTGCCCTCAAAATAATTAATAATAATAATACTGAGTACAATAAGGCAAAAGAACCAGCAAGTGGGGAGGACGGAGTCTCTGAGACAGCGGCTGAGCAGCAAATGCAGCCGCCAGCTCAGACAGTGAGACCCGAGCCGGCGCCTCGACTGAAGCGGGGGATTGGTGCGGAGGTCAAAGAAAACAATAAAGAAACAAGAGTTGAAACAGTGAATACCCCAGATGACGCAGGTTTTCAACTTATTGAAAAAAAGAGGAAAAGACGTGTGGCCACCCCAGGAAAGGTAGCTGAAGAAGGGCAGTCTGTCTGGGACTCTGAGACGCTTTCTCAGGGCAGCGGTGCTGCTGCAGCTCAGAGCTCTGGGACAGGAGATCAAGGTAAAGCTGGATCTGAGTGTAAACCTGCGATAACCCCGCGTTCAAGGGAGAAGGGGAACAGCAGCGCTGCAGTTCAGTCCAGCGCTGAGACAGCCTCCAGATCAGAGGACCTGTTGCCGGATACAGTAGCTGTGGATGACGCTGAAGAATCCGAAGAGGAGTCGGTGATATCGGAGATGGATGATGGAGGAGAGCTCTCTGACTCCTCGGTGCTGCTCGATGAGGCTCTGCCCAACCCGTCTGGTAAGAGTAAAATATATCCAGTTGATACAATATCAGCGTTTTTAGATAAAACCAATCGGAAAATTGGAACTGATTTAACACAATTCTTTCCTAATATCCAGCTGTTTATCTACTCTGCAAAAATAGCCATGAGAAAAGCTACGTTAGAGGAGCTAGACCAAAAGAAACGGTATCGTTTAAAAAAAGTAATAGTCTCTGCAAAAAAATTATTGAATGATAACAAACCGAAGACATATTAATAGATTATTTAATAAGACATTTTAATATAGTTTTTAGTAGTTTGTTTTTGTTTTTGCTTTCTTTATTTCCTATGGAACAAATTCAAATAGCTACTTTTAATGTAAATGGTTGTAGGAGTGTTGATAAAAGAGCACGTTTATTTCATTTTATCACACAGAAGAGAGTGAATGTGATGTTTTTACAGGAAACGCATACAGACAGTATGAATGAGAGTGAGTGGCTGAGCGAATGGAAGGGGCGGGGCGTCTTTAGTCACGGTTCTAATGTCAGTGCTGGAGTAGCTGTGCTGTTCTCCCCAGGGCTGCAAATAGATATTTTATCAGTTAGTGAGGAAATCCAAGGGCGCCTTTTAAAAATAGAAACGGTTTTTAAAGGCACTGAGATTGTTTTTATCAATTTATATGCACCAAATGAGGGCAGGGAAAAAGTTTTATTTTTTAAAAAATTAAATCAGGTTTTATCTAATTGTAATCCTGCACATATGATTTTAGTGGGGGGTGATTTTAATTGTACAGAACATTTTATCATGGATAGGAATCATGAAGAGCCACATCCCCAGTCTTCAAAAGAATTGTCTGCTGTTTTAAAAGTTCAAAGCCTGGTTGATGTCTGGAGGAATTTATATCCCAGAGTAAAGCAGTACACTTGGGTTAAAATCAATAATAATAATCAGATATCAAAAGCGCGATTAGATAGATTGTACTGCACTAAACAAAATCTTAATCAGATTTTTAAGAGCAATATCATTCCCACTATGCTGTCTGATCACCACTGTGTGTTACTTACTATTTGCCTGCCTTCTGCTGCTCCCTCAAAGTCATACTGGCATTTTAATACTAAATTATTGGAAGACAAACAGTTTTTAGATCTTTTTAAAGCATTTTGGGTCTCCTGGAGGCAGCAGAGCATGAAATATAGTAGTATACAACAGTGGTGGGACATTGGAAAAATACAAATTAAAATTTTCTGTCAGCAATATACTTTAAATACAACCAGGGTTTTGAACCAGACAGTTGAAGAGCTTGAGAGAGAGATATTGAGAATAGAAACAAAAATTACTCTCGATAGTGATGAAAACATCTTCCAGTCTCTGAGAGAGAAAAGAGAAACTCTGAGCAGCCTACTGGAGGAAAGAGTGAAGGGGTCCCTCATCCGCTCTCGTTTCACACAGCTAAAGGACATGGATGCACCCACCAAATTCTTTTTCAACTTAGAGAAGAAGGTGGTGGAGAGTAAGCAGCTGTTTTGTGTGCGTCTGCCCTGCGGGAAGGAGGTGCACAGTAAAGAAGATATTAATAGAGCAGCTGTGCTTTTCTACACCCAGCTGTTTAGTGCCGAGCCCTGTGATGAGGAGCAAATCGCTTTACTGCACCAGGACCTGCCCAAATTGTCTCAAGAAGAACAGCGCCCCCTAGAAGCCTGTTTGACAATGCAAGAGCTGACGGAGGCAGTCACTCAGATGTCACCAGGAAAAGCCCCTGGGATTGATGGCCTTCAGGCAGAGTTTTATAAAAAGCTCTGGCCAGTGATTGGGGAAGACCTTTTCCGGGTTTTACAAGAGTGCATTAGAGAAGGAGAGCTGCCTCTGAGCTGTCGTCGGGCTGTGATTACACTGTTGCCAAAAAAAGGAGATCTAAAAGAACTAAAGAATTGGCGCCCCGTCTCACTTTTATGTTCGGATTATAAAATATTTTCAAAAGCCTTGGCCAATAGACTGAGGGAATGTATTCACACCGTGGTTCATAAAGACCAGTCATATTGCATTCCTGGAAGGACAATATTTGATAATATCTTTCTAATCCGAGACTTTTTAACTGCTAGTAATCTTTTTAATCTTGATTTGGGGATTATTTCTCTAGATCAAGAAAAAGCATTTGATAGGGTGGATCACAAATATCTTGTTAAAACATTACAATCTTTTGGTTTTGGGCCTAATTTCATTTCTTTTATTTCCCTGTTGTATAGAAATGTTTTTGGTGTTTTGAAAATTAATAATAGCTTGAGCTGTCCATTTTCGGTGTACAGAGGGATTCGCCAGGGATGTTCCCTATCAGGCATGTTATATGCCCTCTCTATTGAACCTCTGCTTTGTCATCTTAGGAGAAAGCTGGCTGGTCTGAGAATACCTGTTACACCTAATGCTCCTCCAGTCAAACTGTCTGCCTATGCTGATGACGTTAATGTCTTTATCACCAGTCATGCTGATGTGTCAGCACTGAGAGACAGTTTGGACATTTTTCAGAAAGCCTCATCGGCCAAGGTGAACTGGGGCAAGTGCAGCACATTCCTGTCAGGGGAGTGGCGTGGAGCCGGCCCCCCGACGCTACCTCAGCCATTGCGCTGGGGGGGGATTGGGATCAAAGTTCTGGGAGTCTATTTGGGAGAACGACAGTATGAATTCAAGAACTGGGAGGATTTAGCAGAAAAGGTTAAGGGAAGGCTGCAGTGTTGGCGGTGGCTGATACCTCAGTTGTCATACAAGGGAAGAGTTCTTGTGATCAACAATCTGGTGGCCTCCATGCTGTGGCACAGGCTGGTGTGCCTGGATCCTCCCTCAGGGCTGATAAATGACATACAAAGAGTACTATTGGAGTTTTTTTGGAGTGGCCATCATTGGCTAAAGCCAGCTGTCTTGTACCTGCCCCCTAGTGAAGGGGGTCAGGGGTTAGTGGATGTACGCAGTCGTGTGGCTACTTTCCGGTTGCAAGCAGTGCAGCGTTTGCTGTTTTTACCTGAGCTAAGCTGGAGAAACATCGCCTTCTCTTTCCTGCACAGAGTGAGGGAACTGGGCTGGGATTGGCAATTGTTTTTAATAAATCTATCTCAGCTAGACACCAATGAACTCCCAGACTTCTATAAGAACATGCTCAATGCCTGGCGAATGGTGAAGGTGGAGAGACTGGAGGATTATTTGACCGTAGGAGCATTGCTAGAAGAGCCTTTATTTTTTAACTCCTTGTTCCCTGCAGATGGTTTCCAATCTGGGGCGTTGTGCTCTAGTTTTGCAAAGGGGGGCATTACAAAACTAAAAGATTTACTGCAGGTGAGCATTGGGAGGTGGACAGAGGTGGAAACCCTGGCCAAACAGCTGGGAATTCACTCACTCAGAGTACTAGAGAATCTTTTGAAAAAGCTCAGAGACTCTTTTTCCCCTAGGGTTACAGAGATGTTGAACCAGGCTCTGGGAGGCAATGATGAGCAAGAGTTGGCTTGCCCTTCCTTTTTAGTGTCCCCTGCTGTTCCTGAAAACCTTGGGGAAGGTCTGTACAGTATTGAGAGGCTGCAACAGCTTCCTGCACACTCTTCTGGAAAAAAGGAGCTGTACAGACTTTGTGTTAAGGTGTGCCATGTAAATGCGCTAAAGACACTGCCTGATACCAGGTGGAGAGCTCATGTGGATTGTGTAGGTAGTACTGCTCCGGCCTGGAGGTCTTTATATAAACCACCTTTACCTAAGCGTTCAGGAGATCTACAGTGGCACATTCTTCATGGCATCATAGCCACTGGGCGCCACGTCCACCGTATTGACCCTGCGGTTAGTAAAGACTGTGTTTTTTGTGGAGAGGAAGAAACACTGTTTCATTATTTTACTCACTGCAGAAGGCTGGACCCCTTGTTTAATGCTATTGCTGAACTGCTAATTTCTTTAAATGTGATTTTTACTAAAGAATTATTCATTTTTAATTTTCCTTACAGTCACAAGACACGATTTAAAAGTGCTTTAATTAATTTTATATTTGGGCAAGGAAAATTAGCGATCTGGAAAACCAGGAAAAACAAGCTGCAGGGGTCGGGAATTTATAACGCTGAGTTAATGTTGAAATTGTTGTTGAAAACAAGGATTCAAATTGATTTTTTTTATTTTTCTTTAGTCCATGACTTACAGAGTTTTCAGCAGCATTGGTGTGTGAATGAGGGATTGTGTGTGCTGGGGGAGGAGGGAGAGCTACAGTTTTTTGTGTGAAATAATCTGGATGTGGATATACATATTTATCAGATTGGGGGAATATAATATATATATATATATATATATATATATATATATATATATATATATATATATATATATATATATTTAGATCTGTTTTATATATAACCTTGTTTATCTTTTAAAAAATAAAAAAAAAAGGATGTTACTGTGAATTGTTAATTATTTTATTTGTTTTTTCAAAATGGTTTCAATAAAGGACCCTTAAAAGTCAAGTCTCTCTCTCTCTCTCTCTCTCTCTCTCTCTCTCTCTCTCTCTCTCTCTCTCTCTCTCTCATTGCTTACCATTCATTGAATACAATATAAAGTTCCAGAGAGTACCGCTTAAAGCCATTAACCCTCAAGATATAAGCTTGTTTCCGCATATTTTTGAGAATGTCTGGAGGAGGGTAGAAGAGGAAGAAACATGAGATTTCCTCCTCTCATTTTCCTTTAGCAAGGCATTTATCATTTTAACTTTAACCACATTAAAAACACAGAATTGAAAACAAATTCTAGACAAATTCATGTTTTCATCCCAACCACCCTACCACAGCAGTTTGGCTAAGTCCAGGTATAACATTATAAAAATAAATGCAAGTAGAGCATATTATTCCTTGTATCAAGACAATGCTCTGTAATGCTAAGGATGCCTTGTGTTTAATGGGATAACATATTTTATTGCATACTTATTGACTATATTGTCACAAAAAGTTAGGTGGAAGTGTAAAATAATGAAGTTTCTTTCTTTTCCTTTATTTACCCGACTCCTTCCTTCCGACAATGGTATCCAGGACGGGACAATAAACAAAAGAAAATATCCAAATAAAGGAGAAACGCTAACTGAAAGGTTGAGAGTTCAAACAAAAAAATAAACAACAAAGTAAAATTTCCAGGCTCTGGGTGGCTGTTCTCGCCTTTCGGTCTGGTGTTGGGCTTCCTGGTTAGTTGTTTCCCTTCTAGAGTAGTTTCTTCAAGTCTGCCGAAAAATCACAGTTAGCACTTACTTTTCAAAAAATCCGTCAGCACCTCTCCCGTACTTCTGTGTAGTTTCAAGGACAAGCCTCGACTGCTACAACACGGCCCCCTTTATGTGCCGCGGAACGCCCCTAATCAGCAGAACACCAATCAGAGATCGGCGTTTGAATCGCCTCCCAATTCTTGGACCTTCCAACACATTCCGTGTTATTGCCCTCAACAAAAATGGTGACCCCAAAGGCAGAACTAACGCGTCACGCGATCCTCTTGGGGCCTTCTAGGCTGGCTCACAGCCCCCTGGCGGTTGGCAGGGTGGATTATAGCACAGGATCGCTTAACCTCGTCACATTTATATATTATATACATTTCATCTGCTTCTGCCACTGATTCTTCCAGCTCATCAGCCTCTTCACATAATGTCACTATAGAAATGTGCGAGTAAGAACAGAGCAGAGAAGCCCCCAGTTAAAGTGTGAACTGTAATATTTAGAATACAATCTGCAGCCCAACTTTTAAACAGATGTTCGGTTATGAATACCAATCAGTGCTGTATTGACACAAGATTGGTTTTTAAGTGGTTATCTTCTGGGCAGAGAAGAGCATGAACATGATGAAATAGCAATTGAATACTCTATATAATTAAATAGAAGTAACTTCAGTCAATTTAGTTACATACGAGAAAAACAAAATTGGGTTCAGCTATCATGAAGACAAAATCCGCAAACTCAGTCTAAGCCTCATTCTCCACAGTTTGAAGTTTGGTATAATGCCACACCTTTGTTTAAAATGTACTTAACCTTGGTTATACATTCCTATGTGGTTTTAACATGCAATTGCAATCCTCTAATCTGCCCAGATAAGATATTCTTCCCTGTCTTACTATTAAGATTGAACGCAAGAATAATGTCTATGACAATGATTTATCAATCCTTTTTTCTTTTGACTGTCATTGAACAACAAAGTTTTTTGGGGGCTAATTAAAATAATTAGTTTGTGTTGCAGGTGTGTGATTTATAACATTCACCTTGGTCTCAATAGCATTTATTATAATGCAAAAAGTTAAAATAGGGAGCTACAAATGCATAGCATCTGCTAAAATACTGTACTGCATCGCTGGATTAAGAAGCAGATATTGTCATGATTAAATAATGTGCTGTAATCCTCATCATGCTAATGAAAGCTAATTCCCATTTTCTTTTTGCTTCATTGAATATTATTCCTTTCTCAGATCAAAAGAATTCAGGACTAGTATGTGACCATTATGAATGATAAGGCTTGCTTTTACAGAATTGTGTAACAGATGGTTCACATTTCCCTGCTTGAAATTTGCAGATAACGCTTGCAATTCCCCTTAGCTTTACAGTATCCCACTTGCCCTACTGTAACTTCTGACTTCATGTTGATCATTTTCTCTGACCTTTGTAACACTGTTAAGAAACCTGAAGAAAGACCCCTGCCAAAAACACACTTTACAGAACTAAGAAATGGTCACATTAATTTTTTTTCAGTATTCCAGAATAAAGTTGTTTTTTTTTTTAAATGTTTTTATGGCCGATTATGTCAAACATGTCTTAGTATAGCTTTTCTCTGTGCATCCCAAAGCTATAAAATTGTTTGAGCATTCAAGGAACATAAGGTCCAGGTGGCAGCAATGTACACTTCAGGGTGTACACGTTTATCTCAGTCCTTAGTCTGGTTCTAGATCCGAAATGGAATTAATATTTCTATTCACCTATACAAATACTTTTTGATTAAAGTCACTGGCACTGTTGTATAGTGTATGAGTGGAAATACATCATTTGTATTGATTTAAAAATGTATATGAGTAAATTCACTGAACTAAAATCTTGGCAGGCAGAGCATAATGTAAGAACTTCATGCAATAATGAAGTGAACAATTGATTTAAATCTCGAGGAAGACTGTTCCAGCTATCTGGGTCTTTGAAAGTTATTTTCAAATTAAGCCCTGTGGTAGTTTCCTCTTTGTTGACGGGATAGCATATCAAGTGACTGATAGAAATGGCAGTGATGCATCTTCAAGTCTGCATTTAGACCAAAACTATTTGTTTATACATTACATTCAATCTGCTCAGTGCCGTTTTACTGACTGACCGTTTAACAGATACAGAATGTCACCAAAAACCAAGACACAGAATCGATGTTTGTAAGGCAATTATTTTTCTTTCCTCCATGCTCTGACAGTTTTGTGCTGTACAGGTTCCCTAACTTCAGAACAGTGTCCCGAGTCCAACCACATCGCTAGGCACTTGAATTGATCAAAATGTTAGCTTTGCACCTTGTGATGTTTTCATTATGATCTGAAGTAGATTACATTGTTCATTGGATTCTTTGGCATTTTTCTTGTTACAAATAACGTATGCCATTTCAAATACCTGGAATACAAAGCAATTGTGTTCCTACTATGTCTTTGTATCTGTATCAAATGTCTTTGTTTTACTGCAACAACTAAACAAGCAAAATACTTTTGCTAGGATGTTAAGTGTTGTTTTATTATTTTCTGGGAATCTGTAATATTTGCACGTTGATACATAACTAAACAGGAATGAACCAGACAAATACAGGGGTAACATTTATTGTTAGCAAGAAATCATTAAAAAATAAGCACATCATCACAGAAAATAAATCAGTGAGCATACAGGAATGAAGAAGTAAACATAAAACAGCATTGATGTCAGTATGTGCAGCTGTGCAACAAATGAAAACATCTGGCAATCAGTCTCTGTGAGTTCTGTAAATCTTGCCCGCCTACAGAGCATGCATATATATATATATGCATATATATATATATATATATATATATATATATATATATATATATATATATATATATATATATATATATATATATATATATATATATATATATATATATATACACACAGCTCTGGAAAAAATTAAGAGACCACTGCAAATTTTTCTTAAATCAGCATCTCTACATGTATGGCAGCCATTCCATTCCAGTGTCTGTTGAATTCCAACACAGGCACACCTCATTCTACTGAATGAGGTACTGATTAGGGGATCACCTGAACCAAATCTTATTTAACGAGGAAAAGTATAAAAACCACTCCTGTGGTCATCACTATCCTCTTGCAATAGGACCAGCTGGATGGCAAAACAGTGCTAGTAGTACCTCAAAAGTAATTGGAATCAAAAAATAACTATTGACCATGCCCAAAGAGTTGAAAAGGAAAGTTTTGAGTGAGGAAAAGAAGGGTTCAATTCTGGCTTTACTGGCAGAGGGATACAGTGAGCGTTGGGTTGCTTCCATCCTTAAAATTTCAAAGACGGCGGTTCATAAGAACAAGGTCAAGCAGCACACATTGGGGACAACAAAGCTACAGACTGGCAGAGGGCGAAAACGACTCTCCACTGACCGGGATGACTGCCAACTCATTCGAATGTCACTCAGCAACCGTAGGATGACATCAAGTGACCTACAAAAAGAATGGCAAACGGCAGCTGGGGTGAAGTGCACGGCGAGGACGGTTCGAAACAGGCTCCTAGGGGCAGGACTGAAGTCGTGCAAAGCTAGAAAAAAGCCCTTCATCAATGAGAAGCAAAGAAGAGCCAGGCTGAGGTTTGCAAAAGACCATAAGGATTGGACCATAGAGGACTGGAGTAAGGTCATCTTCTCTGATGAGTCCAATTTTCAGCTTTGCCCAACACCTGGTCGTCTAATGGTTAGAAGGAGACCTGGAGAGGCCTACAAGCCACAGTGTCTCGCACCCACTGTGAAATGTGGTGGAGGATCGGTGATGATCTGGGGGTGCTTCAGCAAGGCTGGAATCGGGCAGATTTGTCTTTGTGAAGGACGCATGAATCAAGCCAAGTACAAGGTTGTCCTGGAAGAAAACTTGCTTCCTTCTGCTCTGACAATGTTCCCCAACTCTGAGGATTGGTTTTTCCAGCAGGACAATGCTCCATGCCACACAGCCAGGTCAATCAAGGTGTGGATGGAGGACCACCAGATCAAGACCCTGTCATGGCCAGCCCAATCTCCAGACCTGAACCCCATTGAAAACCTCTGGAATGTGATCAAGAGGAAGACGGATGGTCACAAACCATCAAACAAAGCCGAGCTGCTTGAATTTCTGCGCCAGGAGTGGCATAAAGTCACCCAACATCAATGTGAAAGACTGGTGGAGGGCATGCCAAGATGCATGAAAGCTGTGATTGAAAATCAGGGTTATTCCAACAAATATTGATTTCTGAACTCTTCCTAAGTTAAAACATTAGTATTGTGTTGTTTAAAAATGAATCTGAACTTATTTTCTTTGCATTATTCGAGGTCTGACAACACTGCATCTTTTTTGTTATTTTGACCAGTTGTCATTTTCTGCAAATAAATGCTCTAAATGACAATATTTTTATTTGGAACTTGGGAGAAATGTTGTCAGTAGTTTATAGAATAAAACAAAAATGTTCATTTTACCCAAAACACATACCTACAAATAGTAAAATAGAATCAGCATAGAATCATCAGAAGAAAAACATTCCCTGGTCCTAAGAAATCTGTACACACAAAAAAGGACCAAGTAAAACAAAAGATGTGATACAACATTCAAAAATAGAAAAACATCACATGTAAAACCTTAATGTCTCTTTGTGTATTTGTGATTTGCAAACACCATAGACTTGATTAAGCCAAAACCACAGAGTCTATTCAAATATCCAAACAGGGGTAGATCAAGATCGGCCCTCTACACCACTGTAAGTCCACTCTAACATAGACTTTGCTATAAAGAATATTACAGTACCATCCCAAAACAGTACTGTATACTGTATGTTTGGAAACATCAGTGTTATTGGACAGCATTATACCATTTTGTTTATTGGGTTTTATTTCTGTATTTGTATGGGTGTCAAATAAGTGTCAAAAATTACCTATAAAGCAAAGCACTAGTTAGGGGCAGTGCGTGTTTAAATCTACCTCTGTGTACATCATTAGATCAACAGAATGCCACAGTTGCCACAGCTTGGCAATTTAGTTGAGCAGCTATAGCAATAATTTACAACAGGCTAATGCACAGCAAGGCTGTACAATGTAGAGTTGCACTGACTTTTTATTTATTTTTTTCTCTTTTTTAAACTAGTTTTTGTTCCCCTTCTGGCAATTCTGACAAATTGTTGAGTCAAGACCTTTCTAATGCTTACAAACAATTCTGCAGCAAAAAAATGATTAACAAAAATCCACGCCCCCATTTTGACAACAAACATTTTAGAACAAGCTTAGGGAAATCTCTAAATTTATCATTGCTCTGGTAGTAGGCCATAGCACCTTACAGGATCTTAAAGATGATGGGCACAAGAACATACGTTACATCAACTGGAGGCAAGGTCAGCAGAATAAACACTTCATCAAAAGCTTTTTGTTGTAAACATTCCAACTTTCTAATGTAACACAGCAAGAGACAGAGAATTTAACGTATTACTACTCACTACATGTCATGTAAAATAAATGCTGCATTCTCTTAGGGCCTGAAGCAAGTCATAAATAACCTTTTTTAATAAGCCCCTTCGTCTCTAGCACTTATTCAAGAAGACAACCTAATTGTAATGGCAGCTCTGCATATTTTTTTAGATTAAACTTAAGACACTCCAATTTCTGCTTATTTCACCACCGGTTCCCCCAGTTTAGGAAACGTTAATGTGCTTTGTCATGTCCTTAATCTGGAAAATAAGGGACCTTGGGCCTAATAAGAACCCTGCAGTTTCCAACGACCCACATAAACAAACAAACAGTTGAGCGGTCAAACATTGTCACTAACCCATGGTTTATGAATCATGGATTAGCCCAAACTGAAGAATTTAAAGAGCTGGGCAAAATCCCCTCATTCTTTTGCGCCCTTCTGTACAACTAAAATATTAGATCTGACAAGCACTCAGACATTAAATATTTGGGATCACATGTACATAGGAAATTACTGGAGTGTAGTTTGGGGACTGCAATCATGTTCACTATGGAGACCCTCAAAGTGTGACCTCACTGAGCCAACACTAACGTTCACAGCCCATGTATACAGAAGTATAGTATGTGCAAAAAGGAGTAGATAGCATGACTGGCAAAGCTCCTGAAAATGTTGACTGCAAATGTATCTTTTTATTATTTTGGAATGTTCTATTGGGTGTTGATAATATACTGTATCGCAATGAGACAACGAGGCAAAGTCATAGATAAAGTATAGCTACTGTATATGAATATTTATCAGATTCTGATAAATTAGACATGCATACATTTGTAGTTTAAATTTGCTCCAAGGATACTATGTGTGTATAACGAAACGTGTCACAAGCACATAGATGAAGGTGTCTAGCAGGTCTGTAAACTTCATTGAAAAAAATTTTGAACCACTGAAAAGCTGGGGGGAGTCATATCTCCAAATAGGCTTGATCCTTGAAGAGTTAACATGGAATTATACTTGACCACAGATCATAAAAGCAAACATTAAGGCTCTCCAGTTTCCAGCAATGTAATTCATATTTATTAATCTAGAGTCTATGTACTTTTGGTTTGTTTTTTGTATGTACTGTAGTTTGATTTCAAAATGAAAATCTATTCCATGAACCAAGGGGGTTATTTTGGTTTATAGTTGTGCAATTTAGTAATCTTTTTTTTTTTTTTTTTTTTTAAATGATACAGTACATCCTTCACACATCCATCTGCAGCAGAATTATTTTGAAGCCTTGAAACAGTTCTAGTTTATAGATTGTTATCTAACCACTTAATGTAACTGTTTACCATTCTGTGCCCAACTTCAAAGCTGGTCGGCCATATAGTGAGCATCATCGCCCCGTGGAAGCCGTCTTTAAAATGTTCAAGGGTTACCTGCACCCCTGCTCTTCTTAGCCTTGTGGCATACATTACACCATCATCCCTCAGCACATCATACTCACAGGTCAGAATGTAGGCTTTGGGCAACACTTGCAATTTCACATCGTCAACTAGCAGGGGAGAAGCTCTTGGGTCTGTGATGGATGAGATTGTTTCTGACGGGTCTGAGCTCTTGCAGCTTGGCATGGTATAATTGTACTTCAATCGGAAGATCTCAGGCAGGAAAACGGTCCAGTTTACAAACTTCAATAAATGAGCAGACTCCAAACTGTTGTGGCTGTTACTCATCATTGCATGAAAGAGGAATAAATCAGAGGTGAAGTATTCACTCCAAAACCTGACCATTAATGTCTTTGGCAGTATAGGCATGTACTCATTCTGCTGGTACGAAGGTGTATTCATGTCCAAGGCCTGAAGTGCAGGGTACAGCAATACTTGCGCCTTCAGAACAACTTGGATTTCTGGATCTTCTTGAAGCTAGAATACACGAAACAAGCTTATCAGCAACACTCATGTGAATATTGGGGTTGTTTTAATTCTCTCATAATATTTAATACATCTAATAAGATGGCCAATAAATTACCCCTGTAGGTAAATACAAATTGCCTTTATATAGAGTAAAGAGTAAGAGCGTGGTATGGTAAAGAATATTAAAAAGTATAAGAAACCAGAGTAAACTAAGGAAAATGCATAGTATAACCATGGGCAAAGCAAGGTAAAACTGCATAAACACCATGCAAAAATACTGTGGTAAACTTTTATAAGGGGTGCTACACAATCAACTCTTATTAATCTACAAAAACGCTGCATAAGATTTACATTTATACAATCACTGATGAACTGGGATACAGTGGATGTAGTACAATTAATGGCAAAATATATTTTAAATGAGACTTTTCAGTACCAAAAAAAAACCAACGCTTAAAGTTCATGTTTTTAAATAATGAACAAAAAAAATGTCTTTGAAGAGTACAAGTGGTCCCTAAGAAGTGAAAGTTTTTAAAAGACAATATTCAGTTACTAAAATTAAATTAAATAAATAAACGTGACCTATTTACCTGTTGTGCTACTGCAGCAGCTAAATTTCCACCAGCGCTGTCTCCTGAAACAGCTATGCGGTTGACATCCACAGAGTACTGGCTCAGGACATGGTCTTGTACAATGTACTTTACCACATTATAAACATCGTCAAACTGAACAGGAAAATGGTACGCTGGAGCCAATCGGTAACTGTAAGACATACAATACAAAACGTGTCAAGACCTGAGCACAATTAAACAGATTTTTTTTTTGCTGAACTTTAACTGAAAGATTGTATCCAGACAATTTAAAATCATCACAGTTAAAAGGACTGTAGCTTCATTGGTTCTGCCATCTGTAATTTTAAAATTGAGTTCTATAAGAATCAAATGCAAGGAAAACTTTCTTTCGTCTTTAACAATCTCATCTTTTGATAAGGGTCCAAATCATTTATTTTAAGATTACAGCGACTGCTTTGACAAACAAATGACTGACGCAGACAGTCTGCATTCTAACTTTAGTGTTTAAAATTATGATTGGCCCATAAATTTGTACAGAGCCATAGAATTTAACTTAACTGCTTTGGAAACTGCTTTTCTACTTTTAATTGTGTCAGTATTCTAATGCCTCAAGCAAGCTAGTACAAAACAAGTACAAATAAAGATGACTACAATGCACAACATCTGTTCAAACTTTTTAAAAAGATATAATAAAAAAACATTACATCCATAAAAAGACCAAGGTACAGGCAGGACAGATTAATGTATTGCATGTATTAAACACATTACAATGGAAAGTCTTACTCTACAGATACAACAACAGCATTCAGTTCCTTGGCAGTCCTTCTGGAGAGAAGATCATAAGGTCCCATTCCTTTAAAAAAAAAAAAAAACAAAGCAAATTACAGAATGAAAACGGTAACTGCCAGCAAATTGATTTTTATTGCTTTACTCTTTCTACCCCTTGAAGCAGGAGACCTCCGATTCTCCTAACACTGTTTTTAGACTAAAGTATAAGTTGGCAAAATGTAATGAGATTGTGTGTAGATGGTTTGTTGCTCTAGTTGGAGGTGTTAGGTCTAACTGTAGGGTCAGAGAGGGGATTCTCCAGATACACAATCTATTATTTTTAATAAATCCAGCATTGTACTGCAGCTAGTACTGACCCAGCTGCCTATCCACTCACATTATGCGAGAACAAAGGTATGTTTTGAATGCTGGGACAAAGAGATTATCAGCATAAAACTCAATAGAAGGCGTACACATTATTTAGTTTTTTTTCCATGGGTTTTCAAGTTGATCTTGTTTGCTTACATAACCATTATTCAGGCATTCCAAATATTGAGCATGTCTACTACATTCATAGGAATAGGGAGATGGTAACAGAGAAGTGATGAGCAATTTAATTTTCTACTACTAGCTAGCAATGTTTGGTTTGTTTTGCAACAGTAGTGTCATAAATGTTGCTGTTTTTTTACCATCTATTTCTGTCATCATAAACATCACATACTGGCGTGGGAAAATACAGAGCCTGACACAACTTGATCAAGGCGTTCTCCCAGTGTGGAATGGAATCTTTTCTCCAAATAAAAGACACTGAATCTTAAAAAGAACCATTTCTACGTTTTCTCCTGACAGAAATATTAAATAGATTGAGACCAATGATCTCAGTTTGAGAAAGGCCACCAACAGCAACTTCGAGAAACACCGTCCAGGCTCAAACAGGAGCAGCTATACTTTGAAATATGCATGTCATTTTTTGTCATGTTACATCAAGGTTCAGTATTGAAGTATAGGGTGCTGTAAAATACAGGCTGATATCCACCCCATTAGTGTCCAGCAGCTTTTCCACAAGTGGGATTTCTGTATACACTGACCTTGAGTTGGGTGACCATCAGCCTGTATTTACACAGCGCTCTATACTCATATATATATATATATATATATATATATATATATAAAAACAGTATAGCTAATCTTAATGTGACATCATTTCTATGATCTGCTACAAATATACAAATACATTTTAGATGGCTGCATCACTTCAATCTTACATATTTATATTAGATATTTTTTTAAACTTACTTGCACTGCCTAAACACCAGCCCCCACCATGTATAAAGATGACAGCCCTGTTGAGCTCCCCGTTGGTTTTTCTCTTGGGTTCATACACAACAACCGGTACATCATAAAACAAGGCGTCTGTAACTTTCACATTGTCATCAGATGCTGGAACGACCTCTTCAGCTACGGTGAGGAACATCATCACGCCCATGTAGTGCTTCAGACCAAGGAGCTCACTGACCTCTGCCTAAGAGAACACAAAGAAGAGAAGGTTTTACATGCTGCTATAAAATACAGATTAGAACACAGAATTGAAACCTCAGGCAATGATGTGACAAGCAGTTATTAAAAATATGTTGTTTTCATAGTCGTGTCGAAACGTGATATTGATGCCACAGGTGTTAACTTAGTTGCTAATGCCATGAGCAAGCTAGTACAAAGCAAGTATATAAAGTATATATTGAAACTGCTCAAGCACTTACTGAAATGTTGTGGTCATAGCAGTGTTGAAACATGTCACTGAAGCCACAAGCGAGGCGAGATAAAACAGTTGGTAATTCAAACACATACAAGATTCTATCTGTTGAATTCTATCTGTTGTTCTATCATTGAAAGAGCCAAGTTCATTAGGAATTGAACTGCATTGATTCTCATTTAAACAATGGGGTGTATCCCATACAGTCCCCATCTATTCCCTATCTCTGTATCTATTTTATAATGCATTGTAGGAGGTTAGTGGCCTGAGTCAAATGGTGGTGCTGATGGGATTGGCAAAAAGTACACAGGAGGCTTGATTTAGTTCTCCCTGCAGCAGGGTTTTTATTAAGTCTGGCAGTAAAATGGCCACCGACCAGTAATTCAATCACAAAAAAAATAGAACAAAAGTAATGAAATAAAAATAATCAAAATAAATTCCCCCACCAATATCAACAATGATAAAGCAGGAGGAGAAAATAAAAGGTACAATCAACAAAGTCCCGCACACAGTAAAATATAAGAAAATTGAAAAAAATAAAAGACGTTTCATAACGCTCTCGCGCCGACCTCTAGGGGGCTCCCGGTCCTGGGTGGGATTTAGTGCCTTGGTCCCGGGCGTTCTTCCAGCAAAAATGCAGCAATACCGTCTCCAGTCTCTGTTACACAACACACTTTCACATATGTTAATTAATACAACAGCACGTCTCCTTCGCTGTTCCCAGAACTGAGCCACCAAGTTTAGATCGTACCGTCCTTTAAATACTGTTCGACCCTGCCCTTAGCCTCGGCCCCGGTCGCCGCTGTACCCAATCGGCGTACATAGTAACTCCTACTGAGGTACGTGGCGCGGCGGCCGCGGAGTGAGCGATCTTTCTGGAATTCCCAGACGGTTCGACCTTTGTCTTTTTGCCGGTCTCCTCCCGTTTTATGCAACGCCACCAAAGATCGGGAGGATAGACCACAGCTCCGACTCGTTGCACCCCCGTCACATGCATATATGTTTTTTTTTTTTTTTTTTTTTTAATTTCAAAGCTTTGGCAGGGCAACTTCTCAAACTCCATTTTCACCCAAACTGTTTTCGAATTTCTAAAAATGTAAAAACAAATGTGTGACCGAAGGGGATATTTAATTGATCTAAATATGAAAATCTATGAAATGCTAAAGAAGGTTATTATTTTAATGCTTTTAATTACAGCAGTATTTAGATCAGACACTGTTTAAATAAATTGAATAAAACCCAGTGTGTTATACAGCAATATTTCAAGATTCCTCCAATATCAGGTGCATCTTAATATTAGAAATTGAAGAGGCTGGGATGCTTCTGATAGCCTAAAGTCTGCATGCCGTGACATTATCAGTCACATAATTTGTGGTCTCTATCATATTACATTATCCCTAAACTTCCAGGTACTGTATAGTGTAGAGGTCTTGATTAATAGAAACATTTCTATGGAGCTGTTTGCCATTTGTATTTGCCTTCCAGCACACCCTTCTGGAAATGTGTGTGTTTGTTCTGTCCAAATACCTGAAAAATACATTCTTCCAAACCACGGCTCACGCCAAGCTCCTTTCATGACAACCTGTCTATTACCAGGCTCCTCAACTTAAGCCCATATTACATGTATTTTTTTTCTTTATAAAACACTGCAACTTATCGTGCCCCCTAGCCTAAATATCACTTAACAGTATTTTTTAGTTCTGGCTAACAAATGTAAAGTTTATCCAGACTCAAA
The DNA here is from genome assembly GCF_017654505.1 of Polyodon spathula. Taxonomy (NCBI): domain Eukaryota; kingdom Metazoa; phylum Chordata; class Actinopteri; order Acipenseriformes; family Polyodontidae; genus Polyodon; species Polyodon spathula. Next base: position 33,723,066 of record NC_054544.1, read on the forward strand.
ATGTCACCATTCATGTTTGTCTTTGTTCTTTTTAATTTGTACTGATGCAGCAGTGTAGCTTTGTATTGTTTTGTAGCTACTGCCTGATGAATGATGCTCCCTGATGATGTCCATCACAGCTTGAGTCGACAAGCTGTTGAGAGGCCTCCTTCCTCAGGCAAGGGGTTAAGATAAGTCCCTCTCAATCATAGCCTAAAATCACTGACACATTTCAGTTTGAATTCAAACCAATGAAGATGTTGAAAAATAAATTGTAATTAAAATATTTGTTTGAATTCTCAATAGGTTTACCTCAGAGTTAGGGGTCCCCTTATTTAATTATCAATAAACTGATTTCTTTTTTTTTTTTTAAATGGAAAATGGAAAAAATTGGAAACGTGTTGTCTTTCTGAAAGGCCATTCCACCCATCAATCTCATACGTTACCAGTTTGACCAGTTAAATAGGTCTCTCTGACCACAAACCCCTGTTGTTTCTTTGTTTGGTCCTCCTCCCTGCCTTCACTCTGCAGCGTGCCTTGTCTAGGGGGAAGGTGGCCCCAAGAGCCACTTTTCCTGCCCACTGGCCGAGTCATTCTTAATCACTGCATTGTATTCATCTCAGCTCAGCCAGCATAAGGGCGGCTATCAAGCTCCAATGGATAAGGCTATGGGCCAGATTGTAATGTGAATGTATTATGTATCTGTCGGCTATCATCTTCATGTCGCGCATAACTGACAATTCTTCATGTACCATCAGGGATATCTTTCACAATGAATAAACTATTATTTTTACTACTAAGTGGATGTTTTCTTTCTGAATTGATGATTTTCGAAAAACAGAATTTGCTATTCCCCAGAATGGAAAATCAGCAGCCCTAAATCCCACCTCCCACCTGAGCCACCTTCAGCCAGAGTTGCCATATTGTGGTAGGTGAAGGTAGTCTCCCTTTGTGTCAATACAGCAATGAGAAGAAAACGTGTTAGACAAGCCTGTAACCCAAAGCAATACCTGTACATAAAAAACACTTTTAGTCTAAGTGAAGAACTATGACCTTGGAAATTCAGACATTTTATCACAGCTTAAATCATATGGGAACTGTGAGTTAGCAACCCTTTGCCTGTAGGGTTTCAATTAAAAAAATCACCTCTCTATAGAAAGACTAATTACATTGTGGTCGCGGGTGTGCCTAAAAGCATTAAATAGGACTTGAAAAAAGTATTTGCATTGCCTTGGTTCTTTAACCCCTCCAGTGTATTTGACATAAAATCAAGTGACCTACAGTAATATTGTAAGGAGCGCATATGGAAAAAGCAAGGTTATTTCTGTGTAAATATTGTTAAACTAAATAAAATGGTTTCTACATGAAAATATTACAGAAATCTGTGATTGTCGACTTGGTTTTATTATTATTATTATTATTATTATTATTATTATTATTATTATTATTATTATTATTATTAAAGGCTGGTTTTGGCTAACTGCAATGACCTGGATCCATCACATTTAACTCCAGCAACAAAGTGCATTAAATGGTAAATTGCTGGGGACGCTGCCTTGGCCTATAAATAATGGCAATTTCAATCGGATACTTCTATAAATACCATAAAGTTTAACGGTGAGCTTTTCATAATAACGCGGTCTATTATTAGCATTCAATAAGCACTACAACAGCAGGCTTATGAAAATCTGAGGTAATCTGCTCGTGAAAGTATTGTCAGGTAGTTTATTTGCCACACAGTTCCGTGAAAAAACAAATGCGTCTGGCTTTTAAATAAATAAACACATATGCTAGCAGAAGGTATTTTTAATGACCTAATAATATTAATATCCACAGCAAGTACGCATGATTGATTATCTGCAAATTAAAAGTAATTAACCATTAGGTCATAAAAATTAATTTAAGAAACCCGTGTGTAATAATAATAATAATAATAATAATAATAATAATAATAATAATAATAATAATAATGTATCTCTCTGCAAGTTGCCAGTAAAAATAAAAAATAAATGAAAAACGTGAAAAAAAAAAAATTACCAGATTACTAAGACTTCTGAAGAATGAATCTGTAACCATCAGCTTCCATCTCTCTTCAATATCATACGGAATTGGTGAATAAACATAATAAGCGACGAGGACTCCAGCTAGTATTAGGAGTATTCCTTTGGACCCCATTTATGCATAAAAATGATTTAGCGTGCAGCAACAATCTGTGCGCTTTACTGATTAACAAGTCACTCCTGTCAAAGCAAAGTGTAAGCCTTCTTCATTTGGACGGCGCGAGCAAGATATGACAGCACGTGTTAATGTCATCTGATCATTAATATGCAAGTCTGATCAAAAGCTTGCATCTATGCGATTGTATGCCGTACATCGACTGTTACTTCATCCTACTCACTCTACTAGTTCAACTGGATACAACTTCTAAAAGAAAAAGTTCTACTATTCTAGTGCGCGTTTAGCCGTATAAACACGCAGGTGTAGTTGTTTTTGTCCAATTAACTTGCTTGCTTGCTTGTGTGTGTGTGTGTGTGTGTGTGTGTGTGTGTGTGTGTGTGTGTGAGAGAGAGAGAGAGAGAGAGAGAGAGAGAGAGAGAGAGAGAGAGAGAGAGAGAGAGAGAGTAAAGAACGTTGCACTGTAGGTTAAGTACACAGCGGCTGTTATCATTTCTGTTAGCACTGCACCCTTGTCCTTGTTTAGTTAAACTCTGTTGAACAGCCCTTTCCTTCATGCTGGTCTCCAGGTAGCTTTACAGTATAGCACCATTTAGTAATAGTGAGGCTGCTCTAACAAAGTATTTATGTGACTTGAGCTTGTTCAATCTATTTTTTTCTGACTTGCCTGGTAATCCAGTTTTTGCTGTTGGTTATTTCTTGTTGTGTTTGAAAACAGTCATATAAGCAAGCACCTTTGTGTTAATCTACCTGGGAAAGTCATACAGTTTATTTCAGAATAGGTTATTTCTCCAGGGTTTTGTTCTCCCAAAGCGACTAGCTAATTGTATGTGTGGGAAGGGCATTCAGGCATAATCGTGATAACCCCAGGCTTCAGACACTGCCCACGGCTTTATTGTTAATATTACTGTGATTAATGCTTGAACATTTCCATTCATTATTGAGGAGACTGACTTGCCTAAATAGTTAGCGCGGGGGAGTTAGAGACAAAATGCTTGCTTGCTTTGATACTTGCAAGCTGTCGCCTAATATTAATAAGCAAGAATGAGCAGAGGCTTGGGGCAGTGAGTTCTTATCCAGTGGGAGAGGAGTGGGCGATTGATGAAGTAAAGTGCTGCTAGGGAGCTGGAAGTGTGAATCTGCAGATTCAAGGGTACTTGTTTCAGAGGTGTTGGAATCATTCGTGTTGATTTTGTAGGGTGAATTCTCATTACAGTAGCTGGTTTGCATATAGACATGTTACAAACAAGTCAAAATGGATTGTTATAGTCTTGGTACAGCTGAGGACATTAATCCACATTATAAAACCACCTTCACCACCACTGCTAAATACACATGATACTTACCTGCAGTAGAGTAAAGTACTGTATATAGAGCCCTGAGAGCAATATTTACTCACTTGAACTGGGGCTTGGACAATACTTTGTCTTAGCCCAGTCGCTCTCTGAGGAAGATACCTAATACAAAGGACTACAAAAGATGTTTTTTTTTTATTATTATTTTTTAATTTGACACTTTTTTTAACTTAGAATTTTCTGCCTAATTTTGTTACCTTCAATTTTCTCCCCAGTTTAGAACTCAAACCATATAACTTAAACTAAACCTACCTTTTTTAGACCACTTTTGTGCAATAGGCCCCTGGTGTAGTAATTAAACAGCACTGCCTTCCAGAAAATATAGGTACTTCTGGCCGTCATTCAAAGACATACAGCATTTGGCAGTATTAGGTAGCTGTTTATTCGCCCATTCTAGCTCTTGTATTTTGTTTTTTTAAGTCAGCATATTTCTGCCTGCAGAGGGTAATAACATGCCTTTCAGCCTTATATAGCAACAAGCTAGGCCAGTCAATTCAGTACATCGTGTTCTTAAACTAACATAGTATGTGAAGAGTTATAATTGACAGGCTTTATTAAAAGATTCCATTATCCCAATATATCTTTTTTTTTTTCTACCTCATGCACAGGTGTCTTTCTACTTATGAAATGGTTGTTATTTTATGGGTGATATTGTGGTACAGTGGTTAGAACATTCATTACAATTGCATCTTGGTGACGTGTGAGAATCTCATAGACAAATGGCAAATAGCATACATTTCATGATATTTATATTTTTCCCTGAAGTACCTCTACACAGTAACACTAGACTTTAAGATGCATTTTGGCAAATGGCCTCACACCCTGTATGATGTAAGCAACATGTCAAACTCACAAACAAACACATACTGCAGACAGGTGAAAAGATGGTTAATAATGAAAATGTTATAACCTGTGTTCAAAAGGGTGAGCCTATGAAATGAAAGCATGGCATTGTATAGCATTTCCCAAGCTGTAAGGGAACAGTATAACCAAATTGAACTGACACTGAACTAGCTGTACTAAAGCAGGTGTTTGTTTTCTGTGCACATTAAAGGTTGTTTAGAAAGGCACTCTAACTCGTGCTTAATCACTTTGGCTGATTGAAACCTGTATAAACCAAAAGTGGCTCTGTTGTGTGCTTCACTTCAATAGCCTAGTGTAAATTGTCACATTGTCACATCTCTGCATGTGTGCATTTATCAGCTAATCACCATTAACAAACAGCTTAACAGCTTGTTCTATCTGCTTCTACAGCTATGACCAAAAATTTTGCCCTGCCTGGAATTTTAGGATTGAAACATAATAATAATAAAAATAATAATAATAAAAAAAAAAAAAATTAAAAACTATATGAACATAATTTAGATCTTTTATTTAACATCATCTGATCAAATAAACAGCAAAAATGATATCGTATTGTCACATCTTTCAATTTCTGTCAGTTTTTCGTTAGGTATATGGAAAGCTGCAAAGCGTTATGTTATTCAATATTTTAACACAACATTATTCAGAAGGTTTCATTCGACTTTATGAAGCAAAATTAGTTCATTGTATAAGGTGATGCAAAACGGCTGGCCATAGCTGTAAATATTGAAGCTCTTTGGATCTACCTGTAATCACACCTGTAAGCTACAGCACTGGAGCACTCCCCTCTAGTGCCTCTGAGCTCAGGTATTGTTCTCATTGAAAGCGTTGTGAAAGAAAACACACCTGTGTGCTGAAAAGCCAAATCCAGGAGTGCAAAGCCAATTGTATTTAGTAAGGAAAACAAACCTTATCTGAAGTCCTGCTGAACCTAATGAGTCAGTGTACTGTAGCTGCACTGGCCACTGCAAGGGCAGTAAACAGCACTTGTATAATAATTTGAGTTTGGTTCAATTTGACTTTTTAAAAAATATTTAGAGTTCACAGTCTGCAGTGCGTTTGTACCTATTTTATATGATTTCATTCATTGCCGAAGTGCTGCCATCTACAAATAGATCAAATCTGTGGTGCTGCATCCAGTACAAACAAACTAGCACTGCAGTGTTCTCTGTGCTAGTGGGCAATTTATTGGAGGTCTTCTGGTGCCTAATTAACCCCTTCATTGTTTCATTACTATTGGTTGCAGGTGTAGTTTGTTCTTCATTTTAACATCATCACTGTGCATAGTGTCAATATACAATTACAGAACTGTGTTACACGCTGACTGTATATTACCAAGACTTTATTTGAGCCATGTTTTTCAAAGACTGGTATTTATTTTATTTTATTTTATTTTATTTTATTTTTCCTGAATATGTTTTAGAAATAACAAAATAAAAACAAAGGAATCTAACCTAGCAGAAATAAGGTCTTTAATGAACTTTAAAGTGATATTGCTGTAGCAATAATACAGACCATTCCATGCTGTATGTGTCTGCTAATACATCTTTCATTTCTTAGGAAAATGAGGGTGGCATTTTAATTATTAAATCTAATAAGCACAAAAAAAGACTGCAGTCACAGGACTGCTACAGGCATCATAACTCCCTCAGCACCACTGTTTTGACACGCAGTGCTTTGGAAATCCCTGAAGTTATTCAACTGAAATTAAATAAAAACACATACAAAAACAAAAACAGCTTAAAAATATATCATAAAGGGGTATTACAATTAGTACTGCATTCCAATTTTTATGCCATCTAACAACTGCAATTGCAGCTGCAGGGTTGCATTAAAAAAAATGTTATTTCTGTATACTATACCATACTATAGTATAAGCTCCTCAAGATAACCATTAGATGGTGCCAAATATCTTGAAATTCAACCTGCAACTGGAAGCCCTGTGAACATATACAGTAAAGCACTGGAAATGCAGTATAGTCTGTTTAAAATAAATAAATAAATAATAAAGCATTCTTATTATTTACCACTATAGAATATTAAATATACAATGACATCGTCACAGGAAGCAGATCTATTCCAATTTCCAAAGTCAGCGTGGAACAATATATAACAAATGCTTTTAAATCATGCACTTGAGATTATAAAGCCTGTTGTTTGTCATTGAAAGTTATATATATGTAATATATATATAGTGACAAACCAAGGGGCAGGGTGATCAATGGGAGGTACGTAGGGGCAGAGGTTTTAATTGGGTTCTCTCTCGTGAAATGGCAGCCGCAAAAAGGACTACAACAGACAAAATGTCAGAAAAAAAAGGTTACAATTACCAGAACCCAGGATAGGCACACAGGATGTGGTCAGCACACCTGCACAGGGTGTGGCCGGCCCAGATAAAAGGGCCGGTTCACAATAAAATGGCGATAAAGGAGAAGGAGAGAAAGAAAAAGGTTGGTGTTGTGGGAATTTACAAGAGAAAAAGGTGATATTGCTTTGTGTATGACTTCATACGAATTTGACTACCCTTCCGGCTGTAAAACCCTGTTTGTGTATGATAACCTGATTTGTGTAAGAGAAAAGGAACATTTGGCTACATATAATGAAAAGCATGAGACTTTTTAGAAGTTGTTTAAGATACCTAAAGCACACATAAACAATCACTGATTATTGAATGAAAAAATTTGCTCACTACTATATATAAATAAATGAATGGCATATATATATATATATATATATATATATATATATATATATATATATATATATATATATATATATATATATATATATATTAGTGAGCAAATTTCGGTGCCACATAAGCTGTATTCCAGCTCCCCAGACTGTTTCAAGTTTTTTTTTTAAACAAGACATCTGATATGCCATATATCATACTGTAATATAAATAGTACGATATATTAATTTGAATACTTTCAGGATGTTTGCCTACCTGCTGTAGCTGGCTTTCTGTACACTGGAAAGTCCTGTGTAAGAACTGACTTAGAGCTAAGAGGGCACAAACTCTTTGATAATAAGGTGCAGAGTCCCATACTGTTTTTATTTTAATTATCATTATTTATTTTTTAATTGTTACCTGTATAGCAAAAACATTATTTGGAAAAAGTAATTACTCATACCCCCACCGTTTTATATTGGTTCCTGATGTAAACTTCGAAAAATACCTGTAGGAAATGTAAACAAGATGGTGAATATAGGCTTCCATTCAATAAAAGTGTAAACAGAAGGCTATAGCTGAACGCATTGACTATCACATTGACTCGGTTTTATTAAAATAAATGGCATATTAAGAACACTGTGCCACAAAATTAAAAAACAAATAATAATAAAATGCAAACTGAGACATAAATTGTACAATGAAGTGAATATATGTGTTAAAGATGTTGCAAATGGGGGGGAAAAAATGCCTCAGTTGTATCTGAAGAAGTACACAGGAAGCTGTTAACTGCACAGACATGCTTTCTGAATTAGTTTCTGAATTACTTCAGTGCAGATTGTTGAAGAGGTGAACCACAGGGATATTAACTGGTTTTTATTCAATATGAGCATTACAAAGCCATTGTGCATGTTCATGGTGGTACTCAGTACATAGTTTATTTGTTATCCTACCTCCTAAATGCAGTCCTGTTTTGTACTGTAAATTTTAGTGAACACTAGTCAATATATTATCCAAATCAATTGGTCTTCTGTCAGGTTTCTTTCCCCAAATATATAAAAAATTAACCAGCTCTATAAAATTGACAGAAATGTTATTTGCCAATACCAAGTTACAATATACGGTATATATATATATATATATATATATATATATATATATATATATATATATATATATATATAGAACACACACATTACATTATAAAGCCTCTTGTTAGGGTGTTTTTCTTCCTTAATAGGGTTATTGTTTAAACATCTGCCATACCAACCCTGATCCACATCACTAAAGTCAGAAAAATAAAACAAAAGACATTTTGAACAGCTGCTAAAACCACTAACACAAAAGACATGGGAGACAGTTCTTCTGACAGCTAAGCCATAGAAGGGTTATAGAAAGTTAAACGTTACAGGGCTACAAATTACATAGAAAAACGTAAAACGTTTGCACACTATCACAAATGGCCAAAAAAAGAAAAATGACATATTTTTTATTTAATTCTGTAAATTATTACAGCGCCAAAAGAAAAGCATTCCTTTAGAAATTTACATATATGAGTAAACAGAATAGAAAGTACATTGATCCTGGGTGGTCCAATATGGGGTCCAGAGCAATGTTAAGACTATTGGTACGAAACAAACAAACAGTATGATCATTTGTTCATGACTGAGGAACTTTTGATTTCATCCCTTATACAATTTGTACTGTATAATGCTTGTACTTTATAGCACCACAACTAACACAGAGGCCATTATATCATGTTCAACCTGTATTTAATTCTTAAAACGTTTCATAGAATTTAAAATAAAAAACAAACATTGTACTGATATACAGTATTTATTGTTTTGGTTTGTGTTATTTTGCTCCATTTGTACTTTGCTCATGATCCATGCCAACCTTCAGCACAGGATATATTGACATGGGAGGTTTTTCAATGCATTAATCAGGGTTCCACAGCAGCCAAACACATGTTCAAAACTTTACTGGGGGCTTTAATACAATTGGTTCCTCTAGTCAATATTGACACCATCTGAAAGTATTACCCTGCACCCCGTCACAAAGTGCCACATTGGAATCAAGTTTAGCTACTGTTTTAGCCCACCATTTCTCTGTGCATTGTGAGTCCAAACAGGTGTGGCATACCAAGTATGGAAGGTGTAAGTGATTTGGGCTATTGTAGCATGTCTGTTGCTTGTCTGTCCTGCATATGTCTCCAAATGTCCTGTATTTCAGGAACACCCCTGATACTTCCTCACTGTACCGTCTTATACCTTTCTGATACCTTCCCCACATCTTCACTCGTCTCGAGGTAGAGTTCCAGCCGATTGAGAATTACCAAAGAAGACATTTCATAAAAGAGGTGGAATGGGTTACTTCCAAGGGGAATCAGAAGGCAGACTTGAGAGTGTGTGCCTGCTGGGGGGGAGGTCATTGTAGGGGCTGAATTAGGGAGCATTTTTTGGATATTGGCAGGTGTTTCCTATCCATTCCATTAAAATGCTAAACAGAACTAAAAAAAAAAAAAAAAAGGTATTCCTGTTCTGCCCATGTTAAACCCTTACTACTGAATGCAGTGAGGTCAAAATTATCAAGTTAAGGTCACCCCATGAGATGTGAGGCCTTTGTTTTATATTCTTGAAACAAGAGCAGTGAATACCAAGGTATGAAAAGGGCTATAAAAGGGGGTGGTAATAATGGAAATAATGGAATGGGAAGATCTATTCTGAATATTAGGTCAAGGGTGCAGCAATATATTTTTTGGTAGGAACTGACCTGGAAACGTGCATGGTTACCCTGTCAGCTCAGTGGAATGTGATAGATGTCCTGTTATTGATTAAGTGGACTTCTATCAGGATCTTTTTTCTGCTCTCTGCAAAATTCTAGGTCACAGGCTTAATGGAGCAACACTTCTAAAAGGATATATCCTTCATGCAGTAAAGAGGAGGAGATGAGCAATGGATCAAGGGATCTGAATGAATGACAGTCCTGACCTACAGGCCAGTCCTGACCAGATTGAGGTAATGAGTTTCACACATGGCTCTGACAACACCTGGCGTCAGACTTATTGAATCATGTCTGTAACACTATCACTTGGACCAGGAACCTCTTGTAGATACATTCCATAGAACATGTTGAAACAACACCGCTGCAAAAGACTGAAGAGGCAATCAACTTTCATTGCAGAGTTCTGTGCAGACAAGTTTAGTTCATCTTGTCAGTACCAGCCAGAGGTTATTGCTAATAGTAACCAGAACCCTTATTTCATCATTCATAAAGGATTAGCGTGCCAGCAAATGTGTTTTTACCCTCAGCATTTAGCAGCACGTTATTGTTTTTTTCCTAATATAGCTCTTTTTATAATAAAATAAATGGTGATGTCAAATCTTACATAATATAATATAATAAAATCTTCTATCTGAAATGTATAGGATATAGATAAAAACAGAAAATGCTGAACTGGTCAATTTCTAGTGGCAGCTTATTTAAATTCCTGTGCCTTTGTGACAAGATACATATGATGTAAGTATTTTTTAATTTTATCACTTGGTGAAATCTAAAATAAACCAAAAGGCCCTCGCAGTTAGTCTACATTTCAGTTATGTCAATCTTTAACTGTTAGCATTCCGGAGGTTCACACTCATACAAAAACTGAAAAATGATTCCAGAGTTTCTTCATCTCGTAATTTGTATTCTTTAAAAGTAAAAAAACAAAGATGTTTTGACCACAAGTGTCCGTCCTCAGCATTAAAAGGCATGACATGATTTTAAAAGCAGCCGTATTTTCCAATGATTATCTGATTTCCTCATTAATGAGCGTACATGCATTTATCTCAATCCATGATGTCACCTGGCGGCAAGGACGCTGGAACTAGGGGTGCTGAGGGTGCAGCAGCACCCCCTGGCTTTGCATGGCTTCCATCATATACAGGAGTTACAGTTTTGTTCAATGGCTTACAGCACCCCCACTTTAAAAATATGTTCCAGTGCCACTGATCGGCCAACGTGTTCCGACAGTATTGTCTGCAGGGGAATATATATTTAATGGGCATAATTCATGGCGCCTACAAGGGAATGTCACAGGCACATTCAAAAGCAGTACATTGTGAGCAAGGTTTTTATTTTTAAGAGTAGATGACTTTCTTAATCTATTGGGAATTTAATAAATAGTGCAACAGTGCAACATTTATTATTTTTCTATGCCCTTAACCACCCCTTTGCCTACAGGGAATATATATTAAACAATGAACACATATGTCTTCAATGACCGTATGCTGCAATTTTGTTTTGAATAAATTAAAACAAAAAACAAAAAAATGCTTTTATTAGTTAGAGTGTTTACATTAATACTGTACCAAGCTGCTCTTTAAAAGACATTGTACTTAAATGTGCCCCCCCCCCTTCGCAGTGTGGACAAATGCAATGCATGAGTTATGGACCAGGAAAAGGAAATATTTTCGCATGAAGACAAATGAGCCTAAGTTCCTAGTGCTCCGGTTACTATGCTATGCGTTTTAAATGCCCTGTTTCAGTTTAACACTGTGTTGGAATTCCCCCATGCTCACACTGTATGGTACTGCATTTCATCAAACAGCTTGTATAGATCAAAGACAGTGATAAAAAGCACATGACATATTATTCACAACCTGCAGTAATTAAAAAGAAATATTAATCAGACGCATGTTTACAATTATATAGAATAACCACTGTGAAAAATCAACAGATTGATAAATCACTAGCTGCAGCTAATATAATGACAATACATGATGTCTCATTTGTAATGCATTCTCAAAGAAATGTACCCAAAATTATCATTATCGCAAGTACAGTTCTAAAACAAATAAAAGGGAGCTAAAGACTATTTACTGCACAAGCCTTACATAAAACAATAATGTTGTTTATTTCTTGTTTGGTAACTTAATTGTCCCTAAACTCCCTAAATAGTTTATGACAACAGTTAAATCTGTCAGGTGGTTTAACATGTTACCAATGATACAATTGCTGTAGGCTTGAAACATCTCTAACAACCAGACTTTAGGGCATAAATTCAAATGAAGACAGACAATGTCATCTTGGGACTCCATCATTTATTTTAAAAGCTGCATGCACTATATAAAGAACGCATCCAATTAGAGTACATTGCAAACAGCCTCGTAGATACAATGCTATTTTACATAAAGATGCAAAAGTTGAAGAGGTCAACTAAGAGCAAAACTATCTGGGAAATATTATTAAGTTGAACCCTACCCCCCAAACCTTTCGCCAGACCCCAAAGTTGCACATTACCAAATAGGTAAACCCCCCACTATTTAACCCCTGTTAACAACCATCAATTACATTTAGCTCATTTACACTTTGCATTTATAGTTATTGATTGCAATTCCCTGAGCCAACTCATTCAACTCTAAAACCACATGGAAACCGATTGGTCTTTTATATATAAATCCTCAGGGAGCATCATGACCCTACTGGCACATTTAGTACTACATTGAAGGGATCATTCCAGCGATGAGGTTCTCATTGACTGTCACTCATGTGCAAATTTAAAACATGCTATTCTTAAAGCTAAAAAAATAAACAGAATAATCTAGCACCAATAATGTGGGGGAATAGGAATTGTGCTGTACAGGATCAGAATATAATTGTGACAATCGTGCAAAAAATTGTCATGTATTTGCTGTAGTACTGTACCTGCTCTTAGTTTCACCAGTCTGTTATGACCACAAAACAACTGCTGCATAGCAATACCATTTCCTTTCTCATTAAATAGTAATGATTAATCAGTATTGCATTTCAACACTGAAGACATTCGGAAGGACTTACAGTTGAAACGTTTATCGTTTCATTTTACAAAGCTTCTTTAAGTATTTCTGTATTTACCACAGTGTTGTATAATATGCATTCGCTGGAACCTAATGGCAAGACCTGAAAACTGGATGTGAAGACTACAAGGGTGAGAAAGCAAGCTCTTTGAGTCCTGCTCCCATTGTCAATAAAAGAAGTTGAGGTTCCAGTCCTCAAAGAGCGAAACTGCAAGAGTCACCATTGCTCTGTACTGACGGCTTACATTTGTCTTTAAAGATTGATTACGTGGAAATTGATAAGCATTCCCTCAGGAGAAATCTCTATAGCACCCACTTTTGTTGACACATAGTGAGATTATTAACCTCCCTTCTCATAGACTCCTCAGGACGAGTATTGCAGGCCAGCATCATTTGTGCTCTTCAGGTGTTAAAAGTGATGAAGGGAGGAGTCTCATTAAAACAGATACACCAAGAGGCTGCAGAGGCACTGTGCATTATACCAATACAGTAAAACACACACAATAAAAAAAGCCAATTTCTTCACTTAATGTTTTAATATGGAGGAAAGGTTAGCCCTACTGTAGTTCTTCCCTTCATTGGTAGTTGCAAATACTTTCCTTGGTATAGCTTGTCAGTAGATTTTTAAAAAATTTTATTTGCATTATTGATGGGAGGAATTAAGAAAACTGAATCGGTTCCTAACACTGCCAGAATCTGGCACTGGCCTTGTAAACAAGTCATTGTTGACTAGACATGCTGTTTGATTAGTAGACAGTTTAGTGGATGATGTAATTCTCTGGTTAATTATATCAAGAAAATATGTTTGCACATGTAGTTTACTTATTTGCCACTAGACAAGTGCACTATATAGACAGCATACAGCTGGGGATATTACAATATGTTATACAATATTAATAATACACGTCAAGACAAATGGTTTAATTAAGATGCCTATACCTGATGATAAAATGTTGGTCAATGTTTTGTCCACACAAATAATTTAAGAAACAAATATTGGAAACACTATTTTGCATAATAGTTACTTTACACTCTGTTTATCCTGCTTAGAGAGGTTTAATCTTAACAAAGTATACTATATAACACACAGGGCTGATATTGTCCCCGTCTCTCTTTTGGGAATGTATCTCAGTGTATAAATGGTCCCTTCCACAGCATGTAATAGTGTTTAAAGGAGCTGAACAAGACAATGCATTATTACTGTTTCTCCTCTGGGACGTCAGTGTTGTGAATTCTGTCTTATGAAGTTTCATTCCTCTGGGGTTCTAAGATATTTCTGCAGCATGTTTGTGGTGTGTGGAAACCAGATTACAGATTTACAGTATTGTTTTCTTTTTTTTATTCACCACATCATGTAAAAACTCTTTAAGAATATTTATGTGCTGTCTCTTTTTTCTACATGACTCCAATTGTCAAATACCAAATCTGAGTTAACAAACTTTAATACATGTAATACCGATCTGTACTCTCAACTGGCAGCATAGATTCCGCATTTATACCAGTACTGTATCCTTATTTCTTGTGACACTTGTTATAGTGGGGCAAATACAAATTCTAATTAATATCTTAATAACTGCCCCCCTTTCCTAAATAAGCTATTGTGTCTATGCATAAGTATAAATAGGCTGGTTTAATAGCAGGTTCTTTAAAGGGGTAATGGTTTTTTCTTTTTTTTTTTTTTTTTTTTTTTTACAAAAAAACAAACAAATACATCTTATAGCTGAGTTTTTTTAGCTTTTTAAAATGTTTTAATTTAAATTCTTTAATGCACCAGTTCACATTAGTTGTGTTCATTTTAATAGTAAATGGCAACTGAACCTAAAGTTAAATAATTCTGTAATTGAAATATATTGAGCTTTTTTGGAAATGAGGTAGCAGGTGGTTCAAAGACAATTCAGATGTATGGTAGGAATGTATTGCACCCAGCCAGACTGCCACTTATCTGGATATATGTGTATACGTGTATATAATGTAGGTATACAGAAGAGTTGTCCAACCTTTTTTGACTGCAAGATTTGGAGCTGAACCATAAGAAACAAAACAAAAATAACAAAAGAACAAAAAAGGTCAACTTTGCTACACACTGGTTCAGTGTTTGTTGTGACAATTAAACAGAATCGTGTTTAAACACTTGTTCAGCATCATTTGTTTTTTGTATTTTGACCAAAAGCTGCTGAGTGTCGAGCCAGATCATAGCGACATCTGTTGGACAGCCATGGTATACAGAATCTCCTCATGTGCCGCAGTGTCAGTCTCTGTATGCAATACATTTAGGACTCCCGGCTAGGAGCACACTATGACTGATTCATTGCAAAAGCTGTACATTCTTCTAATATTGCTCAGCCCCAAATATATCAATGTCTGTCTGTTAGAGATGTGCCTGTCTCGCCTCTGGTCCAAACAAGGAAGAACACTGTTTTATAACAGCATTTTATTTTAGCATATATTAAATTCAGCATGGCCCCTTCAGAATAAGAAGAACAGAGAGTCATTAAAGTCTCCATGTTAGTTCTTTTTTAATCACTAATGAGGTTTTATTCCAACACATGCACTTAAGATTCATTGCTTAGCATCTATCACCTGCTCCTGTAATGTATATTAGCCATTTGGTATCAGATAGTGGAGGCAGGAGTTTAGTGCAACTCTGTCTGGATCACTGCTGTGATATCCATTAGACTGACCTCAAAAGTCTGTACTCTTTGTTTCCTGAATCCCAGGAGTCTAAACTGTTAGTTACCTGCCTGTCAGTTTTTCCATGTGTGCTGTACACCATAATTCAAAGGAGGAGGCTGTTCCTGTCCTTCATTTCAAACAGAACGGGGGTCATGATAAAAGCGATTTAAAGTTTGCTGTTTACAGGTGTAACAATCCCATTCCAGTCTCGTTCTAAAATGACACAAATCACCACGTGACCCCCAGAAACCAACAACCATCAGGAATGCTTCATCTCACGGGCTGCCTGTGAAACAACTTTTCAGTATTCATGTCTTTATTATTATTATTATTATTATTATTATTATTATTATTATTATTATTATTATTATTATTATTATTATTATTATATTATTATTATCATTATTTATAATAAGGAAATAAAACAAAACAAAAAATTACTAAATACAGCATGTCACATTTCCTCTTTTTCACCTCCAACCTAGAATTTGTTTTACAAAGTGAGCGCTAGGCTCAAATATAGTAACTTGATATCCATCCAGATTTCTGAGTTCAGGTTCACATATGTTTACCATTTTGTGTTCAATTTTTATACCATCCATGCTGAGATGTGTTGTCACTGTACAGTATAGTATCTATCTTTTGTTAAGTATTTTGAAAGAGACTTGGCTACCAGAAACGAACACTCTTCTTTACTGCTGTAGCTTAAATAATCATAGTTTTGAATAATCTAGAATTTTAGGATTGAGTAATCAAATAAACTACTAATATTGCAAAAGACTACCAGAAGCCACAATAGTAGTACAGTATTTCATGTTAGATTTCACGTTTTTCAATTTTTGAAGAAAACTACAAAGCAGTATGTAATTCAATGTTAACGTAACATTGTTCAGCAGGTTGTATTCGACTTTGTGAAGCAACATTTGTTAATTCTATAGTGATGCTAAATTTTTGGCCATAGCTGTAAAGCTACCGTCTCGCAACAGACTTTTTAAACTATTAATTTGATAACAAAATGTATACATATATCAATATTCATCTAAGTGGTCTCTAATATAGGGGCTAATTTAAGGTATTCATTTAACTTTTATAAAATGTGGAAATATTCCATCCATTATCATTAACCATTTAATCCTTTACAGGGTTGCGTCGAGCCTGAGCCTAACCTGGCAGACCCAGGGTGCAAGGTGGGACTACACTCTGGACAGGATGCCAGTCCATTGCAGGGCACCACACACACACACACACACTCAGGGCAATTTTGAGTGACCAATCAATCTAAACTGCATGTCTTTGGACTGTGGGAGGAAACCGGAGTACCTGGAGAAAACCCACGTGAACACGGGAAGAACATGCAAACTCTACACAGACAGACCCCTAGGCTGGATTCGAACCTAGGACCCTGGTGCTGTGAGGCAGCAGTGCTTACCACCCAATGATGCTAAAAATAATAGGCATTATTTGTTATTTTATAAACTAACACTACCTTTACACAGATGTGGATTTTCCTCTGTGACTCAGATATTCCAATCACAAGAAAGCAGATTGTAACTGTAGTCTTTGATCATGCTTATGGGAAATGGGAATGACATCCACCACCCACATGCCCACTGCTCACCACTGAGCTATTAAACTGTAATGTCTCATATATATCTTTTGAATAAGTCAGAGGACAACCTTAGAAAGTCTTTCATGTGTCTATTGGTGGGATCTTTTTTTTTTTTTCTTCAATAACATTAAAAGCTGTAACTCAAGCACACAGATTTACTGGATCACTTTATCCCATTCCAAAACCAGACAGCTAGAGTCTACTACACTTGAAAATGGATACCATACTATCTTAAAAGACTGGCTGCATTTCCACCTTTCTAAACTTGTATATTTTGAAAGTGTTTATAAAAAAAAAAAAAGAGAGACAATAGATTTTATTTAGTTTTTTTTGTATTCATTCTGGATCAGCTATTGGTTCTTCTTTAAAAAAGAGAGAGACTTGTTCAAGTCATTCTTATTGGAAGTGTGGTTCAATGATGAAACAAATGTAATACTGGAATAAAAGATATTTCTAAAACTTACGACAATTGCATCTTGCTAACATTTCGATAAAAATGTTTCAATGTAAGGCAGCTTTCAACCTGTGGCATGCAAACTGTAAATTAAAGCATGTCATTTACATGAACTGTTGCCTCTTTACACCACAGTGTATCACTCAACTGTCTATTCTTTTACATTGAAACCATTTTTCTTAGAGCAATGGAGATCCAGGCGAATATTTTACACTGTGTCCTGGGATTATTGAATTATGCACCAAATTTCAGCTCTTTATTTTGCAATAAAGTTTTACTTGACTAGGTCAATAACCTGCAACTCAATACATGCAATAGTCAGCAGGTTGCTTTTATAGTCCACTAAGTAAAAGTGCCTTTTGAAGACATTGCCAGTTACTGTAGATTTGAAAGACAAAATAATGCTAATGTGAGTCTATATGTATACATTTACCACCATGGTAGTACCCGAATCCAGAGCCATACCCCTGTATCATATAGACTCAAACAAGATATCTGTTCCCAAAGGACTGAAGCGTAGTTATTGCTTGTGGTTTGCTTTGACTTTTAATACAATATATTTTTAAAACTTCAAACACTCAATCATCAATTCAGAATCTAAATTACATTCTAGAACAGTAAGAAGGCGCCACATCACAACAGCAAAAGCGGTTTGATAGATACTTATATAGAGCAAAATTAGACCCCTTCCCTGAACCGTGTTATTGTGTATGTTTTAAGCTATTAAATGTTTCTTCAAAAAGGAATAAAACAAAGAAGCTGCCAATAATGTGGACTCTTTCTCCAATGAATCAGGTTCAGTCTTACTCTTTGGAAATGCTGTGAACATCTTTTGGATAAATTGGGAACAGTACGGATAGAATATATCCCAAGTGGAAAACAAATAAGAAAATGTATGCTAGGGCTAAGTTTGCTGCATTTAGTTGTAAAACACTATACTTTACTATAAAAACTACAAAATGTCATTGCCATGTCATACTTTAATTCATACTTAGCAGTAAAATACAGTATACAATCCAGTTTGGAGTCAGTGAGAGATAGGGCGAAAAAAATAATGAGACACTCAGATGGAATTTTGTTGATTTTATTGCTTGAAACTCGACAAGGTAATAAATCATTGTGGTACGCTGGACAAAACTTAAGCAGTCTAGGAGAAAAAAACAACATGTGGTTCTAGTTTTACACAATAGTGTATATTTTTTAATGTTACTAGGATTCCTGGGTAGCCTCATTGTGCATTTAGGTTTATTTATGTCACATTCAAAAGTTTTTCCCCCTTAACCTGCAAACCATTTGACATCAATAAGCTCATTACCTTTTTTATTATTGACAATGAAGTTGTTCATTGAATTTACTTGAATTTGTTACATAAGTTGTTGCTTGATATTTGTTATGTAATTAGGAATAATCAGCGGTGTCTAGAACCATTTTGGGCAGTCTTGGAAACCAATAACAATAATGCAGAAAGCAGGAGAGTACAAGCAGAGCAAGTGAAATAGAAAAGTATCTGAGAAAGTATTTTGGCAACTCAGGCGCTGTCACAGTTTTTTCAGATGTATTTATTTTGTATTATTTATTGTGTTATTGGCTTCCTTTTTATCGTTTCCACATGTACTCTCCTGCAGGATTATAGAAGTTATACCAGCATTCCTTTTCTTTCATTTGTAATATGGAGCCCAGCTGAAGATGAAGTGAAATGCAGATGTCTTGTCATCGTCATACTGTCTCTTTTTAAACAGTTTAAGTAAAATATTAGCCAACGGATGCTCTCATCATTAACTGATTAAATCAGGTCTTTGTGGAAGAACCTCATTTAATGTTTTGTTTTCTTTCTCCCTACTTTCTTTTGCATATGGCAATATGTTGTAAAACATGACATCAGACTGGACTATATATATATTATATATATATATATATATATATTATATATTATATATATATATATATATATTATATATTTAGGAGTGTCCTCACAGCTGCAAACCAATTCCTGATCAAGAGGACTGCTGACCAATGGATGCTATTCATTCCCTCGCCTCGCCAGTTGCCTGAGCCAAGAGAATCCAAAAACAAATGCAGCACTCCCTGCTCCCGGCAACTTGGTGTGAGCAAGATTGGAAGCACCCTCGTATGACTCTGCCTGTAATCCAAGCTTCTGAGTTTTATTAAGTGACCACTGGGGACCCCCCTCTTAAAATACTCTACTTGAACAGATGGTTGAAATTTTAACTGGCCCCTAAACAATAAGAAAGTGCTGTCTCTGCATAAATCAGAATTCAATGCTTTTGTGAAAAAAAAAAATAAAATAATAAAAATTTGGAAAAAGCGTGTTTATAAATTACGCTGTTTTAGTTCCTCTTTTTCATGCTGTTTCAGCTTTGCAAGGAGACTGAATTACTCTTATGAGGTAAAATATACTAGGGTAGGGTAGCCCTGCCCAAGAAACAACATGGGCATATGTTTAATTTTTCCAGTTTAATAAACTAACCACTACATTGTTAGCAGCCCATTTCATACTGCCAGAGGAGACTTGTTCTGAGGTTCTGCTCTACAAATGAACTATACTCCCCATTACCCAGAAGCACATGTTCTCCAGAGGCCCAACCACCTACCCTTTCCCATTAATGACTGCTGGAATTAAATTGCACAACCTCTGAAGCAAAGCTTCAGCACTTCACGCTGTCAAAATAATGTGAAGGGCTTGAGTTTAACTTCATTTGAAGTTCCATTTAATTAAATGTAATTGTGTATCCGTGAAAAGAGAACTGAACAGCAAGAAAAATAAAACACAGCGCACAGCAGTCTCTCAGTGCTCAAGGTTCATTTAACACGGCCGTGTCATGGAGCAAAGAAAATGTAAACAAAGGTTCAAAAGGCCCTGAGAACTCCTACAGTACACCTCACAAGAAACAAGAAGCATGCTCACATATGTTCAATGCCCTTTCTAAAAGTGTGCCTATGACCAATTATGTTTGCTATGGTCATTTGAGAAGAACATGCTTCCCAGTGTAATAGTTGCATAATTGTTCAAAGATGATGAGTTAAATGTACACTTAACCCTAATAAAATACCGGTACAGTTCTGTATTCCTGACATCATGACTTACAAGTTTGTCCAATTGGCTTTGCTGTACTAAAGTTAAGAGCTCAGTTGACTTAAAAAATAAAGTCATATTCTGCTAGGGGATTATAGTACCATTACAAAGGCATGGCCTATAATCCTAGATTGTAAAAAGTTACAGTGTCACAAATTTCACAGACAATTTATCAAACGAGAGTGAAAGTAAATGGAATGTATAACTAGTATGTTATTGAACTGTCATTATGAGTCATTAGCTTACTTGTTTGAGGGATTTAGGTGAACAGCCTGACTGCTGCCTAATTACCTGTTCAAAGTAAAAAGAAAAGAATGTGACTGAATAGAAGAAGTGGGTCACATGTGATTGATGATGTTTATATTAATGGTACTAAGGTTATTTTGCTATCCACCAACAACAAGCATAGTTCCTTTATATTTTACTTAACCAGTTATATTATTAGTAATACTAGCCTTGAACCTGTGGTCTATTGCACTATACCCCTCCCTCAAAGGTTCATTCCCTAGTCAGGTCTCTTAAATGAAATGGACAAGGCCTTGCATGTTTACCACATGGGGTCAACTGTTGTTGTCTGTTGTTTCTTTTCTGACTTTCTGTTCTGTGTGTATGTGAGTGCCACCCATCTAGAACATTTGAAGAGCAGACGGCCAACCATTCTTCAGCTGTCTGATCCTTTCCTTTTACTTGTCTATATAAATCCGTAGTGTTTTGTTGTTGGTATGATACTGTTCAGCAAAAAGCTGTATTTACAAAAATCAGGTAGGTAGGTTTATTTTGTGGACAAAAAGAATTCCATATTGGCTCGAATGTGTGGTTTTTGTTAGCGGGAGATTAATTGAATGTGTAATTTGAAGTTCATTGATGCATATTAGTTTGTAATAAATAAGTTAACAAAGCAATATTAAAGAGGGTTCTAGAATATACTGTATGAAGCTCAAGTAAAAAACTATTCTTGACATTTGCCTAAAGTTGATAGGATTTACTGTGCATATTGTGTTGTTGAGTAAGTATAGCAAATGTAGTGGTCAATCATTTACTTCTAGACCCAGTCTATGTAATACAGAGAAGGCTGACGGCCAGGTTAGGATAGCATGATCCAGGGAAGGGAACCAGGTTGTTGAAGAAGAACACTATACCTCTGTAAAGATTAGGAATTACTTTCAGATGGAACAAGTCTTGTCTGACTGTTCATTGGCAGTCACCTCCAATCCCTATGAGTCCTACACTGTGAACATAACACTCTGAACTTAAGTAATTAATCTCCTCCTTGCGGCTGATGAATGGATAATGCTAACATGATCATAAAACCCATAATCGACTACAGCGCTTTCTCTTTCGTTCGTCGTTGAACTGTATGGTTTATAGTTTGTTCTCAGCCCTTGCCTTTCCATTCTATTCAGTGGGATAAGATGGCAAGTCATTACAACTAGCTGAACTAGCTGGAACAGACAGTGTTCTCTTCAAAAATCACGTTCTTAAGTGCAAAAAAAATGAACAGCACAATCATGGACATGAAGCAAAGTAGGAGTCCGTTGTTAAGCCAAACACTTGGAAATAAAGAACCATAAACAATTATTTCCTTTCATGGTCAGACAGTAAATCTGCTGTAATGAAATAAACATGGCAAATTAACTTTTTTTTTTTTTAATTATTGTAACATGATAAGTCTCATGGGGAATAATAACCACTGAGATTTTTTGTTGATTTACTTTTGATTTGATACCAAAACCACACGTCTTTCTGAAGCATTTGAAAGAGTTACAAAAATGTACATGGAGCACCCACAGACACCACGTGGTGAGGGTTTTGTTATAGAAAACAGATTGAAAGGCTCCATCTGCTCCCTTTGCTAAGATACAATTGTCATGAAGGTAAACACCATTTCTAAATGTAGAGATGTTCAGAACGATTTATTTCTACTGCTGTTGGCTGATGTAAAAATACATTTTCTAAATTAATAATATTGGCACTAATTGTCTTACTCTTGTGGTTTGTATTTATCATAAGGTTATGATGATTGTAAATAGTTTTTAGTCCACTTATAATACAGAAGCTCGATAAGTAAAAAAAATGAAAACATTCGGATCTCAGCCGTGCAAAACTCATGTTGAGCTGAAGTTAGCGTCAGCATGAATTTGTCTCTCATGTACCTCACTTTACTAACACAGCCAACCTTTAAGGTCTGCTGAAAGTGCAGACAGATTGCGTAATGAAGACAAATTGTCTCCTTATCCCAACAGGAAATAGAATCCTGTGAATACTTGCACTGCAGCCACCCATACCTTCACTTCCAACCACCTCTTCTGTACCCTTCTACCTCCCTGCTGTACCTTCAAAATCACTGCTACCTCTCTGCTGTACCCTGATACCTCTCTGCTCTACCTCCATATCACTGCAATCACCCCTGCTGTACCCTGCTACCTCCCTGCTGTACCTTCAAAATCACTGCAACCACCCCTGCTGTACCCTGCTACCTCCCTGCTGTACCTTCAAAATCACTGCTACCTCCCTGCTGTACCCTGCTACCTCCCTGCTGTACCCTGATACCTTCCTCTGTACCTTCAAAATCATGCAACCACCCCTGCTGTACCCTGCTGCCTCCCTGCTGTACCTTCAAAATCACTGCAATCACCCCTGCTGTACCGTGCTACCTCCCTGCTGTACCTTCAAAATCACTGCAATCACCCCTGCTGTACCCTACTACCTCCCTGCTGTACCTTCAAAATCACTGCAACCACCCCTGCTGTACCCTGCTACCTCCCTGCTGTACCCTGATACCTCCCTGCTGTACCTTCAAAATCACCACCCCTGCAACCACCCTGCTGTACCCCACTGCAACTGCTGTACCCTGCTACCTCCCTGCTGTACCTTCAAAATCACTGCAACCACCCCTGCTGTACCTTGCTACCTCCCTGCTGTACCTTCAAAATCATTGCAACCACTCCTGCTGTACCTTCAAAATCACTGCTACCTCCCTGCTGTACCTTCAAATTTACCCACAATGTACCTTTTAAATAAAAAAAAAAAGTCTATAGTTAAAGTAGTACAACACAGTACAGCCATTTCCACCCCCAAAACAGCATTGTCTCTGTAATAATCATTACTCAATATACTATAGGAATCTATAGTTATTTTGAATAGTACTGTAGTTTTGTTTTTGTTTTTTTTTGATGGTGAGTAATGCACCCCCTTCTGGATACCATGATAACATGATCTCCTTTATCACGTTGACTGTTGCTGTGTATTTTATTCAATACAGTAGGCACAGTGCAACAGGTTATCTCAATGCTTGGTAGACAGGTTCTTGAAGGAAATACCAACTAAACACATACGTTTTGGTACCCTGATAAATATATCATAAATTCATACTACATAAAACAAGGCTGCACAGAGATTCATATTACACTCCCACCTTACATGTAAATACCTTCAGGGTAGCATACATGATTTTGGTTATCCAGCTTGGAAAGGCTTCATAGCGCAATATCTCAAAGAGCTACAGTACATTTACTGTGTTACATTAAATAGGTTTAGGTTAGATCCAGTTGTGGTGTAAATCAGGCCAGGTTAGTAAGGTTGTACTGACACAGTATGCATTTCTCAACCTCTTTCCTAGTTCTAACACAAATTGACTGAGACTGATTACAAACTCCTTTATCATCAGAATCATCTATTTTATATAATTCCAGTGTCTCTTGTACTTCAACAGATTCGGCAAAAGTCTGGGCTAAAATCCAGGACAAACTTTTCATCCCAGTGTCTTAACTACCATACAAAAGAAACTCTTCTGTAGCTGAAGAATTTCCTTACTTGTACTAGTGTCTTTCCAACTTGTAGCAACCCTCACTGCTTATTTAACCCTGAACACCTGCACCCCAAGACATTATAATATACAATATATACAGACAGGCTTTCCACTGGTTTTTAACAGCTATTTAACTGTAATGGAATATGTATGTACCACAGACATATTTCCAATGGGCCCCCTCAGCACAAATGGAAGCAGTAAATCTGCCTGATACAAAAAGTGAGTTTGAAAACTTGCAATTATTGCCAAGTACAAGACGCCTCTCAAAGTATATTTTCTTGCAAACTGAATTGAACTACTATTGGACTTTTCCTTTGTGTAGTTAAAAAAAAAAAATGCCATCACCACGAGACCGGAAGACATGGGCTTCAACAAGCAGCAAAGAACATTTGTATGCACTCGGTATGTCTTTTGCTGAAACTTTGATTCTGCTTTATGGTGACTAGCTCTGGACAATTTCAACTTTGAAAATCAGTCTCTTTAAAAATATCAAAAATTATTATTTCTGGTGCAAACATAACACTGGGTTGCACTGCATGCATGATTTGAGAATAGTTTTGACATGCATCCATCCTGAAATATGCAGAGGCTGAACTACCTTCCATTCTCTCAGTTGGAAATTCATGAATCCAACAGTCTGGGAAAGGGTATGTCCACCTTGCCCTTCTCCTCTGATGGTTTTGCTGCCTGTCCTCTACAAGAGCCAAGCATTGTACCAAGTGTACAAAGAAGTGTACCAAGAAGTGTACCACAGCAGCCATCCTGGTTGCAAATCCTGAGTAAGCAAATCACTTTGCATGTATCCTTCCATCAGCCCCTTATTTTGTTGAAATGACATAATAAAGTCTGACAGACATATTCCTGATGACTGGCAATGCACAGCTACTGGATTGTCATTGTGCTATTCTTCTTATGCAAGAACCCGGAATAAGGATGGGTTGTTTTTTCCTACCAGTGGCTTAGCTGCTAAACACAGGCATAACTTTTTAAATAAAACTTTTAAGGAGTGGTACAAATGCTAGATATCTCAGACGTACTAAAGATGTTCATGTCCTGTATGTTTAATAACAAGGAGTCTTCGCTACGTACTGCAGTATACAATAGGAAACTATTTCACTACTCTAAACATCTCTAATATTATATTATGAAAAATATTACTAGTGTATTGCTAATTGTAATTGCCTTTATATGTATAGCATTTATATATACCAGCAGTGGTATAATTTACTGGTTGTATATTTGCTGCACCCTGGGAAAGCCCTCATAAATGAGATTACTTGAGGTCATCCAGTTAGCAAATTTTTTAAATAAACAATAAATAAATACATATTTTTTAAAGCCACAACCCACTTTGATATTTTTGCTTTTTGCTATGTCTCGCAGGATGGTTTTCTAAAGTAAATAGGTACAGTAGTCACCCCTATGGAACATTGTGGAAGGGTGGTGCTGCGGTTATAGAAAGCAGCGGGAATAGCAGAGGCAGGAAGCAGGAGATTGCAGTTTTTAAAAGGGGCTTCTCACACACTTTTATTATTTAGAACAAACAAACAAACAAAAGGTTTAAAATCAAAATAAGCTAAACCCAAACAAATTCTGCACATGACTTTGGCAAGAATAGGATTTTAACCCCATCCCTGCCAGATGTACACTCAAAATAAACAAAACTTTATTTAAAGAAACAAAAAAAAAACCCACAATATTTATAAGTAGAGAGCCTCAGCCCTGCCACACACATAATTGCAATATCTGAAGAAGATAACATGAACAGCCATTTGCTTGACAATATGCTTTGTGTGTTTGCAGAACACATGATCGCGGGGGATTATTTTTTACATTGCACCTTATAGATACAACTGCTTTATAGCCTATTATTAATTAGTTTAAAGCTATCTTTGCTTCAGACTGGGCTCACATCTAGGCTGTAAGAAGCACAACATGTTGTGGATGTTTCTAGAGCTGTGGAGATGTCAGCCCAAGTCACTTGCTAGCTTTTCCTGGCTGTTTGCTGTGGTTGCCTGTCATTTACAACAGCTGAACAACTTTTAGTGCATCTGGTTACACAGCAATACTTCTTCGGTGTAGACCCAATTTAAGAAGCTGTTAAAAAACCTTTCTAAGCACATTTTTTAAAGTATTTTTTATCACTCCCGGTGAAACACGGCAATGTTTTTAATGGGCTTACAAGAGCCAAATGGCAATGTTGATATTTATGCCACTTGTTGCTTAAGGCTATATAACAAAAGAGAAGAGGCATCATTCAATGTAATAGGATATTTAAAATAGTTTAAAGGTCTCAAGGGCACATTTTTGACAGTTTGACATATTTATTTCCTCGCTATCCTTGTATCCTTTTTTTAAATTTATTTTACTTTAGAGTTTATTTATTTGTTATTTTCATGGCTTTAATATATATATATATACTGAAATGGAAACCTAAACCTGTAGTGACTTGACAAGATTTTAGTAGTTAGTAGCTGAATACGTGAATTGCATAAACTGTCAGTTTGAAGATGAGGCCAGGGATGGGAGCGGTAAAGAGGTCACTGCAGTGCGGTTGTAAGAACTCTTTGGCATGTTACCATTCTGAGAAGCCTTTTTTAGCACACCGCTGTTGATTGAACTGCACAGTAACCTCAGTAAAATCCCAAAAGATACTGTAACATTGGCAAACTTGAAATCTTTTAAGGTGTCCGACCCCCCCTCCCCAAACCAACTCACCTGCCTTTAACTTGGCTTCTTCCCAACAACATATTTATTTGTGGAATCCTGATGTCTTACCAAGGACCAGTGAAATTTAACATTAATCCTAACCCAACAATATTCCTGACAAGGCGAGAAAATATTTACATATTGAATTCTGTAGTGTCGTCCATCTTACACAGGCTTTGCACTCACATAAATCTGAAACGTGAAAATGAATTCTCAGTAAAGGGCAATGCTGCTAGTAATAAACTGCCTCACACCATTAAAAACCCTGGCTGTTTTAAAAAGAAGAAACAAAGGTCATTTTATACTTTGGTGGTGCTTCAGATTTCTTTGTAAATGTATTAGGGACAGAGCTGGAAGTTAAAATGTATGAAGGTTTTTTTTTTTTTTTTTTTTATCGCTTTGTTATTGATTCTTTATCACAGGAATGGGAATTCCAGGACCAATCAGAAGAGCCACATGAAACTCAGCTCTGGGTTGTTTGTTATATTATACGTTTGTTGATGTTGTATGCAATTTACAGGACAACATACTTCATTTCATACTTTTGTTTTTGTACAGTGTTATAGCTCAGCTTTAACTTTGTGTATGTTCTAGGAGATGAGTGAATTAATAATTAATAATAATAATAATAATAATAATAATAATAATAATAATAATAATAATAATAATAATAATAATAATAATTTATTATAGCACCTTTCACACTAAGGTGTTTCAAGACGCTGTACAGAACAATCAACAATTAATTTACAAAAATTCTATAAATAAAATACAATAAAATAGATAAATATAAAAATCAATCATAAAAGTACAATATATTATATAAAAAAGACTGCAGTGAAGGGACTTGAATTGGCTAAAACCAAGAGACATCCAGGCTTACTGTCAGGTAGGAGACAGTGGTTTGCCCTGCAGCATTTTTAATAAAAAAGAAGAAATTGTGAAAATATATGATGATTCATCAACTATTATAACTGACATTTTAAATAAAATCCTATCAGTCTTCTTGCTGCCTTTTTGGCTACAGGGATAGCAGAAAATGGAGTACAAATACATTTGCAGTACAGTAGTAACTTTCATCTGGATAACATTATGTGTAAATGGAAACAATGGATTTTACAGATGGATGTCAGCAAGCGAGAAAATGATGCCCATTACATGGAATTCCTTCAATTTAGATCTCTGTGAAACAAATAATGGTTTAATCAACGTCACTAAGAGATTAATTTATTTTAGTGAAATGAGAATATAAATCTGTTAGTGGCTATGGAGAATTCAAAAATGTAAATATATGTATTTTGTGTATATAAAATAGTGCCTCTGGGCATGAATAAAAACACAAACCGAGATGCATTAAGGGGGAATTGCATGAAGATAATTGGAAAATATATGTAACAAATATTTTAAAAAAAAGTTTGCTGTGAAACTGGCAAAACTGTGATAGTTCAAGCTGGTAGATCATTGCCAATAGCAGAAATCACAGTTTTTGTTTTCAATATGACTTAATTTGATATTAATTATTTGCCTAATAAAAATAAATAACATCCTTGTTCACGTTTAGATTTGACGATTCAACTCATCTTACAGAGTCTTATTTCATTTATTCCATTCAGTTTGTATTAGTTTAATTTAGACTTTTTATTGGTTAGGACGTTGAATTTAGTTGCTTGTGTCACTCAAACAAACCTTAAAGCTCAGTCACCTTGAACAAAACTTTAATGTGAGATCATGTTTCCTTCTGTTCATATGTATGTACTCTTTCAACTATGCTCAATGCTTCTAGAAATTACATGGTAGCCATCACGCTCGAAAAAAAAAACCACGAAGATAAACTAACACTTGAGGCATTTATTATATTTCAAATCAGCCATATGGCTCAACTTTCTGTTTAGATGAAATATGTCAATAAACATGGGGGTACCAAATTATCATAGGTTCCAGATGTTACAGAGTGTAAGTATCGTGTAATTCTCTGCAAACACTTCTGACTGCTAGTTGAATGTGAAGAGGAGGAATTCTCCCTGTCTAGAGAGACCACACACTTACTGCCTGTCTGTGGTAACTGCATCTCTTTCTTAGAACTTAACATGGGCTTCCCCGGGTACATAAATGAAGCCTGTGGAGAAACTGAGCAGAACTGTACCTTTAGAAAAGTATATTCATCAGTCATAATAAATAGGGGGTTCAAAGTTTGTGTCCTACGGAAGTCCTGAACTGCATGTTGAAAAAAAAAAAAAAAATCGTGCGTGTTACTATTGAAATACTGGTGTGATGTGTTGGCATATAAGAATTCCACCATATTCCCAGAATCTACGTGTTTTTCTCATTGGTTTTCTCCACTAACACCGGAAATATTTATTAAACTGATTATTACTAAAGTTACATCTGGTACTGGTTGAGATTCTTTTGAATTTTCAGCTGCAGATAGCAGCAATAGTCACATTTGTCTTTGATGAATTTAGTCAGATTGGACTGGATGACAGTGGATGACACATGCAGCTGTTGCCTATGACATTAATGTGTGTGCCTCAAAATATAATTTTCTTATTTGTCTTATAATTATAATGCTGGTTCACAGTGTTACTATTATTATTATTACTATAATTTACCAGTATATACTACAATACTAGGACCTGAATCAGAGCATACAATTCATTTTAATCCAACAGTACAGAGACCACATGAAGAGAGCATCTGAGTTTGATTAAATGACTTCAGTGAAAAGTGAACGGGAACTGATCTTCCTACCTACCTATCTACAAATGTGTCTGTCTTCAAGTGACCGGCACTGGCTTTGCATGTGCATGAAGAAACGTTATATTGTAGCATGAGTTCTATGATGAAAAAAGTGATAAAGAGAGCTTTAATATGTAAAATCTAATTTAATTTGTAACTCACACATGCTATAATTTAAGAGGTTTGGGACTGATGGTAGGGATCCTTTAGTTGTGTTTATTTTTCTTCACTGTTGTTCAGCTGGATGTATTATATAGACTTCCTTTAGATGGCAAATCCAAACAGCAAGAACAAACCAAATTAATTCAAGCTGCTATCTCTCAGAGGAGCCTTTTTCTATATCCCATGAAACACTTGAAAATCAAAACAAATGTTTTAAATTCAATTTTCAAGCTAAAGATTTTCCTCTAAGTACATCCAGGCTTCGACTTGCCTAGGCTAAAAGGCCAAGAGACAGCATCATAGTCATTAATGTTTTCTAGAAAACAGAGAGAAGCACAATGTTTGATTTATACTCAAATGTGGACTTAATTACAGGCAAACTACCTCAGAGAAAAGCCACTGGCCATACACAATCTCATGGTGTTCCAGTTTCACCAAGATAGCAGGGTCATAAGTGGATAAACTGTGCTACTGGACAGAATTCATTTGCTGAAAATGTTTTAAAACTGTTTGACAATATTTAGCTTCAAAAAACAAGTAACCAAAGAGTAGATACAGTGGATATACACTCAGGTTATGCAAATCTAGGAAAAAAAAACACATAAAAAACATAAAATGTGTACAGTAAGTACCAGGTTAAAGGGGACGAACAGATCGAGATTTGTCACATATTCTATTGGCCATGCAATAAGGTCAATAAACTTAAAATGCCTGAATGTGCTTTATTTATTGAAAGCCTGTACAATTTGAAACAGAATTCATGTATTATTAGATTATTTAATGTAACTTTTCTTTTCTTTTTTTTTTTTTTTTTTACATAGAAATGATCATACAACTTTTGGTCTCCATACTTCAGCATATATACCTTTGTCCCCTGCAAATCAGTACAAAAAGTACCCATATACCCACAAAAGATGCATTTCATAAAGCAGCAACCATACAGCAGAACAATATTCAACGGCACAACCAGCAAGACTATTATGATATATAGCTCTAGTTATCATACAGTATGCTTACTGTCTTTACCTGTACACCTTTTATATTAATTCAATAGTAAACATTTTAAGAAGGAATGAAATTAAAGGCAACCACTTAACTGGAGCCGTAGAATAAAATTTCTATAATTTCTAATCAAATTTCATATAGCAAATATATATTTTATGGAGGGGTTCTGCCCAGCTACTGTATATACTGTAGACAATTCTGTCATCACACTCCTCACTGTAATCAATACAAAATATCCGTTTATCTTGATTATTTCCTACTCGTTTTATGTATGCTGGGGTGTTTCCAAATGTTTTCAGAAAGTAAGATGGGCTCCTCAACTCTTTTCGAACTTGAATGCGAAAGGGAGAAAAAGAGTGAGCACGAGGGGAACGGAGAGAGAGGGTACAGAATGGGATTTGCGAGGAAGCCTAAAACAGACTGGAGTGGAATAGTCCCTTTATACAGATAAAGAAAATTAAAAAGAAACGAAGTAACCAGCAGAATCGAAAAGACGGTGGGAAGATAAACATGGATAAACTTGTAAACGAACTTAAATTGTAGCTAATGTAACTTTTTTTTTTTTTTTTTTAATTAACTGAAAGGTATTATAACGGCGTTGCGGAGGGTCTGGACCATATCCGAGGAACATGAGCATGGATTGAAGCAGACGAAAGACTGTAGTGGGTGGGACCTAACTGGCAGTGGAACCCTACTCACATGTTTAAGCAGTTATTGCTGGTCGCTCTTAAATATAGCTGGGGTAACTTTGGTACTGCATTGGCGCTGGAGTTTTGAAAGTGTTTCCACATCACAGGAAAAGTGTATTTTTATTATAGGATGCTCACATTGTTAGCCATCTGGCAACTTTGCAAAGCTGTAAGTAACCCTTACTATTACTGTATCTTTGATAAATGATTTTTTTTTTCTTTAAAAAAAAAAACAAAAAAAAAAAAAAAAAAAAAATTTGAAAACAAAAAGTTTAGTTGTTTTTAAAATCACGTTTTATAAAAATTTTACAACATTTAAAACATTGTTAATTATTATTATTATTATTATTATTATTATTATTATTATTATTATTATTATTATTATTATTATTATTATTATTATTATTATTATTATTATTAAATCCACTTCAGCAAGTCAAAGGTAAAGTTCTGTTTCCAAACTTCTTTGAAATAAATAAACGTCATATATATATATATATATATATATATATATATATATATATATATATATATATATATATATATATATATATATATATGCAGAGTTAAACAATTGTTAACAGCAATGACACCGTGTATACTTTGCTCGTTATAATAGTCACAGGTAACATATAACAATAATAGGCCAGTAGTGTCTCTCTGGAGCACTTTTTATAGGACATAATCATATTATAGTGCATATTGCTACCAATGTCTCGGGAGACTTACAGGGAGCGGTGATCTGATGGATTCATTCTGGCATCTGAGTAATATTTGTAACAGTTTGTGTTGGAAGTTGACGTGTCACTCAGCTTTCAGATCTCACGTTATATCGGCACCACCGGACACTAAATACCGTTGCTATATAGAGATTTAAAAAAAAAAAAAAAAAAAAAAAAAAAAAGCCACCCAAATGTTCTTCAGTGTGTTTATTTAATGTATTAGAGAGGAGCTTTTTTTTTTTTTTTTTTTTTTTAACAGCTGCATTAGAGTATTTAAATACAACTCTGTTCGAATGTCCAGTTAAGAATTGGTCAGCTTTTTCTCAGTTCTAGCGGTCATGTTAGTTCTTATCAGTTTTGCTCTAAATGCCAAAAGAGTGAATCCCCTGAATATGTTAATTATTTTGTGATTTTAAACATGCATTTTTTTGCACCTATTCTTTTTTTTTTTTTTCTTTTCCTTTAACCACAAGGTTACACCGGTACTTGGCAATGTAAATACTGTCTAATGGTAATCTAAAAGCCCCTTTACCAGGATGAATGTTTTCAGCAAAGGGGGTTTCTGCTTGTGGTGGAGGTTACTGGCGTTCTTATGTTTCTGGGTTGGGATACTTCCAAAAACCAGCGCCTGCCCCAAGTCATGTGCTTGTTACGTTGCGACTGAAGTGCACTGTACATTTAGATATTTGACATCTGTACCTGAGGAAATTCAGCCAACCGTGGAACGCATCAATCTTGGGTAAGTGAAGCTTCTGTAAAATATAATTATTATAGTTATTGATTATTGACGTCATTTTTTTTTTCTTTTCTTCTCTAACGAATAAAGCCCCTTTTGTTTGCTTTATGATTCAATGTCGAATATCTGGGAGGTTCTCCACATTACCCCGAGAGAATGCCTCAAACCTTAAGCGACGTGAGGGACATTTCTTTCACCATTCACATGAAATCACTGCCAGCCAATGTTCACTACTATTTGCAATGAATTAGGTTTTGTTTTGGGACCTATTTGGAGTTTAGAAAATACATCTGAAGACAAACACACGCACACAAAAAAACAGAAAACTAAATGAAAGAATAGCAAGAAACTACTAAATTAAGAAAAAAAAAACAGTATATTATCTAGTTTTATATTGTTATTAAAATATTGTTAACTTCTTTTAATATCTCTCTGAAAAATTGCTTTTGCAATTCACTTCAAAATAGGATTGGTTTCTTTTGTTGTGGTATTGTGTTTACCATATAGTTTTATTGGTTTATATAAATGAATTGTTGTATATATACAATGTATTGTCTCTATTTGTTTGCATTTTTTGCATTAATATATGTAAAATAATACTATTTATAATATTTTCTTTCAGGTATAACAGTTTAATACAATTAAACGAAAAATATTTTTCTGGACTTAAGCATCTTGAGTTGTTAATGCTGCACAGCAATGCAATCCAAACCATAGCAGACAAGACTTTCAGTGATCTGCAGTCGGAATGTCCATTTAATATATTATATATATATATATATATATATATATATATCTATATATATATATATATATATATATATATATATACCCAATGGGTTAGACTGTTAAGTGTTAGGGTAATACAGTAAGGGGCACCCCCATACTTACTGACAAAATATGTATTTTATAATACAGTAAGTTAGGTGTGGGTACACAACAGAAAGAATGAACATTTCTGTAATTAAATCCAACATTGACTCCATTACAGTAGCAATAAACTGAAAAAACAGAGCAGCCTTAACAAAAGTGGCTGTCAAAATTGTATTTACTCATGCCTAAATGAACAGAGATTTGAAGAATAAAACATGAGAAAAGGCATAATAAAGGCAGAAGAAAAGCACGTTTCAATCAAACTTGTTGTTTAAACAGTGCTGTATTTTATTATTTCAGATCCTGAAGATGAGTTACAATAAAGTCAAAGAACTGAACAAGTACACTTTCTACGGTCTTCACAGCCTAATAAGGCTCCAAATGGATCACAACAATATTGAGTTTATTAACCCTGAAGCCTTCTATGGACTTACATCATTAAAACTGGTTCACCTGGAAGGGAATGCGATCCGACAGCTTCACCCTGATACCTTTGTTACCCTGCGTTACATTCAGATCTTCAAAACATCTTCCATCAAAAATATTTACCTCTCAGACAACGCCTTGAGCAGCCTACCGCCTGAAATCTTTACTTACACTCCAGACCTCGAGAGCGTCTATCTACATGGAAACCCGTGGGCCTGTCATTGTGACATGGAATGGTTTGTGAAATGGATGGAAGAAAAACCAGGTAAAACTGAAAATAAAAGTCATTTTCTTAAGCATGAGTTAAATGAGGATGATAATTTAATAAGGTTATTTCTTACTGGTGCAGATCATTTGTGATGCACACCTAGTAGTTGTTTAAGTAATTCATTTCACTCGGGACAGTAATGTGTTAAACAGCCAGTAGGTGATGGTGTTTTATATACCGTATTCCTTCGAATTTAAGACATGTTTTTTTAACCATCTTTTTTTTCTCAAAAAATAGCCTGTGTCTTAAGTTCGAGTACAGTATAGTGATGCTTATATTAAAATTGGCAACAATGGCAACATGACACTGCTGAGAAAAAACAAACCAAGTTTCCTGAGGAATTGCAAGAGAAACATTTACAATTTCAGCATTTCTAACAAACAGTACCAGTTTGGACAGATTGGAAATGCTGATCAGTCCCCTGTATTATTCAATATACCAAGCAATACCACAATTTATTGCTGTTCTAGTTGCTTGGTTACATGTTATCTGATGCCGTGGAGTGTTGTTTCATGCTTGCTGTTGCCTGGATGTGGGATGCCATACGTGAGTGGTGGTGTGTGTACAACAGAGGCGCCAGCTTAAGTATTATACAATGCACAGCACGATAAACAAGCTCCGTGATTTCATGTCATTTTTGTACAATACAACAGTGTAATTGAGGTTACATCTTTGTAAATGCATATTTATTTGATTTTTTCCCTGTGATACAATTAAACACATTTTATTTTTTTTTTCCTTTTTAGGAGTGCTGAAGTGCAAACGAGACAGATCATATGCCAGTGGTTTTCAGTGTCCAATATGTGAAACACCTGTTGCATCTAAAGGCAAAGATATGTCAAGTCTTCCCTTTTCAGCCTTGGCCTGCTTCAAACCTGCGATAGATCCTCACCTTAAACAGAAGAATATTTCCTTAGATGAAGGAGACTTCACTCCAGTTTCTTCCAGTGACTTTATTGCACCAATTGGATCTATGGTTCTGAATATGACAGATCAGTCAGAGAGTGATGCAAGTGTGGTCTGCTCTGTCCAGAGACCCAGAGCATTAAAAGGACTATCCGTAGACGAGAAGGATGACGTCACGTTTTTAAGTGCATCTTTCTCCACGTATTTGGTGTGTAATATTGACTATGAGCACATCAAGCAGCTCTGGAGGATACTGGCCATGTACAGTGACTTACCTATGACACTTTCAAGAGGTTTGATGCTTACTAAAACACCATATATAAGTTACAAGTATCAACAAAAAGAAGATGACGAAGAAGCCGCCTTTAGTGGAATAGAAGCGGAAGTCAAAGCAGATCCTATATGGTTGATGCAAGGACAGTTTACATTGCAATTAGACAGGAAAACAACTACATTCAGTACACTTCATATCAAATATGCAAGTGACATTCAAATGAACATCGAAAGTAAACCCCACAAATACACTTGGACCATGATAAAGAAAGATAACACTACAAAAACAGAGCACTCAGTTTTGATAGGTGGCACAACGGAACTGGACTGCCAAGCCTTTGGTGAACCCAAGCCTGCAATTGAATGGATTATGCCTGATGGTAGCAAAGTGCGTGCACCATACAGTAGCGAAGACAGGAGGATTATAATTACTACGTCTGGCAGATTTACATTAAAGGCAGTGGACAGTTCTGAGACAGGATTGTATCGCTGTATAGCAACAAATTACTTAGATGCAGACGTGCTTGCCTTTAGGATTACCGTTTTAAATCCAGATGTGGAAGAGATAGATGTCAATGGTGCTCAGATTTCCAGAGCTCTTGGAGAAAGTCTGTTTCTTCCATGTGGATCTGTTGGCATTCCTGAAGCATCAATTAACTGGATATTACCAGATCATACTGTGCTAGACAAGTCATTAGGAAATAAAAAACTTTATCAAAATGGCACATTAGGAATTCAGGGGATAACTGAAAGAGATTGTGGTTTTTATAGATGCCTTGCATCAAATCACTATGGAGTTGACATTTTATCTTCCAAAGTATTGCTTGCAGACATTCCTAGCCGGGAAACTACATCAAAGGTGGATAATATGGATAATAAATATCTATCAGAAGGCAATGAGGGGTCAGGAAATGAAGGTGATTCTGCCTCAGAGCAAACCCAAACAGATTATAAGGAACTATCTCCAAGCGCATCCCTTAAAACCAGGCAAGAATCTAGAACTTTAACTTCAAACAGAGTATATCCTAGACAAAGGAAAACACAAGACAGGACTTCACTGCAAAGGAAAAACGGTTTATCAAGCAATAGGAGAGTCTGGGGAAACAGGAGGACATTTAATAATTCAGTCAGGAAAGTAGATCCTCAGCAGTTTGCACAGTTCATGGCAAAGACTAAAAATAATAAAGCAGCCCAACGTCAAAATGAAAAAATGACAGACAAGCCATCTACAAAGAGCTATTCAAATTTGTCAGGGGATAGAGAAGAAACCTCAGGCGAGGTCTTAGCTGAGGATGAGCTTTTAATAATTACAACAAAGATACCCAACAGTGTTTTAACTACCATAGAAACTAATTCTGAGGAGACAGCTGTTGTGTATCCTGAATCACATGAACTGTCGATAGAGATGACAAGCACCCCTGTGACAATGAGTAGTCATGGAAATGAGAATAATGCACGTACATCTTCAAAGCCAACACCATACACAACAACTCCATACACAACTGTCATTCCTAAAGTAAATAAATTAAACACATATGGGCAAATCAATGAAAGACCCTTATCTCAACCTTCCACAGTGAAATCCATAATAACAGACTCCAGCTCTGAAATGCAATCAGCATTTTCAGGTGAATCAACTACATATCTTAAAACCTCAACCACAGTTCAGCCTTTATTAACTACAAAAGTGTCTAACATTGGGTTATATGCATATGGACACATCACTGAAAGACCCTTAACCCAACCTGCCCCAGTGAAATCGAAAGTTACTGAGTCAAGTAATGGAATGCAGCTAATATTTTCAGGAGGACCTAATGAATATCTCGAAATCTCAACATCTGTTCAGCCTTTATTAAGTAGAAAGGCACACAATATAGCAATGCCAGAATTAACTATTGGAAAGCCAGAAACTCCAGTTAAAGTTTCAACAGAATTTAGTCAACAAAAATCTGTGACAGCCATCACAACTCAAGGTGAACGAGATGAGATAACGTTTTATACCACACAGAAGATAACATCCCCTCGACTGCCTGCAGGATCTACCATAATCTCCCATCAACAGATTCAGATCATTAGAGGCAACACTTCGAATCCTTCTGTAAGTAAGCAGCGTACTGGCAAAATAAGAAAGTTCCCTGGTAGGCGCAGAATTATTAGACCAAACAAAATTCCAGATATACATGCATACTTGCATACATTTGTGAAGTCAAACAAAGGTTCCGGAATATTTGAAAAAGATAATGCTGCCATTCCTATATCCATAGAGCTAACTACAAAATGTGAGTATCACATAACCAATGCTCCACCCGGGATTGCTGAACCAGGTCCTGAAAAAACTGGAACCAGTACCACTGAAGCTAGTAGAAAGGCTAAAGATCCTACCAACGTGGTCAAACCCTCATCAAAAATTGATAGTCAGTATAATTCTGTATACAATGTATCTAAAACAACTACCAAACAAACAGAACCACAAAGATCACTTATAACTCTTACCTTTGCTCCACCTGACCGAACCAAAGAACCTGTTATGACATCAGTCAGTACCAGCAAAGCTGACAGACTCTACACCACCACCACCCAAGCTACCACAACATCCTCTACAGTTATTCAAGGGAAAATTCCTTGGAAAAAACTTTTTGGAAACAGACATAGTCAAAAGGAACTGCTTAAGAGATTGCGCAAACCAGTACAACCAGTGACCACCACAAAAATGACACCAGCAAAAACTACCACTACCACTGCACCAACAAAAATGACAGTCGCTCTGCCCACAAGTGAGGCCCTAGCCTCAACTTTGACAAATGCTATTGACCAGTCTTCGGTCATTCAGTCCTCATTATCCTCATCAGATTATGCTTCTGGGTCTACTTTTATCACTGAAAGTCCACCATCAAAAAAAGTCCTAGCCCCACCTTTTACAACTCTGGCACCAGCTATTGGCCAGACTGCAGTCATTGAGTCTTCAACAACCTCCTCTGATTATGCTTCCGGGTCTTCTTTTACCACTGAAAGTCAACCATCAATTAAAGTGCAAGCCCCGCCTTTGACAACTTTGTCCCTTGTCACTGATAATAGTGCTGCTGTTCAATCTTCGCCTTTCTTGCCTGATTACACTACTACTGAAACACCACCAGAAACTAGAATCCTAGATTCACCTTCACCAACAATGTCAGGAGCTACTGATCATACTACTGTGATTCAATCCACGGCTTCCTTGTCTTATTCTCATGGGTCTTCTATTACTACAGAAATACAGCCGGCAACCAGAGTCATTGCTTCACCTTTGTCAAAGACTGCAGTCATGGAGTCTTCAGCGACCTCTTCTGACTTTTCTTCAGGATCTGAAGAACAGACAGCCTTAGACCTGCTCCCAGCTGTTACCCCTGTAAAGACTACAGCTGCAATATCCAAGCCCAAAACATTTACTTTCACTGGCACAACAGTTAGCAGCCCTGCCAAAACCACTTCAACCACTACCAGAAAGCAAATTGTACCTTTTAGAAGAAATGGACTTCGCCGCCGAAGACCAAATAAAAAGACAGTAATGACCCAACATACCACAGCAGTTCCAATGAGGAAAAAAGAGGCTCCCACCACAATGAAAACTACCACCAGCAGCACCAGCTCTAAGGAATATTTTACTACAACTACTGTGAAACCTACAACTACAACTACAGTCCAGATAATAACTACTAACAAACCTACTACAGCTATGCCTACCAAACCTGCTACTACAACTATCAAACCTACAACTACTACCAAACCTACTACTACAACTATCAAACCTACAACTACTACCAAACCTACAACAACAACTACCAAACCTACTACTACAACTATCAAACCTACAACTACTACCAAACCTACTGCTACAACTACCAAACCTACTACTACAACTACCAAACCTACTACTACAACTACAAACCTACCAACACTACTACTACTACAACTATCAAACCTACAACTACTACCAAACCTACTGCTACAACTACCAAACCTACTACTACAACTATCAAACCTACAACAACTACTACCAAACCTACTACGACTGCAGCTACAACAAGACCTACAACTACTACAAAACCTACAACTACTACTAAATCTACAACAACAACTACTATCAAGACAAGTGCTCCTGAAACTACAACTCGTGCTGTCAAAACCATTTTAGGAATCCCGTCTACTAAATCAACAAAAACCACACAAAGTTCACGCTTTATAAAACCCAGGCCAAATCAATTTACAGCTACCTTGATAGAAACAAAATCTGTCGATGGAAGTGGGAGTTATTTGCCTCAGCCAAATATACAGAAACCCACTCCTTCTCCATCAACAAAAGTGACCTCATGGTGGACTAGCAGGTTCTGGCAGAAACCACTTCCCGAGGCCACAGACAGAGGAAAGACTTTAACTATTAACACGCTGACGATACTAAAGGCCCCTCAAAGGTACACAAAAGCCTCACCTACTTTTAGCAGCGACATTGAAAATGCCATAGCTAATAGATATGAGAAACACACTGAATTAGAAGAATCAACTTCTAACATAATAGCCATGGAACCTTTGTCAAAGGACCAACCATCAAAGCCCAGAATAGTGGGTGGGAATGCAGCCAGCTTCACTGTTCTTTCCAACTCTGATGCCTTTGTGCCCTGTGAAGCTTCTGGAAATCCTATTCCTACAATAACCTGGACCAAAGTTTCTTCAGGTAAAGACAAGATGAATGCCAAATGTTATCTTTACAAATTTGTTGTAAAATTCAATTTATTAATTGCATATGCTCACCAAATTAATCTATTTTGTTTAAATAACTTATATTTGTTATTGTTATGATTATGATTAGTGTTATTAGATATGATTTCCTATTATTAAAGTGGAAATGTTTATGAAGCTTGTTCAGTTCTGTGCTAATTAGTTTGTCCACAATTAAAATTAAAATTATAATTAACATAATTGAATTAACTTAATAACTTACTTGTTATTTGAATTTTTTTTTTTTTTTTAAAAGATACATTTTAATCTTTTTTTTGTGTGTATCTCTTTAAACTCTAATTTAGGTACTACGTTGACTATGAAGGCCAAACATGGGAACAGATTTGAAGTTTTTAAAAATGGGACATTGTCTATCCAGAATGTACACATTCAGGACCGTGGACAGTACCTTTGTATAGCAGAAAACCAGCATGGATCTGACAAACTTCTTGTTACACTGTCTGTAGTGGCTTATCCTTCACGAATCCTGGAGCCAAAGCTGAGAGAAATTAAATCTCATTCTGGAAACACTGTGATAATAAAATGCAAAGCAGAAGGAAGACCACCACCTATTGTCTCATGGATTCTTGCAAACAAAACGTTTGTCAGGGGTCCTGTTTCAGAAAACAGCAGAGTTTCAGTGGATTCGGATGGGACTTTGACCATTAAGGATGTTAGCGTGTATGATAGAGGACATTACAAATGTGTGGCAAGCAACCCAGCTGGTGCCGATACAGCCACAATCAGACTGCAGGTAGTAGCTGCACCCCCTTTTATTACAGAAGAAAAAAGACAACATGTGAAAGGAGAGATAGGTCAATATTTGAGGCTGCCCTGTACAGCCAAGGGAAATCCACAGCCAACAGTGCGATGGGTTCTGTTTGACGGAACTGAAGTTAAACCTTTGCAGTATGTCAATGCAAAACTGTTTGCATTTGCTAATGGGACTCTTTACATCAAAAACTTAGCCACTTCTGACAGCGGAAACTACGAATGTATTGCTACAAGTTCGACTGGCTCAGACAGAAGGGTGGTTAATTTGATGGTGGAACAT
The DNA here is from genome assembly GCF_017654505.1 of Polyodon spathula. Lineage (NCBI taxonomy): Eukaryota > Metazoa > Chordata > Actinopteri > Acipenseriformes > Polyodontidae > Polyodon > Polyodon spathula. The sequence goes on from NC_054544.1 coordinate 33,764,881, forward strand.
GTGGAGACTGTACCCAAAATAGTGACTGCATCGGATCAAAGAACTGAGGTTAATTATGGAGACAGGTTATTGCTAAACTGCTCAGCTATCGGAGATCCCACTCCTCGAATCATTTGGAGATTACCCTCAAAAGCTATTGTAGACCAGTGGCACAGGTGAGGTTCATTTTATTTGAATTCTTTCTAAGGTACAGCATTTAGATCCAGAAAGTATTGTATGCAGTCTCATATCATCTCAAACAGTGTGTACAATGGGAAGTGAAGGTTTATTTAATTAATTACATGTGGATTACATTGTGTCACATATAGTGCTTTGAGATGCACAAAGGATTAGGAAGAATTTGAATGGCATGATAAATGTTTTCCCTAGTTTACATAAGATGCCTTGACATATTTCACCAGGTGCTACTTTACATTTGAATCACTGTGGTTGGGAATCAGTAAGCTTTCCATTATTATTTAAAATAACCGCTGGGATGAGACATGGTTCAGCAGATCACTTAAAATGCATTCCCAATCATCCCTCATCCCTCAGAACCCTGTGTTTTTCCATTTTAGCAGATGTCAAATGGTTTCTCTGTCTAAAACGGTTTGGTCTGAATTCTAGCCATTCAATGTTAAACACATGTTTGAGTATCTATTACAACTTCTCTATATTTTTTGTATTTACATATCACTAATCAAAGTTCAGAATTCTAACATTTAAAAACACACACTGTGTAATATAAATAGTCAAAATAATGACTAAACCATGTTCAAGTGTTTCATCATTACCCTCCCATTTGTAATATAAAACCTTCATAACCCAAAAGCATTTTAGAAAAATGCATGGATCAAAGTATATTACAGATGCTCCCATTATGTTTCAGACTTACCTCAGATGGTTTCCTTAATCAGGATAATCAGCGTTCTCAAGTTTCTGGAGATTTCATTGATGGGGAATTGATGTCAGAAGTGCTAATGCTAATGTCAGAATACCATGGGAACCTTAGTATCCTGCAATTTGACTTTAAACTTGAGTAATTAATTTGCTGCTGTACTTGCTCTGCACGCACAATCAAATGTGCAAAAAAAAAAAAGTAAGACAATGAAGTTAATCTCAAGGAATTTCCCCAGACACTGTAAACTAAAGGACTACCTTCTGTAGTACACTTATTGTAAGACCCTGTACACATGGAAGATTTATTTATTAATACAAAACTAGTGGGCGTCTTCAGTCTATCCTAATATATGACTGGTATTTATATTTGAATTGACAGCATTGAGTTTATGTTTTCGTTACAACTGTTTCACAGACTCTGATTAGCACTAATCTTGGACAGCCAAGATTCTAACTTAGATGAGTTTGTCTTAGGTTAGTGCCAGTTGGGGTCTGTGAAACTAGCCATTAATGAGTAAGTACACATTATTTTTGTTGAACTGCCCTCAGATAATAAATAAAGCTTCAAACAGGTCTAATAAATATTACAAAATAAAAATGAGAAAACCAGCTGGCATAAAATCAGGTGTTCCTGACCTTGCTTATATTTTTATTTTATCTATTCCAGGATGGGAAACCGGATCCATGTGCATCTTAATGGCACCTTAGTTATCGATTCTGTCAGTGAAAAAGATGCCGGGGATTACCTCTGTATTGCCAGGAACAAGATCGGAGATGATCTTCTGCTAATGAAAGCCACTGTGGCAATGAAGCCTGCAAAGATAGAATACAAGCAATTCATAAAAAAACAAGTGCCATACGGAAATGACCTGAAAGTAGACTGCAGAGCTTCTGGAGCCCCCGAACCTGAGATAACATGGGGTTTGCCGGACGGTACGATGGTAAACAGTGTGCTACAGGCTGATGACAGTGGCACCAGGAGACGCCGCTACATTCTCTTTCATAACGGAACCCTGTACCTAAACAAGGTCGGGGTAGCTGAAGAAGGAGACTACACTTGTTATGCAGAAAATACCCTTGGGAAAGACGAGATGAAGGTCCACGTCACTATTGTGACAGCAGCTCCTCGCATCCGGACCACAGCCCATACGTTTGCAAAAGTGGAAGCAGGTGCAAAGGTGATGTTCAACTGCGAGGCAGTGGGAGAGCCCAAGCCAAAGATAATGTGGCTCTTACCATCTAATAACATGATTTCAGCTTCGAATGACAGGCATCTGATGCATGTAAATGGTTCGCTGGCTATCAGTAATCTCAAGGTGACAGATTCTGGTGAATATCTGTGTGTAGCCCGAAACACTGTGGGAGATGACACAAAGGTCTTCAAGCTTGAGGTTGATGCCAATCCCCCAATTATAAATGGATTGTATTTAAACAAAACCACTGTTAAAGACAGTGCAGTGAAACACACAAAAAAGCTCATTGATTGCAAGGCTGAGGGAACTCCAACGCCACAAGTCATGTGGATTATACCAGACAATATTTTCTTAAACGCACCGTACTATGGCAGTAGAATAATAGTACACAGGAACGGCACATTGGAAATTCGCAACGTCAGAGGGACGGACATGGCTGAGTTTGTATGTGTAGCTCGTAATGATGGAGGAGAGACTGTTATGGTGGTGCAGTTGGAAGTCACCAACATGTTGAGGAGGCCCATGTTCAAGAACCCGTTTAATGAGAAAGTAATGGCAAGAATTGGTAAGACCACTATCTTAAATTGTTCTGCTGATGGATACCCTCCACCGGAAATGATCTGGCTTCTGCCAAATGGGACAAGGTTTACTAACAGTCAAAAGATTACACAGTACCAACTGGGAAGCGATGGCACCTTTGTCATTTATAACCCCAGTAAGAGCGATGTTGGAAAGTACAGGTGTGCCGCCAGGAACAAGGTTGGCTATATTGAAAAACTGATTGTTCTGGAGGTTGGTCAGAAGCCATATATCCTTACTCAACCAAAAGGGCTCATTAGAAGTATCAGTGGACAGCCTCTTTTCCTTCACTGTCTCTCTGAGGGTAGTCCCAAACCCAAAGTCAGCTGGACAGTTCCAGGTGGATACATGTTGTCTAGACCTCAGATAAATGGGAAGTATATTCTTCTTGAAAACGGAACTCTTGTTATTCAAGAGGCTGGTGTTCATGACAGAGGGAATTACATTTGCAAGGCACACAATGACGCCGGGGAGGCTACAATAACAGTGCCTGTGATAATCATAGGCTACCCACCTCGCATAACCAGCGGGGCGCCGCAGAGTGTGCGCACGAGGGCCGGGGCAGCTGTTCATCTTAGCTGCTTGGCAATTGGGATTCCCAAACCCGAAATTACATGGGAGCTGCCCAATCACTCAGTGCTTTCAACGGCTGGCAAAGGCCGGCTTACTGGCAGTGAGCTTCTACACCCACTGGGCACGCTGGTCATCCAGAAACCAAGCGTTTTGGATTCAGGAACATACAAGTGCTTAGCCAAGAATCACTTTGGCACCGATTCAAAAATAACATATATTCAAGTTGTGTAATAAAAAATAAAAAATAAAAAAAACACCACGACACAAAAGAATGTTTGTTGTTTATCTAAGCATTTGTCTCGCTATCTTGACTAATAACGGAAATATCTTGTGGACCATATTTATTATATATATATATATATATATATATTTTTTTTTTTTACTTTAACAAGCATTAGCCTAAACAAAAGACAGTACATTGGACAGTTGTGTGGCATGCTGTGATAGAAATCAGTGAGTGTTGTGTTTTGAAATATCATGTGTAATGGAGGATTTTGTCTTTTCAAATATTACACTTGATTGCCTTCGTATAACCAGAATACTAGTATGCAAACTGGTTACTTATATCCACCTTTATAAGCAGTACAAAAAAAAATACAATTAATAAATGCCATAAACAAGTTTTTCATAAGTTTTGTAGAACAAACAACAGGTGAAATATATATATATATATATATATATATATATATATATATATATATATATATGACCCCTGAGTATTGGACCATTAGGGTGTAGCCACATAAAACACCAGACTAGTCTTAAATCATGAAAACAAAACAGCTTTGTCGTGTTGCCCATATGTGTCCCCTTTTAGCCTCACTGCATATTTAGGATAAATACTATGCATAGTGAGTTCATGTGGCTATAAATTAGAAAGCCAATTTCACACCGTATTTAAATACCACAGACAAGCAGTGTTACTTGCAACACTGACTATACATGACCATTCACCACAACCACTAGAAGGCTTCTGTTCCATTCACACATCACACTACCACCCAGTGTAACTTCCAATTTTGCATTGGACTAATTTGCTAATTTGCATCCTTGCATTCACAGTAAGTTCTCATGATGTGAGGCATGAGTTTCACAGCACTTTTGCATACATACTGCAACCTTTTTCTACTTGTTCTTCACTATAAGTATGATTCTGGAAAACAAACGAGGGAACTGTTGAGAATCTTGAGTTATACCAATGACAGGCAAGAGTAGTTTTTGCCTTCATTACTATAGTCTGGGCTAGGTAGATCATTTGTTCTAGAGTGCAGGGCTTTTAAGAACGCATGATTAATTCATGTGTGGCTAAACTGGAGAGCACAAATGTTATTTAAGGAAGAATCACGTACAAAGTCCAAAAAAAAAAAACAGAGCAGGCAAACATCTGAATTAGAGGGTGAGTGAAATGTCTGTGGATGCAGATGACATTCTTTTTTGTGATTTATGCCTGGAAGACAGTTCATCTGTCAAAATGTCACATGGCAGTAAAACTGGAGGGCAAACTTATTTTTTCTTGACAGTAACCAGCATGCATAAAAAAAACCTCATAGCATACCAGTAACTGTAGTTAAAGTTCAGCCACATTTTTTAAAACTCAACTCAAATCTGGAACATGTAGCCTTTTTTTTTTAGGTGTTCCTGTTCTGGCTATTAAAGCAACATATTTTTGTTTCTTGTCCAATATGTCAGCTCAAAGTGTGGAAGGAATAAACAATTTACCCTGCTGTTAATTTTACAGGTAAAATTGAAGCCTGAAAAAAAGCTGTAATTTGAAACAGAAAACAGACTGAAACTCCTTAAAAACAGAAAACAATATTCACAATAAAACTGTCATGTATTAGATATGTTAAATGTTGTTATATTATGTAGGCCCACTTTGTATAAATATTATCTATATATATATATATATATAATATATATATATATATAGATATATATATATATATATTCTGGATATTTATATATATATACGGGTGAAAAGAAAAGTTTCATAATAATACAAACTCAAGTTATTACTGTTGACAACTTGTTTATTATTATTTTTGTACCATTTGGGTAGACCATAAAATACTGTATGACATAATACTATATTTTACCCAATCAAGCCTTTTTTAACAATACCAAGAAGAAATGTTCATTTTTTACAAGATTTTGTTTTATAAAGAGCTTCTGTAAATTACAAATGTTTTTTTTTTTTTTTTTTAATTATTATTTCTATGTATTTATTGATTTTTTTTTTAAACAATAACTATAAATTATATTCCATTTTAAATGTTTTACAAGGCAAGCAGAATTAGGAACTTCAACCAGCATCCTAAGAATAAAATACATTTCTTCAGTTCGATTTGGTCCACTGCGCTTCTGCAAATTATCTTACATACAAACAAAAAAATACATTATATCCACAGCATTCCTTACTTTATTAAGTTGTACTATATTTAAAAAAAAAGGTCAGCAACAAAATCTATGCCTTCAGAGGTCCTACAAGATCCAGACATTTGCCGTGATTGAAATGTATTCATCTTACTACTGTACATTCATTCCAGATGACTTATTCACATCTAATAAATCAAAAATAGCAAAGGCGCAAGGAAATATGCAAAACCATGAGTCTGCTGTTTAATGCATCAAGATTATATTGTTGATCACTGCAAACATACAGTGTGGAACTGTAATGCATGTATAAGCTAGGCTTCTTTAGTAATGTGGTGGGTCATATGGGTTTCCTGCTTGTTGGGGCTGATTACCTTGTTGGGAAGATTAAAAGAAGAGAAGATACATTCATTTTTGGAGGATTAGTTTAGTTTACTGACTTTGAGCCTGCAGGGCCAGCACAGGTGCAACAAAGAGATATCTAAGTAAACAATAGTCAATTAAAAAACAATACAATTACATGCACAGTTTTAAATAGTTAGGTTCATATCTTAGACTCATATCTCTAACCTCTCAGACAATTGAAACGCAACTTGTATCAGATGATGGGTACTCATGCAAGTTGCAAAGGGACACTGCATTTTCTCTTTTGAAACTCCCTTTCTTGAATCCTGAACTTAAAAAGCACATCTTCCCTCATTTTAACTAGGTTTGAATGGCTACAATTAGTAGCCTTTCAAGAAAGTAGTGCTGTTTGCTACAGTCCTGCATTTTTCGCGGTTTGCGGTTCGGGTCCAAAAAACGTAATTTTCGGGTCAGACTCGGTCTGAATTTGAATCGTCAAAAACGTTTTCTGTCCTTTCAGCGTACACATCTGTAACCCTTTCCCAAATAACATATTAGAAGGTAAATGTATTTTCTGCATCAAAGCAGGAGGCGATTAGGGAGTAGTCAGCTGACTGAGCAGTGTTCTAGGTTTGTATTGCCTCTTGTTTGATATGTCACAAGATCCTTTTATCATGTCTGCTTGGTGATATTAAAAATGCCTGTGGACCAGTTGAAACAAAACCATGTCGGGTTTAAATCATGCAGTGGATAATAGTTTGACAGGTAAACCAGAAGTGTGGCGTTCTTCTGGAATCATAGTGAATGAAAATAATGAACACGTGACGTCATCATGTTTTTGTGTACGACACCCACAAAACTGGTACATCATCTCTGCGAAAGCACAGGTGTAGCTCCCTTTGAACTGGTGGCACGAAAGGAACAGACAGGTATTTTATAGTAAAGTAAGTAGAGATAGATTATATGTTACAATGTTAAAATACATGGAGCACTAGAGAAAGGTGGAGAATGGTAGAGATATCTGTGTGTGAATGTGAGAACGTGGGAGAGTCAGTCGATGCAGGCAGAAGGTAAAGAGCAAACACTTGCGGGTTTGGGTCGGGCTGCAGGTCTTATTAACACCAGAACCACCACCACAGTCATTTTGACGGTCTGAAGTTTTCAAATTTAAATTACTCTGTGTGTCTGAAAGTTATGTGGTTGTTCGTTTATGACTTTTCCTAAATACATGTATTAAATACCCTGTCGGCGTTTGAAAGACACCGGGGAAAATATCAGTAGGAGAGATTTCATCTTGAAGCTAGCCACAGTGCTTCAGCAGAAACATTTTGATAAGAAAACTGCAAAGCTGCAGACTGCAGCTGCTCAACCTGGATTCAATGCTGCACCGACTGACAGACACAAGAGAAAACATAGGTTAGTTTTGTTTTAAATTTTAAAAAAAAATAGTTTTTATAGTTTTCAATGTACATATACCTGTTTACACACTAGTTTCTTTTAAAATGTTTATTTTATTATAGTTCATTTTTTGTAGTGCTTTATGTGGTAAGTTAGAAAAACCCTTTTGTGTTTAATTGTTCATTTAAATACTGTGCAGATGTTTAATATGATGTGCTTGAATAAAACTTTTGAGTTGTATCCGATAATTTGTCTTTCATTTTAATATTGATGTTTTTTAAAATATAAGCATGATAATAACTGACGGCAGCTGTTTTAGGTATGAGTATAACCGTGGCAGTTCTAGTGAAACTTTTTCAAACTGTAGTGTCTCCAGACGTACTTGAACTCCAAATAGAGTTCCCTTGTCTGGTCTTTAAGGGTTAATTGGATAATTTTAATTTTGCATTCCAAATATAATTGTGCTATGCTGAACAGTTTCTATGACTGCAATGATTGCTGTGCAGCATACAAGAGACAACTATGAATATCAAATATCCAGGTGCCTATTTAGGCTTTATATGCAAATAAAAAAATAAAATAGATACTTACCAGAGAGCTGTTTTTGCAGTTGCCTCACTAATGCAGCTGTCTGTTGTTGCTGTTGTGTCTGCTGTAAACCTTGTCTTGAGAACTGCAAAAACAAAGCAAACCCCATGAGCATGTGATAATTATGTTTCCTATAAAGAGAGAGCAAAAGGCAATGAGTGAACCAAAATCACTTTTAGATTACAATGTGTGAAAACTGAATTCTCATAGGAGCTGGGGATAAGCACAGCTCAAGCTCATTTCTTCATGACCACTTGAGATTTTTTGAATGCAGCTTCTTTCAGTTGTTATTTTAACACTGGTAATAACTGGCAATGAATAAAATGCACTTCCGCACCCCACGGACTGCCAGGTTCACTGTTTGTACAGTTCTGCTTGTAAATAATACAAAAAACAAATAAAAATAAAAGCTGAAAGCTGAAATTGAAATACTATATATATATATATATATATATATATATATATATATATATATATATATATATATATATATACACACACACACACACACACACACACACACACACACACACACACACCAATTGCCTGTTCATGTGTACTGCATACTAGAAAGTGCAATGATGCAAAAATCCTCCAGAAATTAATTGACAATGCAGCTCTTGTGAATATTTTTAACAAACTAACATCAGATTTGTCCATTTGCTTTCCCAAAACTGCTGTTGGAAATGTGAGGACACGATGTATCTTGATTTAAAAAATATTTTACAAAGAAATTAAAATGCTTTCTGTCGCTGTGTTGAGTAAATATGCCACTTTATTGCTATAGTCTGTTATTATTAATAATAATAACTGTCTAATGATGTCAATACACGCTATATAACTGAACTTTATTTTAGCTCTAGGTCAGTGGGCCCGAAAAGTATATTTAAAGATATGGGCAAATATGTCCAACATGAGCCTTAATATCATCCATCTCTCAAAAACAACTCTGTCAAAAGCAGTTACTTTTCAGCACGCACACGTGATGTATCAGAATGCTTTCCCTTCTGATAATGTCGGGGGATCGGTGAAGTCTACTACCACTTTGGGACACAGCCGTTAATGATGTGAGCAGGAGCAGGAGCAGTTCTGGGTTTTCAAAGTCACCTTTTCATGGGAGAGCAAGCTACCAGGAGTGAGATAGGCTGTGGTTTGTTTATTTTCTATCCAGCTGAAAGAAGCTGTTACTTAGAGCCTTAAAGAAATGTTACACTTTGTTGCGATTAACGGGTATGTCTTGTCAGAGCTCCCCATATCGTTTATTTTTCTTTCAAAAATGCATTTAAGTGAGATTACCCATGCATATATGACAAGGGCCAGCAGCTTTTGTGGTTTCTGTCTTAAAGGCCCCAAAATGATTTTTATTAACCAGGTACCTGAGGTGATTTTCTTCATTGCTATTTGAGTTAATATTGTTGTTGTTCATTGTTTCTTTTTTAAATGTGTCGAATTCTGACTATTGCAGAAGTAGCTTACTTATTTTAGATTATGTTGTTTATTACGCTATGTACTATTAGTTTATTTTATGATTCTCACTGACAATAACAACTTACATGAAACAACCTTTTAATCAACCCCGCATATTACACAAATATTGTATTCACACACAGCAGAGAAATAAATACAGGCAGTCAGTTTAACCCCAAAAACTACTACTGTATGTTGAGAAAATGTTTTGCTCACAGCCTCATCTGTTTCATAATCCTCTGCACTTTCTAAATGTCACATTGAGTTAGTAGATACCACATGTCTCCTAGTCAGTCGGACACAAGAGGGAGATTCATCTTTTACTCACTGCACTCAATGCGTGGCCTCCACAGTCCCTGCCAACAGTGCCGTGTGTCATGTATCAAAGGTTTGAAACATTCTTCCTTAACATTCCTCTGCTCAATCATAAACTCTGAGTTAGAACTAGACTAATGTTTTGCCAACTGAAGACATTGAAAAAGGCATTCAACTTAAAAAAAAACAGTTTTGGGGGACATTAATATTGATCTTGAAATGAAATTGTTGTCATTCAGGCAGTCCTGTAAAATACTTAATCAGTAGTATGTGATCAATTTAACCAAACAAAACATCTATTGTGTTAGTGACGTATGTTTACACCCGAAGAAACGTGTTCATAATCCATATGAAAATGTGACTCCATAGCATACCACTTGTGTTTTTATAAATGTAAGGTTCTCTGCATGAAACAAAGATTACTTTACTAAAAGGCTTTCATTTAATGGTGGTAGACAATTATTTTCAATAGACACATTCCTCAAAAAAAAAAAACAGCAAGCTGAGCCTACTGGAAATAGATCATGTTATGCAAAAAAATTATATATATCAGTAGCTGGCAGGTCAGTAAAAAAAAAAAATAATAATTCCCAAACATGTGCATGTTTCCGGAGTCTTGGGGAACTAAAGAAGCCAAACAGGAAAGAAATGCAGGTCCTTTCTACATTTTTTTCCAATGGGATATGCAGTTCCCGCTCCAGATAGTATTTTTCTTCATTTAAGTCAAACCAGGTGAATAAGCCAAAACCATTCCGATTTTACTGATAACTTCAAAGTGTGGGTTGCCCATTGTGTACGAGAAGTTGCAGTCAAAACACGAGGGTTCCAGGGAAAGCTAAACACTGTAGTACAATATTTACAGTATCGGTTTTGTGATACATAAAAGACAGTGAAACTTTTGTTAAATGTTGCTTAGTACTTTTCTTATGCTAAAGTACTTTTTTAAATGACTGATTTACTGCAGCTGAGTTAATTTTTAATAGAGGAGTAAATTATCTTACTTAATCTATCACCCTGGGTTAGGGTCCTTTTCATATAGCTATGCTATCCTATTCTGCTACAGAAGTTTGTTACCAGAACTACTGTCGTATTTAGCAATGCTCTCTCAATTGCATTGTCGTTGATCCTCACAATGATGAGGGCTTACCAGAAACCTGCCCGTTACTTAGGGTGGCAGTTTTAGACAGCTTGGACTTGGATTACCTTATGAAAGCAAATCTTATTATATTAAGCCTCGCAGTACTGAGGTTGCGACAAACTGCATAATTGTGGGCTAGTAAATTACAATTTGAAAAACACCTTTCTAGTAAAGATGAATCAATTCTTAGGAAACGTTAAAAAAAAAAAATGCTAACCTCACCATAATCTGCCTTAAATATAAATTATTTTCCACTGTTTTGTGCAATTCTAATGTAAGAGTTGAAATGTGTAAATATTGCAATGTTCAATGTCTAGCCAGGTCTGCAGTTTCTGAGTGGAAAAGCTGAGCGCAGGAAATTCCAGGGCAAACACAGGAAACCAGCTCCAAACCTCCTACCTATGCACTCTTTTGTATTGTGTAATAATTAATGTTAGCATTTAACAGCTGTTTGTGGCAGATGTTAGAACAGAATGATTTTAAAAGACACAGAGAAAAAGTATTTTTCACACAGAATTATTGTTAATGAAATCATTTAAAATAATATACATGCTTTTTTTTTTTTGTTCCCTTCTTTTGAATGCTGCAAGTCTGAGCCTTGTTTGAGGAATTCCCTTTGAAATTATCATCATCAATGTCACACTTACATAACGTCCACTGGGGATAGGAAAGTTCAGACGTTCAGCTTATAGTAAATTTGTAGTAATCAAACTGCAGACTGTCAGAATGTGTTCAATGCACAACAGTCCAGGTTTAAATTATTTGTAATAAATGCATTTTTTTTAAAATGCAGCAGCATATAAAAGAGCAAATTCCACTGTTTACAGTGAGATAAAATATTCATGTTATTTAGGGTTAGATGGTCGAAAGATTCTATTTTAGTACAGTAATATAAAGTAGGTGAATGCTGTCACAGCAAATGAAACAGACAATTGTATAAACAAATAACTACAGTTTTTTGTTTGTTTGTTTTTTTTCCATGAAATAAACAGGACATTAAATAAATGTTCATTCAAATTATGAAAAAAAAAATATCAGGAAGCAATGACCTGGCTATATATGAAGCAGTCTGTTACAGAATTATGAACATTCTTTGACAAGGCAAGAGACCATGACACATTTCATCATGCATTAGTTTGCAAAAGACAAATAACCTAGTACAGTGTATCAAATAAGTAATTGGATCTATGGGGAATATTAACAGTACTGGACTACAAACCTTCATACAGCATGAAGTGGTGTTAAAAGAATTCAAGCCATTAAAAAAATAAATGATGTTTATAACATTTAAATTCCTGTGCTTTTTGAGTAAATTAACCCCCTTTTTGTTCAAATTTGTTTGATACTGAATAATTGTTTCCCAATTAAAAAAAAAAAAAATCAAATAACAAAAATTGTGAAGCTACAGTTACTAAAAGAGGCTTAATAAATTCAGTAACTTTGAATAAGAATTCAAGTCGAAACAGTTTATTTTTTATATATCACTATTGAATGTTTAATAGTCATGGATGATAATTGTAAAGTGGAGATTACAATATGGGCATGATTTTATCAATTTTTGTTCAAGAACTCATCAACCTTGCAACTACACACAAGGGCCACTTTACGCATCTACTTGATATAGCCTTGGGAACCATCTCCACATTCCAATACTGTCTTAGCAGGAACTCATATTTAAAACATGTTACACTCATATCATAACATTACAGAGACAAACCTCCGTTCTAGTTTGGCCTCCCTTTGAGGCTGTTGACTTGGATGCCAAATGGTGCCAACAGTGAAAGTGAATTATTAATGTGTGTCCAATATGCTCAGGGTATTGCAGAATGCATTTCACAAACACTTTGAAAATAACAACCCAAATGGAATGGGATCTCTGTGACCCAGAAGTCAAAGAGTCCCTATCCCAATTTAAATGCACTGGATCACTCCTCACACTGACAGAGTGGTGACTCATTATTTAGGAATATTTGTTTACCAAATGTGGCTGGGGTTGCATCGCTTGGATTCCCATTGCTTGTGGACTCTGCTGTTGATGCTGCAGCTGAAATACATGAACATGAAATAGCTTTAGGGTAACATTGCAATTATGCATGACAGAGAAAGCAGGTATTTAAAACAAAAATATAAAACAATATCAGAAACACAGGTTTTTCAAAATTGGAACTATATGAAAAACTTAGTATGTAAGCATTGAAATATGCATTTGGGTATCTAGGTGTCTGGGATTAAAGCAGGTGCTAACTCTAACCTGTCTCTGCTGTCTGATCTGCTGTTGCCTTTGTCTTATCTGTTCCTGAGACATCTGCACAGATCCAGGGTTCACATGTGGAGCTGCTGGAGTCATGGAATCCAATCCTGCTCCAATACCAGAGTCCTGCTGCAGAGGTTGATAGGCAAGCCTGGGACAGAGGAATACACAGCAGTCAATGCTACTTGGGGCCACAGACTAAAATGTGTGTGACTGACCACTTGCAATTAAAACTGTTTACACAAATGGGTAGGAATCCTAAAACAAGGTGATGGGACTAGCTGGCAATCTGTCCCAACAGAAGGGATGTGAGCCACTGTTAAAGTAAAAAAAAAATGCTGGTGGAACATCTCTACGTCACTCATTTATATAGCATTCTGTTGCTCCCACTCCTAAATTATAAGAAATGTTCAGGATTTCTGTAAAACATTTTTCGTGATGCAACAGACTTGGTGTCTAAGTAAATGTCATGTCTCTGTGTCATGATATTGCTACTTAAACTTTAAACAAGACTACTAGGTGCTTAAAGCAGTGCTTTTATTACAACTAACCTCTGAGTGAATGGGAGGGATGCTGGGAAGGCTGCACCTTGTTGGTGGATGTAGCCACTCGGGTGCTGCTGAATCTGCCGAAGCTGGTCCAGCAGAGCTGGGTTGGAGTGTACAATCTGGTATGCTCTGGCGTTGTAATTTGGAGACAGCCCTCCATGGCTAGCCTGCTGCTGGAGAGGCATGTGGGTGCTGTACGTTGTGTATCCATGAGAAATATTCTGTAGGAGGCAGGTTGGAAGGCCGTCACTGTTAGTCCATATACTATACCATATCAATTTTAGTACAGTAGCGGTACCTACTATACAACTTACTATATTTACAATACAGAACAGAAAGACATCTTATTAGCAATATTTAAGTTTCCGTACACAGTCTTAAAGAAAGAAAACTCAATGTACACTGCTGTGCAAAAGTCTTAGACATGTTGTGTTTTTCTACTCTGATGCATTATGAGCATCAACAAATTACTGAAAGCCTCCACTAGTGTTTTCTACTATTATAACAACCTTGACTTGTATAAAGAAGGAAAAACATTAAGAGTGAAATAACTTGCATCACTGGATTTTCAAGGTGTGGTAACCGAAGCATAATCAACAAGTACAGAGAAACACCATCTGTAACTGACAAACCCAGGACTGGAAGACCCAAAAAGCTTTCTAACAAGGATGAGCAGAACTTGAAAATAATATCCTTCAGGAACAGAAAGAAGACAGGCGTTGGATTGACAACAGAACTGGCAGAAGGCACAGGTGTCGTCCACAAATCAACAGTACAAAGGTTACTCTTGAAATCAGGACTTACAGGATGTGTTGCAGTAAGAATACCTCTGTTAAGAAAGGGGAACATGACTAAAAGGCTAAAATATGCACAAGAACACAGAAATTGGACTGTGGAAGAATGGTCAAAGGTGCTTTGGACTGTTGAGGGATGGACAATGACACCTGTGCCTTCTACCAGTTCTGTTTTCAATTCAACGCTTGTCTTCAATCCTTATTAGACAGCTTTTGGGGTCTTCCAGTCTTGGGTTTATCAATTACAGATGATATTTCTCTGTACTTTTTGATTATGCTTCGGATACCACACCTTGAAAATCGAATGATGCGAGCTACTTCACTCAATGTTTTTCCTTCTTTATGCCAAGGTTGTTATAATAGTAGAAAACACTAGTGGAGGCTTTGAGTAAATTGTTGTTGCTAATAATGCATTAGAGTAGAAGGATGCCCAGCAGTGAATGTTGCTGGGCCAGAAAAAATAAAAATAAAAATACCATGCCCATCTCCAAATTTGTGGGTGTGTCCAGTGAATAATGAACAACATGCCGATGTGATGTTATTATTTCCTAATGGTGTCCTCCACCTTCTCTTCCCCTCGTTTCTCTTTGATATATCTTAAATCATTCCCTTCACCCTGCAGGGAATTATTACCTGCATCAGTGTGAATTGGTACCACCATTAACAAGCTGATTAAACGGCAGCTCTGCTTCTAAGCTGAGTTCACTTTATTACTTGCCTGCGGCTGCTGCATTCCAGGGAACTGGTGAAGCTGGGTAGGAGGCCGTACCTGCTGAGTATAGAGGGCTGCCTGATCCACCGTCTGGCCCTGAACACACAATTGCAGAGAAGCATAAAATACAAACAGAGGGGCAGCTTTGTCAGCCGAGCTCAGCAACAAACAGCAGCAGCTCAGGCAGTAGAAAGGAAGGTACTGTGAGTTAATGAAAAAAGAAATGCTTGATTCTAAAGGAATCTATTGTAATATAACAGCTTTGGTTCTTTTAGGTTTCAAACACAGACTTTCTAGAGCTGCACAGTTCAAAGCTGTCTATAATGTTTACAGCTTTACATAAATAGAAGTGTTACTAATTTGTAGAACAGCAGTCCAGATTTTCTTTTTTCATGTTACCTAATCTTAGCTGAGGTCAGCAACAGGAAGCTAAACAAAGCTACAAATTCCTTGGAAAACTTCATACTGTAACTTTCCACAATTAAAAAACAGAATGAGGCCCAGTAGGCAGCCCATTGAAGACTGAACTTGTAAATGCATGAATTCAAACTACTGCCTGAGCAGCAGGGCATAGGTCCAGACAGGTGTTACAAGAACCTTGAACAAAGAGCAGCTGGCTTGGTCATCACAGCGTAGCCATACCCTGGGCAGCAAACAAACCCTAAGCAAATTCCAAGACTGTGAGCAACAGTTCCACTACTTCCTACAGAAACTTGGTGATCAATATCATTGGGTTTTCAGCAAGCACTTGTTAAGTCGTGCACGCAGCACACGGTTTAATGGCTGAGAGTCAGACGTTTGTTGCATGCACACTGTGTCTAGCTCCGGGATGCATGCCATACAGTGTGTTTTTAGAAGGGGGACTAAATGAGTACTTTATCTTGTTTTTACTTTGTGCCATTACAAAAACAGTTGAATTAGGAACCCATGTGGTGTTTGCACTCATCAGTCTGAGGGCTTGGTTCAGATCTGATCAGGTCCAAGTCAGTTGTAAATGATTACCTGACAGCTGTGCAGGTGTTATATTCAATAGGATCAAATAGTATCATAGTATCAGGTGTGTGAACCTAACAGAGCTCTTAACTCCAATGCAGAACAGGAGATTGTTGAATACCAGGGGAACAAATCAGCATCTCTTGAGAGAAAGATGTTTTGTAATCAGTGTTTGAGATATTCAGTGGAACAGCGAGGGGATGCCTGGAGCTTTATACACCCACCCTTTTCCATTAATGGACGTCTGTCTTCAGTACAAACAACTGCCCACAATTTAATTCATTCCTGTTTTGTTATACATAAAAGGCTTTCTAATCCCCCCGACCCACATAACTGTAGGATAATTATAATACAAAGAAAGACGGCATTGCTTAGTCAATACATACAAAGGGATTCAAATGGTAATGCATCTGAATAAAACATTAAATTCATGTCACTGCACACAATTGACTTGTCTGAGTGATAGTGGAATGGAAGGTGAAGCAAACAGTTTAGCAGCAACCAGTGATTTCTTATGTACTGTTCTATATGTCTAACGCCAGATAATTATGTGACGAGCCATGTTGAGAGTCAAACAAGAAGCAGCTGGGTCTTGCAAACTTGTTATTAAGAGTGAAGTGTGAATTATTAAACAGAGAGCAGTGATGAGAATGATCTGCAGTTGGTTTACCATTATGTTGGTAAAGTCATCTAGGAAGGATACAGCAGTGCTACAGGAGTCCTGGAGAGAAAGGGGTAAGGCAAAAAAAGGGCAGACAGCATCAATGGAAATGGCATTAGTCACGGAAAACATGAACAGGCTTGTTAATACCAGCTTGCATTACAACCACTTCACCAGTTAGAACTCACAATTATAAAATGTAAAATCACTGCTGCTCAAATGAATCAACATGTAGGGGTGGGGAGGTATAACTCCAGCTTTGTATATAATCAGTCTAAATTCGACAATAAAAGTAATTTTACCTTAGCTGATACAGAACTCACCGAATGAACCTGAGTATACCTCTTATAACAAATTTCCATGCAAAGTTTGATCCAACTTGTACAAACAGCATGATGCCTTTGTTGATTCTCCATTCTCAATTTTAATCGGCTTTATTGCTTCTGAGCAATTCTTAGTAATCAAGCTTCCAGCCAATCAGGTTGAACCATACTTTGGACATAGCCATTACAGGACAAGCTTCACTTTTGCTTTCCCAAAAATACATTATCTGAATTCTGCTGAAGCGCATACTTCTAAAAGCAACAAAATGGGGCAATAAATTAATTGAAAGTAATACAATACAAGTCTGGCTAAATACAGTAGCAGAGTGTGGATACTGGAAAAGGCACTAATGAAACAGTTCTTTATCATCTTACCTTAAGAACAACTAATTCCATTTAAGCAATTGAAAAAACATGAGCATGGGACAGTTGTACTGTATTTAAAGTGTGTTTTTAAAACAGTTTTACCACGTTTCTGGGCAAAGACTCAAATGTAGATTTCCTTTAAATCTAAAACAGAACTTTAAAAGAAGGTATATCATGAACAATATATGGAATATGAATTCCCATGTCTGGGGAAACATGCAAAAACAATATAGAGTGAATCTACAGTATACAGTGCCTATAGAAAGTCTACACCCCCTTTCAGAATGTTCTCCTTTTGTTGCCTTATAGCCCATTAAAATAATTATTATTATTATTATTATTATTATTATTATTATTATTATTATTATTATTATTATTATTATTATTATTATTATTATTATTATTATTATTATTTATCTACACATCCTACCCCACAACTTTCTAGTGAAAAAAATATTCTAGAAATTTGTAGAAATTAAGAATAGAAACTGAAATAGCTTGGTTGGATAAGTGTCCACCCCCCTTGTAATAGCAATCCTAAATTAGCTCAGGTGTAACCAATTGCCTTCAAAATCACACACCAAGTTAAGTGTCCTCCACCTGTGTTAAATTGTTATGGGGATGTTTCTCATCGGCAGGGACTGGGGAACTTGGCAGGACAGAAGGGAAAATGAATGGAGAAAAGTACAGAGAAGTCCTTGAGGAAAACCCGCTGCCCTCTGCAAGAAAGCTGAAATTGGGACAGAAGCTCACCTTTGAGCATGGCAATGACCCAAAGCACACAGCCAAAGCTACACTGGAGTGGCTAAGGAACAAAAAGGTAAATGTCCTTGAGTGGCCCAATCAGAGCCCCAAAACCTAAATGCAATCGAATATTTGTGGCATGACTTGAAGATTGCTGTCCATCAACACTCCCCAAGGAACTTGACACAGCTTGAACTGTTTGTAAAGAAGAATGGTCAAATATTGCCAAATCTAGGTGTGCAAATCTGGTAGAGACCTATCCCAACAGACGCACAGCTGCAATTGCTGCCAAAGGTGCTTCTACCAACTATTAACTCAGGGGGGTGGAGACTTATCCAAGTTTATGATCTTTCAGTTTTGTAATTTTAATATTCAGTTTTTTTCTCAATAAAACTGTTTTCCCCTTAACAGTGTGGGGTATGGTGTGTAGATAAGTGGAAAAAAAATCCTCATTTAAATGCATGAAACTCTGAGACAACAAAATGTGAAAACTAAGTTCAAGGGGGTGCAGACTTTCTATAGGCACTGTATTGCTTGTGTTTGAAGTTTTATTCCTGACGCACAAGTGAAAGATCTACATTCCATATGCATTATATACCGTAGATGCAAACAATTTTTTTGGTGACATTTTTTTTTAGTTTCATTGTAAGTTTAGAGCTATAACAATTTCACCAGGTAAAATCCTTTTCAAATGTTTCACTTTGTGGATGCTGTACCAGTAACAAAACAAAGTGCTTCACTGAGGTTTACATGCTATAGCAGTCAATCAAAGTCAGAAATGTATTGACACCACTGCATATGGCGTACATAGCTGTGTAACTTGAAGCTTTAACAACATGGGCCCAAACTGGAATGCTTGTTATTTGCCCTCTTGATTGTGAGCCAATCAAAACACTGGATCACCGCGATGTTGCTGTTAAAACTTGTCATCATGTCATTCACTTGTCTAGCATGAAAAATATTTCCCAGCAATTTTAAATTTCAAAGCATTGCTCTTCCAAGACCATATGCAAAAGGTATTGTACAGCAGCTACTCATATTTCCTGATTCCATAATGTTACTGTTAATAGAAGCATTCTTGAGTTGTGGTGATGAGCAAGTGTCCATTAGCCTGTGTTGCTGAGTTTAATTTCATTCTGCTTCTTAAATTGTGTCATAATGCTATTCTAGGTTTAAATATGTTCCTTACAGTAGGTACATGATCAAGAAACTCCTGCTGTGGGATCTGTGCAATAGCGTAGGGTGTCACAAGTGTGTACTGTGGCACTTGGAACAGAGCTCATCATAGTGCAGTGGAACCGTTCAGTAAGAACACTCTGACGCAAAAGGCGCTTTATTCTTAGTGCTGGGACCTTTGTGCGTTTTCGAGGAACATATTTGTTTTGAGCTGGTTCTTCATTGAAACATCCTGAAACCGAATCTCAATGCATATTCCTTCCTGATAAGCTGTATTAAACACTGTCTGGTAAGCAATACTGAGAGCACACAAGCTGGATTTCAATGATATGTTACGCTCATGTCTAACTTACTTATAGCAAATCAATCAAGATGTGCTGGACAAAAATATTGGTAAAACATACACTGTTTACCTTAACCATTTCTAAAGCCATCATCACTTTCTGTGCATTTACATTGGCACCGACTAACTTAGCTTTTCAAAAAGTATTAAATCAAATATGCAAAAGGGAAAAAAGACACTCTGGCCATAAAAACCTAAAGTGGAAAAGCAGAATTGTATCCCTTTACTCCATTTTCAAGCACACTACTGTCTGCTTTCAGAGACTGCAAAGCTAAACAGATCCTGTATCAGATTACCTAATGACCCTAGTTTCCTACGGCGTTTCATGTCTTTTTTTCATGTACGGGGGTAGGGTTATTCTAGAGTACATAAAACCTAGCAGATGTAGCACATGGCAAATTTTGCACACATTTCTTTAAAATATGTGCTTGAAAGTTGCCTGAAGGCCAGTAAATATAAATCCCTTTTTTATGTCTAATTATTAATGACATGCTCCAACAAAACTGCTTGTGAGGACTATGATCATATAATCTTTTTTTTAATATTTAAAAACGGATGTCCATTTCTGCACTTTATGTAAGTGTCATGTTTTTCTTTTAGTTGAGTCCAGGCCAACCTAAACACAACAATACATTTCATAAATACTTGTCTTGAATAGGCTTTGGGACCTTACACCACATTGTATAGTTTTTAATTGTGTCCATATAAATGATGGAATGTAATTGTGGCCCTCGGAAGCCTGTGTGAAAGACAAACCTGCTGGAAGGGCCTGGGCTGTGCTTGCTGGTGGAGCAGCCTCTGTTGCTGTTGCTGCTGCAGCAGTTTCATCTGAAGCAGCTGCTGTTGAGGGGAGATGGTGGGCAGGGAAGGTGGCTGCATCATGGAGCTTGAGCGGCGCTGCAGCATGTTGGTCAGGGCTAGTTTGGTGTTTGTTGGAGGGAACTGGCTAGCAGAATCTAGTCTGGGGACGCCTAGAAAAACAGATCACAGCGTATTCAGGGCCACAATACAAAGCACATCCTGCAGAGCCGTACAATGGCCTAGTTTACTGGCACAGGGGGTTGTTTCAATGCAAACAGAGGGAAAATAAAATATTTGTTCTGTTTTTTAAGATTTCCAGAAAGGTCGACATCAACATGATATCAAACAACAACTGTTCATTGCTACTGTATTTTTAGGACCAGGACCAGGAAATGAGGGCTCCATATATTAATTTTAAATATTTCACAGGATACACTCTGGAGATGGTAGATCCTGCTTCCAGCAGTGCTTTGGAAACGTAAACTCCAGAACAGTAATAAATACGACTGGGCAAAAAAAAAAAAAACTCAAATTATTCAAAGGGAATGCAGGCAGCTACCTCAAGCCACCTATTTGTCAATTACTGGAGCTTAGATTCCTGCAGATCATAATAACTTTGTTTATAAACTCAAACTGAATAATCAAATATAGATTCAATTTACAAAATATGACAATAGACAGAATACTGTGCTGAACATAAGTACAGTACACCACAGTAGAAATCATGAAGGTGATTTTGAACCTATTTGCCGGGATCAATTGTATTGACCAAAAACTCTATGTAAAGATCGCCGTCATATTTTTACTGTTTGAAATAACTGAATGCACTGTAGGATGGTTTTTATAACCGTGGGCCCCTTGGAATCATTGTTGCTTGGATCAATTGAATGAGACTAAACAGAACTTAAAGGTTTCTCCATGAATTATAAAACGGGGCAGAAAGGCAAAAAGAGTTTCTCGTAGGCCTCAGTGAAACACAGGGCAAGTAAATACTGCATTGTAGGTTGTTGCACATACAGTACATGTTAAATTGATACTAAACATTGATACAGAGAACAGAGCTCTACCATATACTCTTTGTGCACATTGTTAAGGTTATTTTATTAGCTAAAACATTGGTGATAAATAAAAAGGTATTGTAAAAAAAGTATACAGAAAGCTTTTAAATGTAAAAAATTAGGCACATATTTTTAAATGCAGGTGAGGTCATTTACCTGGCAGAAGAGGCTGATTCTGCAGGTAGAAGCTGGCCTGCTGGGGCTGTTCCAGGAGGTTGTAACCCCAGGGTGGTGCTGCCTGAGAGTGGTGTATCATTTGAGAAGATACTGCGGGATAGCTGGGAGGCACTCTATATGCAACATTTTGTGCATAATCCTGCAAAATGATCCATGTAAATGAATACCTGTGAGTCCTGTATTTATCTCTATTTGTCACATTTGCCACACTAACCTAGTAGTATCTCTTTTTATGCCTCAACTTGCATTTACACATTTAAATCACGTTTCAGACTCACGTCGACTCTTGCATTGGTCTTGGGCTTTCTCTTCCTACTCTTGGGTTTCTTCCCCTCCACCAGCATGTGTCTGCTCTGCTCGCTCAGCTCCGAGTGCTCTCTGTCCGGGTCCTGACAAACTGGGACGGGCTCCCCCTCTTCCTCCTCCTCTGGGGGTAAAGGCAATGGCTCCAGGTAGTAGCTGTGTGGTTTGGGCTTTGGATGGCTGTGATACAGAAGAAGGTGGTGCTGTTCTTCGTATTTGGTCACTCTGCGGTCCACTCGCACTGTGCCGAACCAGGCCCAGGATAGGGGCGCTGGGTTTTTGTGTCCCTCAAATAAATCCCAGGGGGAGACTTTCTGTTTCATAGACACCTGAAGGCCCTGTAATGGGAGAATGATTATGTGCCACACATCAAAAAGTGTAATGTACTGCCTGTTGTCCCCAGGCCCCTATAAACGGGATGGCGAATCTCATACATATTAAACTCAATTTAAGGCTTTAAGGCTTTAAACGTAAGGCTTTTTTTTTTTTTTTTAATATTAGATTATAAATCACAGCAGCTGGGAACACCAGGCTTAATGCTGAAATGCCATAACAGCAGCCCAAAATGCCTATCTACAACCTGCAATTCATTATGCATTTATATTTACAGTACCAATGTTATTAGACAGTGACATGCAAGGACAGCTACCCTTAATATTTTTGGTTTCGGGCAACTAGAATGTCTGTTGTTGCAAAGGGCTTGTGGCTACTGTGTTGTGAAGCCAGGTGGGTATCAAAACCTTTAAAACTGTTTTGATGTGTTGCTGCTGCCACTGGCAGCTCTTGCCACTCACTGAATGACATCTTTTTTTCGAGGGCACATTGCCTTGTGAAACCTAACCAGCAGATGACATGTTTTCATTTCAGAAACAACCTCTCATTGCTCTCAGATGCTTTATTCATTTCAGCACTACACTTTGATGCAAACTGAATATATGCGGTTTATGGATTAACACTCTTTCATACAGCAAATACCTCTTTGGATTATTTAATATGCCTTTAATGATATATCAGACGCAGCGGTCAAGCCTGCTGTTGTTACACGTTAAAAAATCAGAAATACGCACTAAATGTAAATTGAAGGCGTAAAAATAAGCATAGCATGTCTGCCTCCCTTAAAACTACCACAAACTACATCTACCAGAACACAATGGTTTCAGTTACTACAAAACAGTACACAAGAAAAACAACCCAGCAAACATTATCCAATCTCTGTTGTCTTTGCAGCCAATCACAGTAAGAATAAGAAAAATTCTAAGCTACACAGGTTGAAGCGTAAACACCCCAGTCCAGCTACAAATCCAGCTGGAACCATCGTCGGAGGCAACTGCTATAAAAAGGTGCCTATAATATTAAAATAACTCTTTTATAACTTACTATAACTTATTAATTCCTTATTTTATTTATCTGTATGGCTTTATATCGAAATTTTAACATGTTCACCAAGTTTAAGAATTTAATGTTAAAATATAAGTAATGTAATTAATTTGCAGAGTTAGTGATACCTGATAAAAAAAAAAAAAAATGCACTGAGCCGATAAAGAACCATGTAGGACACACGCGTGGTTGTACAGGAGTTCAAAGTAGCATTGCAGTTAAAATGGAAGGCTCTTTTTTAATGCCTACCCCATTACCATTAACTATTCTACAGTATTTATCGAGATTACTCATGACTTCAAGGTAATGTTGCATTTTACCCCCTGAAAATACATTTTATTCTTTCAGTGTTACCTTAAAATTAGAGGGTAAGTTACTCCCAGACCCAAAACCTTATCTGCAGCGTTGGGTGCACGTACCTGTTTTTTATCTATGGAGTCAAACCCTGCGATTTTATTGCCCTTAGTGTCAATTAAAGATCCCATTGGCTCGCAGGTGATCACATCACATGTTTGTTTTGGCAGTGGAAGCAGCTGGCGAACTTTATCTATACTTTCAGAGTGTTTGTCACCAAGTTCTTTCTATTGGGGGAAAAAGGGAAGGAAAAAGCATCACATTACATCCATACTATGAAAAGAAACTTTCTGTGTGCAACATGATTTCCACTTACACTGTAACAGCTTAGAAACAAATGAGGATCTTAGAGTGCCGCTTTCATATGCTGTACTGTACATTATGTAGCATAACCTTTTATACACTTTTAATACTATAATAGGCATTCTTTAGCTAATATTGGAAGAATTTCTATGCTATATACGGGTTGCATATTATATTAGAGGGGTGCAAACAAGCTATCACAAGACTGCTCAGTGATGAGCTTTATACTAGAGTGTTTTACACAGGATGTGCTTTATATAACCAAAACGAGTGTAAGCTATCAGGTTTGCAATGCAAAATATGCATTTAGAATGTTAATATTTTCACAATTTCAGAACGAACCTTAAAAAGCAAGTCATGCTAAAGATTGTGGTTAGGATTTCGTTCACAGGATCTGTGCCATTTGTAAACACTAGGTGGCAAAAGTATTCCCAGGTTACTCTGTTCCTGTTATTTTCCATTCATCTTACTGCAAATATGCCAGCAGCGTCCTTTTTGTTATTCAAAAAAACAGCAATACTTTAATCATTTCCTTATTAACAGGGCTGACTTAAATACAGTTTTGTTGCTAGCTTACCTTTAACTTTCTCACCAGGTTCACGTATGCCCTTTTGTTCTCTTCGGATCCTGTCTGAGAAGCATTTGATAAATCAGAAGCTAACGTTCCATTGATAAGAACTCCGAGCATGTCAAGTCCTGTAGTGAACAACTCACTGCAATGCACAAAATACATCACTTATTATGACAGCACATTGCACAGGCAATATAGCATTAAGAGCGCATAAAACTGCTTTGAGTGTTACTCAGTGTGCAATTCAGATAAACTTGAATGGCAGAACTGGACCACCGGTATGTATAACATACATATAACCTACTGTATATATTTCTCATTCTACCACTAAATTCACAGCAAAGATGCTATGGCATAAAAACTCAACTCATAATGCAGAAAACCTACTTATTGGTTTGCATATCAACAGTTCCTGAAGTAATCATCTGCAGGAGCAGAAGAGCCCAGTCTGTAGTCCACTGGGTACTCCTTTGCACAGTGTCGAACATCCCGCCTACCTGAAAGACATAAGAAACCATTGCTGACCCAAGCATGTCAGTGATATTCATCCTGCGCCTCGACTGCCATTCACAATTAGAGCTATCATGAGGTGCAGAACAGCTTGAATTTGCTTCGTTTTTTCATACAGGCACCTCGCCCAAATTGCGTGTTTTAAATTCCTCTGAGTCACCGATTCTAAAAATACAATACAAGAATATTTAAAAACATCAAGGTAAAAAACAACGTACAAGACATGAATTTTGGTACAATTCAAATTCTGTATAATACAGAAATTAGATAACTTAAAGGCCAAAACATAATTATGGAGAATGTGAGAATAAATACCAGATTCAGCCGCAGCTGCAAAGCTTCATGCATCAGCTGTCGCGCTTTCCCGTCATCCTGATAACGCTCTTCTCTCCAGTCACTCAGAATCTAGCAGCAGCAGTAATGAGAAGAAGAGAATCCAGTACCTACATTGAGCTTTCTTAGTGTGGTTTCATTGTGTAAAGCAGGGGTCTCCAGCCCGGGTCCTGGAGAGCCCCAGTCTTGCAGGTTTTCTAGGTGCCTTTACTTCATCAGTGGCTAAAGATCTGGAACACTTGTTAATCTTGACTAATTAAGCCAATAACTTGTTCAATTAAATAACAGAGATTGGTTGAAACTTCGCAGTAGATCTCCAGAACCAGAGTTGGAGACCCCTGGTGTAAAGTGTTGAAAACATGTGATACTCATCATATCACTCATTCATTCCACAATACTAAGCCTTCGTTATGAGTTTCACAGACACAGTGGAATCAGTGCTGCATGTTTTGTGTTCTTTCTCAGCAGTCTGATACTGATTTATATGCCCCTCGTATTTATTGCAGTCTGATACTGATATACTTTGCCCTTCATATTTATTCAGGTGTTTCTCCCACGGGTCCGCTCTATCATCAGGTTAAGCTTCACTTCGCTCCTCTTCAGCTACTGGGAGATTAGCCACCTGCCACATGTGTTTTGTGGCTTCTCATGACCTCTACAGAGCATCAGTGGGCTATTTATCTTGCTTCAAACTAATCTGCGGTGACTCTCCAATCACCCATCACCACCTTCAGCCAACCGGGTTACCCAATGTCACCCCCCCCACTTGGGTGGTCAAGATTGTAAAAGATGGTCAAACAGAATGTATGTTGAGGACTATAATGTGAGGGTGTGCTATACCACTATACCAGACATAGTAGCTCATCTGTTTTGTTAGCAAACTATAAATAACCTAAATTTGGGTTATTACTTACCATTAAGTAGGCCTATTGTAGGTTAGAAATATTTAAACACAGCTAAACAGCTAAATCTGTTAAGGAGTACTCTTGTTATGCATTATCTTTAGCAAGGTTTACCAGCTCCAGCCCAGTCTTTTGAAATGCAGGTCATGTAAAAGACACAAGCAGGTAGGTACACTGTATTTTGGTTATTTCTCTGTTGGTTGTGATGGGGATGGTTGTTCTGGACTGTACCTGATTGACCTGGTTCTGCAATGAGGTCAGCAGTCCTTCACGCTGCTCATCCTGTCCTTTCAGGCAGGTAAGAATAAGGGAAAGGAACGGCTGCTGACTCAGGAGCGACATGCTGTTAGGAAAAACACAAAGAGATAACGTCAGAAAAGAACTGCATCTGCACAGCACGATTACAATCTTACAGACAGATATATATATATATATATATATATATATATATATATATATATATATATATACACACAATGATTTATCAATTCTGATTACTCCAGGGTGCAGTTTGCACTTTTTCTCTTGAAAACACTCCCGAATCCCTAAATGAGCTGCTGAAATGTTTCTCACCAAGTTTCTAACATGAGAGGATTTATATTCCGTTCTTGAAAGTGGTGCAAATTGCTCAGTGGAGTAGCTTTACATTTTCAAAAGGCAGTATGATTTAAAGGAACATGACACTTTCTTTGTATCTGCAGTACTGTAGATAATACAAGTGTATGACCTTTTCTGCTTTTGCCTGTCCCTCTCCTTCTTAGACAAGGATCCCAAGTGCTGTCCTTTTTCCAGCTCCTCCCCAGCTGCCTTCAAGACCCTTCCCTGCACAGACGTAGGCAGCTTAGCAATCAATGGGGCTACCAACCAGACGCCTTTCCGTTCATTTAAACTACAAACAACAGAAAACACTTTTTAAAAGAAATAATACACTATGCAGCTTGTAATGTTAAGCAAGCCCCCAGCTTATTACTGCAGGTGAAAGGCACTATGTAAATGTGATTCTCTGTTTAACATTTTGATGTCTGTAAATGTGAAGGCCTTTTCTGGGAATACAAGGAACATTAACAACACCCCTTCTGACGCTGAGAGGTAAAATGAGGTGTCATAACTGGAGGAGACTGGATTCAAAAAGAGCCCTCAGGATAGAAGACTTTCTAACTGCACAGAATCACCTATTTGCAGAAGTGTTCTGAAATGGCTATTTAGGAATCTAGTACTAGAGTTGATTCAGCAGCTGTGACTGGTAAATAAATATGAATGTTAGTTTTCTGTATGTACAATATGAGTGTGTGTGAGCAGCATGTACGTATAAAATTATTATTATTATTATTATTATTTTTTTTTTTTTTTTTAGTGCAGCCTTCATTTCTGCTGGAGGTAAAATAAAGAGATGCCTCTGGTCTGGCCTTAACCAGACCAGATCCTCTTGTTTATTTAATGTTAGCTCCCCAAGGCTAACAATGCCAAACCACTAAACACAGCCTGCTTCGGTTGCTACTATTTGTCATGACTGTTCCTAAACATAATTTCAGTACTCAGATACACAGTAAAAATAAATACATAAATACAAATATATTAAAAATAAACCAAGCCAAATCTAACCAGGCTAAAATAACCACTTTGTATCGTTAGCCACTGATTTCCAAACCAGTTACCAGGACTAACGTAAACAGAGCAAACCAGGCCATTACAAACTGGAACTCGCAGATATTGAGAAAAAAACAAACAAACAAAACACACACAATTCAGCTCATTATACAGTATGACAAAGCTCAATACCCAACCCTTATATCTTAGACACTGAACAAACTGTCTGAATGTATGGGTCAAGTAACAATGCAGTACCTAAGGAATGCTTTCCTCCCACATTGCTGGGTATTATCAGAGTCAGTGTTCCCAGAATAACCTGGACTGAAGATCCCCATCCTGGAAGGAGACGGGATGCTGTTTAGCTCTGCAGACTGCTGGAACACCTCTATGGTTGCTTTTGCAATGTTGTCCAGCAAAGTATTCATATCAGAGCCCTGCTGAAATACATTAATAAATACATGTGCAGAACGTAGTTATTTAATCCGAAATTAGACCACACTGTTGTTCAATACTTACCGGCTCTTTCATGTACTGTTTCAGCATCAGTTGAAGCTCCAGCCAGGACTGTCTCAGCGTCCACTGGTCTAAGTTCTGGAAGACAACCAGTATAATGAATTATACAGTACCACTCGAGTTGTTTAATAATTTCTTAGGTAAAAATCGTAGGGTTGACCCCACGTATTGGATGAGACGTGGACTTATTTTGAATATAACTAGGGCTTCTGTTTTTTGTTTTTTATTAAATAAATTAGTGCTTATTTTGACCTATTTTCAAGATACCCCAAAATCTGTTTTTTTCAGGACTTTCTCTTTTTATATACTGTATGAAATTATTGTTTTTGGTTACTTTCCAAAATGCTTGGATGTTTTTTTTTCGGTCACAACATGTACAGTAAATCGACAGTACTTGCACACTTAAGTTGTGTCTTCTTTCCTTTACTGTCTTCCTCAACTAAATCCTTATGGTCACGGGCACATTCTTCTGGGTTTTTGTGTGTCTAGGCATTTTTTTACATTTTGCCACAATTTGCAATTCTGTTTTAAATCCTCCCTATCTAACTGTAATATAGCTTTAAATCCTGCAAACAAGTATCTGCTCCTAATTGTAATCTTGTTTTAAATCTCACAAGCGGAGTCTCCCATAGAAATGTAGGAATTTGCTGCCACTCAGTAATTGGGGTGGGTTTAAAGTATTCAGATCGAATGAATGAAGTATACAAGTCAGGAAGGAGGGACTGCACGTTGAAAGGTAATTTGTTTTTGTTTTTTTGAAGTAGTTTTTGTTTTTTTTTTAAATGGGAAAGGGGAGAAGTCAACGTGACTTGAGGAACCATTTCCATTGTTTTCCCGCTGTTTATTGGCAATTGTTTTTATTTATTTATTTATTTTTAATGGGGGTGTTTTATCATTTTTTTTATCAGTTAAAAACAAAAATCAGAAGCCCTAAACATAACCCATGCCTACTCAATCCCCTATTATTATTATTATTATTATTATTATTATTATTATTATTATTATTATTACACCGTGTAACAATTATTATTATTTTTTTTTTGTTCCTGGGTAGTAAGTGTTATTTCCTAATTGCTTATGCCTCAAAAGTATAGAAAATGGTTATTATTCCCCACAAACTTTGCTTTTGTGACCAGGATAGGTAAATTTCAAAATATCACTATTTCCAATGAGAAAACGGGCGAATTTGTGTCTTTTCATATAAATTTACAGTATAATTGTAAGTCTCGAAAAACTACTCACTTCTAAATCATTTGTAGTCATTTTTGTATTACTTTAGTATAAATACATGTTAATTTGGATTCATATGTTGTTTTTTTCTGACTTTATGTGAACAAAAAGACACAAATTCGCCCGTTTTCTCATTGGAAATAGTGATAATTTGAAATATCACTGTCCTGGTCACAAAAGCAAAGTTTGTGGGGAATAATAGCCATTTTCTATACTTTTGAGGCATAAGCAATTAGAAAATAACACTTATTACCCAGGAACAAAAATTGTGTTACAGAGTGTTATTATTATGATGATGATGATGTTTTTATTTTAACCAGATAAAGCCTCATTGGCCTAGCCAGCTTGTTTTCATGAGGGACCATTCAGTATTTCATCACAGTGCAAACAAACTGCAGTCCATAATAACTCATAAGGATCTCTTTCTAATTTGAAGCTGTCATTACCTGGAGGATACGTTTGATGTGCTGCTTTTGAGAGCTGTCTCCCACCACGCTTTCTGGCACTCCGAGCGGGTAACAGATAAGCTGGAGGAGTTTCTGTGCCTGCTTGTTAGACAGGACCGGGTCCAATATGAGATCTTTATCTGTACACAATCGCTCAGGTTCCTTCAGGCAGTGTTCGCCCACCCACTCCTATCAGACAAACAAGAGGATCAAACATTTCACCATGGAAGGAACTGAATAAGGCAATGGTTAGAAATTACCAATAGTCACAACACACAATAGCTTTGCTGAGAGGAGGTGATACCCAGAGCTGTTCTGCAGACTAGTGAAGACGAATACTGCTATACGGTATGTTCTACAAAGGCTTTTGTTATAATAGCTCACATTTGTGAATCAATATATTATTTATGTCCAATCTGAAGGTAACTTGTTCTTATAATTGTACAGCTTCCTAAAAAAACAAGAGAACATTCAAGTCCTATAAGGTAAAATTCAATAAGCAGATACTCTTGTGAGAAGTTGGTACCAGTCTGTGTTTTGTTTTTAGTGGAAAAACAAACTGGGGATATTGCAGGTCTTTCAATAAATAATTCAGTGTCTTAACCTTTGTTATTATTACTTTTTAGATATGTAACAATAGGTGTATACAAAGAATCAGAGGAAATGCTTTGTGATTTTGGTTCATTGTGTATTTTATCCAATCATATGTCAAGGTGGATTGAGACATTAAAATGTGACTTGGTTAAGGCACAAAAAACACTTGATGATAAAAACTAGAAAGAAGCCCCTTATAAAATTAACTGAAGATCTGAATTGTTTTTACTAGAAAAGAAAAACATTGCAAACGTTCAGTCGCAGTCCATGTTTAATCCTACACAAAATACTTTGAATAACTTGTAACACATATACATCTGAACACAACATTCTTTAGGAAACTAAAAAACACAGAAACACAACATTAAAAAGAATGTATAGATTCTGCATACCTGCTGGCAAATGGTCCTTAATGCATACCTAGCGTATTCGCTCAGACTAGCTGTCTCTATAGGAACAGCATTGTCACGTGTCTTTGAGGCACTCATGATGTCAGCTTCATTGAAAGTATATGGACCACTGAGAGGATCTAACTTCACACTGAAGTCATTGTTGTTGTTGGAGCTGACATTGCTGTTACCAATTTCTGCATCGCCTAGATAAAAATAACCAAAGCATGAATATGTATTTACATTGTTCGGTGTTCATAGCAGTAGAGAATATAAATTACTGGTTCAAAGAACAGTTGAATACATAGTTTCCAGTTTCAGAAAGAATTTAAACTAATCCCAAATAAAAAAAAAATGAATCCAAAAGGATCCAACAATGTTTACCGTAATTTATCACATACTCTTTAACACATTTTGGATAGGATCTATATGCTAGCTTGAATCTTATATACCAGGCGTACAGTATACTCTGGTTACAGTATCCTGTATAGTATATTTAGGTGTTATTTTAGGGTACTTTAAAAGAGGTGCCTGTTAAACAAGGCATGTATAACCCATGGCAGTGCATGTAGAAATGGCAAGAACAACAAACAGTCGTGCTTATTATACACATGGTGTGAGTTGTACACTACACATTATGGTACACTGGATTGTCCCCTTGCTTTTGTGTGATTTAATAAATATTAAAAGGATTTTCATACCCAGCATCAGAATTGCCTTTAAGACT
Organism: Polyodon spathula; assembly: GCF_017654505.1. Classification (NCBI taxonomy): domain Eukaryota; kingdom Metazoa; phylum Chordata; class Actinopteri; order Acipenseriformes; family Polyodontidae; genus Polyodon; species Polyodon spathula. The sequence continues at coordinate 33,796,818 of NC_054544.1, forward strand.
GCGAACACAGCTCCCACTTCTATGCTATTGTGTGCTGCTGCCAGGAGGTGCAGGTCACAGGAAGAGCGAATGCCAGGGGCAGGCTTTCCTACACCAGAACCAAGTCAGAACATGTCAGTAACACTCTCTACCCTGACACCAGTACCATCCATCCATCCATCTATCCATCCATCCATCCATCCATCCATCTATCTATCTAGCTAGCTATCTATGCTCTACACTAGAGAGAAATGTTTCTGACTCACCATTAGCCTGAGGCAGAGGTATAACCTGAGGGGTCTTGAAGAGTTGAAGCAGCAGCCGACATGTCATTCTGGCTCCGGGTTCAGCATCCGGATCACCACAGGCTGCAAGGCATTATGGGAATGAATTCAAAGCCTATACTGTTAAAGCAAATACAGGATGTTCTATAGTAAACCGTTTTAACAATATTCAAAAATATAAATATACAATTCAACTATAAAAATATTACCAGAGAGCACTTGCATGGCCATAACTGGGATTTTGGTCAGATATGTGTTAAATATGTCTCAAAGTGACTTGAAAATATATTTGGGGTCATATGACAACAGCATGTCTAGTAATGATGCTTTAACTCTTTAATAATAAACCAGAGCGACACTACGGCCATGCCTACATTTCAACACCTTACACTCCCACAAGAAAGGAAACTGCTTTGTAAATTAAATAATATGTAAACTCTGTCACAGCTGGTGTTCAGTCCTCTCACTGTGAGCCCTACCTGCTGCAAGGAGGGATGGGAGAGCAACATGCTGTACCACATCCTCCAGCGAAAAGGACTGTCGTGCTATCAAGATGGCAATAAAGGTGGCCAGTGAGTCATGAAAGGAAAGGTCACTCACCTTAGGAAAGAAATAAAAAATCAAACATGAAAGAAATAATCAAAAACAATACAAAATGAATGCTTTGTTCAAGGATATTATCATATATATATAATATATATATATATATATATATATATATATATATATATATATATATATATATATATATTTTTTTTTTTTCTTTTTCTTTGCAAAAAACAAAAAGACAGTAAAGAGATGGCTATACATCAGTGCACCCACACTCACACACACACTTACATCCACACTACAGAGAAGATCATTAAATCCCCACACATGGTTTGAAGAACAACAAAGAGCCTTAAGAACCCCAAGCCATTCTGAACTGAGTACTGTGCAGCAAGCAGTCAGCTCAGCACAAAGGTTAGCCACGTCATTGATTCTGGAAGAACAAGAGAGGAAGAAGAACAAGGAGAAGAAAACATAAAACAGTTACTTAATACATAGCTTATAGCGGAGTTTGATCTTTTGTTTCTAGCCAATGTATTCTACTTACAGCAACATACAATACATACACACCAAGAATATAACTGATACATACAGTATAAATAACCAACATTCGCATTGTGTACAATACCATCTTGTCAATCATATCACATGCAAGGTTTCCTCAGACCTGGGCGAGCAATTCTGAAGACATGGCTATACAGTGTATGAGGATTACTGTTCTTACCTTTCAGTGTCCTGATGCCCCATACACACATTCATCAGCACATTGCAAACAAAGCTGTAGCGGTTAACTGCATTGTCACTCAGGATCTTCCCCAGCATGGAGTAGTTGATGTTGTTGGTGGAAGGGTTCTCAATGAAGTCCAGCATGAAGTCTGGATCCCACAGTAAGTTTGAACTGGATGGATGAACGCTATTGTAGATGTTCTGCTTGACCTTTGAGCAGGCACTACTGAATGGAAGAAGACAAAAGAAACGTTTTGAGATGTAGAAAGCAACAGCTACTGGAGAGGAACTATATCATTAAATCAGGGTATATATCTCCAGCTGTACCTTCTGTGCTATCTGTACTATATAATAGAATGCACTTATAAAAGTTTTACACTGTAAAACGTCTCCCTGACCAGAAATTGGACGTCTCTAATCCACAGGGTTAAAACACATTGTAATATGCAGTATGGGTAAAAATACTCCCTGAACAAGATTATTATGATCATACAGAACCTGCACTGCCCTAATCCTGCAGCTCCCCCACCAGATAAGGAGCAATATCTCAAGACTTTAATGCCATTGCCTTTAATAGTGGCTCTAAATTACTTAGAGTTTTTAAAGATGCCGTTATAAGCTAAAAAACAAAGTAGTGCTGGATCCCCCTTTGCAATGTACAGTACTGTGAACAAAGCTCGATGGGGCAACTTTGCACTAAAGAATCACTGGATAGGAAGCATTTTGTATTTATATCTGGAAATCAAAAAGACAGAATATCAGGTCAAAGGTCAAAATGAAAGGAACATCTGAGGAGTTTCCAGAGCTTTAAAAATAAGAAAGCACATCTCAAAAGGTTTCTGAGACATGTCCTGTTGAAGAAGAGAAGTAGACAGATTTAAAGAAAAATCTCCTTAAAGGGATCTGCTATAAAAGTACCGCAGTGATAGACAAAAACCAAGAGGAATTCACATCAAGTACTGATGAACAAAAAGCGTTGGAAACATCTCTGTTGATGTTCTGTTTCATACTGACAGCAAGCCCTCTCTTAAAGGGATTGAACAAAACAGAATCTGCTTTCTTTCCATTAAGAGCTGAAATCATCACGAAAGCTGTGAGCAAGTAAGAGGATATTCCATTTACTTTGCCAATAGTAAAGTCTGGCTAGTAAACAATTTTTTAAATTGTGACAATGATATTAACTGCCACTGCTCAACTAAAAACATATTTGTTAGCACTAAATTAAATTATATATATATAATAACAACTTTGTCAAACGAACCCTAAGAAAACGTTACATTAATACGGACCGCCCTTTCATATAATTATTGACTTTCAGCCCTGCAACATCAATAAAACAAAGCAGTCTTGTACCTATTTCCGGCACACTGTTTAGAGTTAAATTCCTGTAATAAGCGTGTTACACAGGTTCTGCATCAGACTGACATTAAAGAAAAGGATAGATGCTGCTCCTGCTTTGTTTATTGTTTATAAAGAGATCAACTTCTTAAATGAGTTCAGAGCTTTGTCTTATCACTGCCCTATGCGCAGGAATTTGGCATGTCCTTAATTTCAAATTCTTTTCAAAGCATTCTGAGTTCTAATTCAACAACCTTATGAAAACCTGTTATTTCAGTAACAATGCAATCCTTTGTACCAGTTCTGTTTTAAGGAAATTTCTGCAACTGTTCAGACATGACCTAAGTCCAAAAGTTCAGCACTAAAGCATTAGACACCTTAATGAAGTCAGTTGTGGAAGACAAACATTACGCATCCATCGTCTAAACGTTTAAATGCAATATCATTTGAAGAAAGATCGCATCCCCAGGAATTCTTTCCTTTTATTTGTACTCAGTTTTATGAGTACCTACATGTTTGAGTGCAGAACCTACCTCAGAATGAGTCTTGAAGAGAGAAGCTGTTCACTACACAAGGTGGTTTTGCAGCATGCCAAAAATAATATTTTCTTTTTTTGTGCACATAATAATCTACCTTCTCTAGGGGACAGCAGATAGGTTGTAGGTTTCCTTTGCAATGTTTAAATAAACAAAGGCTTTCTTTTCCAGATGGTGGGCCTTAATGTTTTCATTCAGTTGTGCAACAATGTGGCTCTGACAGACACATTATTTTGGGCTCCTTCTGACAATAAGCTTATTAGCACTTCCTCAATGAATACTTCCTTTCATACCAGAAAGTGTCCTTTATAATAGTTTACCACTGTTTGCTTTACCATATATATGTCAGATTAACCATGCTTAAATGTGATTTACTAAGATTTCCCTATGCTTTTACAATGCTTTAGTACACTTTGTATGGTACATGTACGGTACACTTTGCCACATGCATTCCATGGTATACTACAGTAAACTTTGGTGTTGCAGTCTTCTGCAGTGTTGCTCTAGAGTGCTTTACAGTAACTCACCATTAGACTTTCTTCCCTAATTCTGACTGTTCTCAGCTGCATGCAACTTAATAAGAACATTTCTGAAACAATGCTTCACAATCAATTGAGTTGGGTGTATGATCAAGGTGACACAGTGAATACACTTTCCCTACATGTCTGGAACCTTGGGTTTGAATCCATTTTAGGTCACAAATATCACAAATCACCCTTCAAAAATAAATTCAGCACAATGGGCATATTTGAAAGTAGCTCTGAACAAGAAATGCTACGTTTAAGCAAAAAGACTAAACTGCCCCCTCACCAGCCTTGATTCACACGTGCACCAACATTCACACTGATTTCTGCACAGCGGATATAAAGACAGGATTGTGAGCATGCATGTGTGGCATGACGGAGCTCGTCGGTGCAGATTCTGTACTATGAAAATGGGTTTCCTTAGGGTCACTCTGCTAACTGGAGCCCAGAGTTAGACATTCAAAAACAGCCATTCGTTAGATTGAGACTGAGATCCTCAGGCTAGAGGAACGGATGAGCTCTCCTAATAGGAAACAACTGCCACTGCTAGCACTGAGCAAGTAACCAGACATATCTCCATTGCAGTTTGAGAACTCGACAGTTACACAGCCAGCAGGCAAAACAAGTCTGCATATATTATTGATACCAGACAGGCCTTGTTTTATTATACAAATTAAATTAGACAGGGTCTTAATGTATATACTATTTTCTCTACCCATTAAATAAATTAGTCATGAGTCTCTAGCACAACACTGTGCAAACTAGCATATAAGCATTCATCTGTTTTACTGTATGTACAGTGTAGTATGTTAAAAGTGAATACTGCTGTACAGCATGCCTTTCTAGTCCCTGTTTATTTGCATATCAGTATAGAAGTTAGATATGTGGGCTACCAGGAATGCAATGAGAATTTTTGCATAATTTTACAAAAAATGTAAATCAGTATGTTATCAAGATTATCAACATATTGTTGACATGTAAAAGTTACAACAGAAAAGGGTACGAAACTGGGAACATCGTGGTCAGAACAAATATATATTGCTACCAGTATGTATTAACTTGATACAAGTTAATGACCAAACTTTTCTATATATCTGCTAAGTTCTAAATTGTAGCCAAATAGAGAAAAGTCGATCCTAACCCCTGTGCTCAGGAGTAAAACAATGAAGTCATCCAAGCAGATGAAAAAGCTGGAAAAGATAGTTCTCCAAGATAGCACACTATCAAGGGCTCATGTTTTTCCTGTGTATGTTGTAAGCTGCAAGGAATCCCATTTAACACTCAAACGTGTTGTAAAAGTTGTTTGTGTCTGTGTTACATTTCCACTTTTAGCAGTCCTGTCGTATCATATTTCACAGATGTGTGAAAATGTGCCCCTTGGCAAGGTTTTCCTTAATAACACTGGACAACCGTAACAATAACATGCACTTAATCAAAATGTAGCACCCCTTTTTATTCATAAGGTTAATAGAGGATGAACAAACCTGAAGAGATCCCCGAATTTGCTTCTTAGATGACTGCATGACAAATACAGGTCGTAGAGGTAGGCCAATATACACCTCTCCGGTGAAGAACATTCGGAAGGGTTGACCACATGCTTCACAACACCACATAATCTGCAAAGGTTTGCGAACACATCACCACAGAGTTAACCCAACATATCCTTTTAAAACCAAAAAACTACCAAGCTGCCTTGAACAAAGAAAATTCACCACAGTTCAGTTAGAATAATCCTGGATAATTATTGGTACATTTATTATATTTTTCTGTTTAAAAAAACGTTGATGAAATATTTGTTTTAAAGGCCTGATAATGTTCAAAGGATGGCAAACTACAATAAAAAACTGTTGATGAAATATTTGTTTTAAAGGCCTGATAATGTTCAAAGGATGGCAAACTACAAGGCACAGATGTTATTTACTTAACTGTGAATGACACATGATTTATTTAAATAGGAGTGAGAAGATTAGGGTTGTTTTCTTAACACACACTGTGCATTGTAGTCACCTAGTAGCATAACGCAATTATGCAATTTTACCATGTCGATTAAGTTATGCCTCACCCTTCAAAAACTTGTGCAGTCTGGTCTGGGTTAAGGATAAGGCAGGCTTGGTATTGTCGTAAAACAGCCACAATGCACAAGCAGAGCCCTGTTGTGTAACTCCCAGCTAAACAGGATGATTTCAGCCACAGTTCAGCTTCCACAACGCTCAGCTCATTTAAAAGCTAAAGGCAAGAAAAAACACTGATGAAAAACCAGCTGAGTTGAGTACTTTTCTATGCTTTGAAAGGGATACAAAAAACAGATTAATAATACATACTGGAACAGTTAGAGTACAGCCAGCATGTGTATTGCAGTTCCAGTTCGTTTCATATTATATAACTTCTGCAATAGGCCTTTTTAACCCTTAACATGCATTGGTTCTTTTTGGACATGTGTTTAACCATTCTGAAGTGGCTGAAAGTGTATGACTTGATAAAGCTGCACCACCACATCATGCATAGGGTACATTAAAAGACGCTCACAGCCATTTCCCTCGAAACATTTTGTTTTGTTATTGTATGCAAATAGATGGAAATTCAATCTAAGCTATTTGAATGTCCAATATCTGAATTCTCTGGTATTTCGTACAGAGCTGCATTAAAATTAAATCTTGCACTTTAATGTAAATGGCAGCTTGGGAAACTTCAGCAAAATATCCAAAAGCTTGACTTCCGCATTTGTCCCTTATCTACTAATGCGTGTTTGATCATCTCATATTGCCGGAAACAGCATGTTTATGAAAAGTCACAATCACCATGAGAAAGAGCTGTTGTTCAAATCAACCAGACACTAATGTAACCACATTATCCACGTATCTTCTATTGCTTTGTGAGCCAACATATACATTCCTTGTTACCTGAATAGCAAAGTCTATCAAACCACTGATGTTAAGAGCTGCCTCCATCATGTCAAAGATAATTTGTATATGGTGTGCCAGTGGCAAATGGTATGATGTCCCTGATGCAAAGCTGGTTATTTGCTCCAGCACATTGCTTGCAATCTGTTGAGATGGGAAAACAAAATACATCAAACTCTTAGCGATCTGACCCACATAAATGTTCATTTGTATTTGTTTTGCAATACAGCCATGGCCAAAAGGTTTTGCATCGCCTAGAATTTAGGATCAATTAAAAAAATTAACTGTATGAACATAATTTAGATCTTCTATTTAACATTGTGTAATCAAAGGAACTACAAAATTATATTTTAAAAAATCTACGAGAAGCCGTAATGGTAGTACAGTATTTCATATTTGATTTCGAAATGTTACATTTTTTGTCAGTTTTTCATTAAGTATATGAAAAACTACAAAGCGGTATGTAATTCAATATGTTAACATAACATTATTCAGCAGGTTTCATTTGACTTTATGAAGCAAAATTAGTTAATTCTATAGGGTGATGCAAAACTTTTGGCTATAGCGTACTTACCTGTGATTTACTGTGCTTATGTTAACTCTAGCTTGCTTTCACCATGTTTTTACATCAACTTATTGCAATACATTTTTATAAGGGGAACCTTCAAAGGAAAGACTGTCATATGGCAGAGTCAGTCAGTAACACTGTATTTAAACTGTATTGTAATTATTATTTTCTTGCTGCTTCTACTTTGTCTTTTGTGCAAGAGAATGTCTAAAAGCATTCAGCCCAAATGTACTCTCTTACCTGAGATGTCACCTGATGCTGGTCAAAATACGACAGCTGCCGCAATTTGGTAAAAACGGTTTCCAGCGTAGGGAGGGTTTCCTGTTTGTTCTTCTTGGTTTTATGTTCTTCATCACCATCTTAATACAGAATTAAATCAATTTAGTAATACTTCAAAACAAGGCAGTTCTAAAAACCAAGACTCCTTAGCGGGTCAATAAATGCTGCCCTCTGGTATTTGTGAAAATGTATGCAGGAAAGCAAAGAGTGTGTTGATCACTCCATCTTTACACTGTTCTAAATGAGCTCTGACTTTCTAGAAATGGAGTGTATTACTACAGTGTGTGAAAACAACCAGTACTGTAGCTAGGCTTCTTTGGGGTTTTGTCCGTTGGGGGGGTTGAGCTTTTAGAAGCCACAGTTAACAGAACACCTACTCACCCAGCTGAACCACAATGAAAAATACAATTTAACATTCTCCTAGTAAACTCTTTTTAAAATCATTTTAAAACCAAATTATATTAAGATATCAATGTAATTAAAAAAAAAAAAAAAAACGAAAACACAAACACTGCATCTTCGTGCTTATCAATACTAAATAAGACATGTTGAGGTTTCTTATTGGGTTGTAAAGGTGTTGTCAAGGGCAAGGTGGTCTCTATTAATTGATAAGCTTCTCCACTGTCTGCATAAAGGGGGACAGAGCTTCTTTACAGAAGAACGAGAGGGAGGCTGCCTCTTGCTCGTCACCATGGGAACCATGTAAGACGTGAATAACAGTGTTTGGATTTCGTTTGAGGTAAGCCACATGGGCACATTGGGGTCGAATAGGATTGTGGGAACTATGAGGGGTAAATTCATCATTGTGCTGCACCTAGGCAGGGCTGAAGGGCCAGTGAGCTTGAGAAAACATTCCAAAGAGAGATAAGGGACTTGTTTAGTCTGTTGCCCAGTGCTGAAAGAACTTGTGTGTTTGCACTGCCCCCTGTGCCTGTCTCTCTTAAGCAAAAGTTACAGAAGTAAAAAAACAACCCTTAAAATGGCTTTTTATCTGTTTCTCTTTCAGTGTTTAATGAATGTTTAATAACCGGCTTCCCTAGTTACTATAATTTTAGAATGAGAGTTTATGGCTGAGAGTTTCTGATTTTTGAAGAAGAGTGGTATTCCTTTAACATATAGTTGTAGTGTGATTCCCTGCAGTGCTTGTGTTTTCCACTATTACTGTATAGTACAAGCATCCCAGTGTGAAAGCTTTATGAATGGCTGAAATGAAAGTTGGTATAAAGTTGTTTCTGTTTTAAAATGTACCTTTGTTCAGATTTGAAGGGCAGGGTGGTGAGAGAAACAATTATATTGCAGAATGTGTGAAATAAATGGACCCTGTTTCTATTGTGGTGCAACACTTGGCTGCTGATATAGTCTCAAGGACACATGGTAACTCACTAGCATACATACAATCTCCCCTGTTAATGATACAAGTAACACATTTCAGTGTTCAAAAAGTCGCATACTACCTACATCCACAGAATAGCATTTTATAACTAATGTTCATGCAAAAGTGATTTCCAATTGCATTCCTAACCAGTTGAAGGCCAGAACTATAGATGGAAACCCTCAAAACAGTGCGCTAATGAATTCCCATGTCTAGCCTCATCTCGGTTGTTTAAAAGGTTCTCAAGATGCACCTACTATAAAAGCGTAACTGTAACATACTTTGCGTGTTTCCAAAGTATCTCTGTGACAGCAGAGATAATACATTTTGCAACATGGTTAATGAGCAAAGGGTGACGCAGAATATTAAATTCTCAAAAAGGGTTATAACGTTTACTGCCAACTCGTTAAGTCAGCGATTGGGTGAATGGGTTCGTCCAAAAGTTAATTCCTGAATGCACTTCTTGCCGGCAGATTACTTTCTATATTGAGCCTTGACAATAACCAAACAAGTTGGCTGTAAATCAATTAATTAATGTAAAACAAAGTATAGTCTGCATCTCAGCAATTAGAAGCTAACAAAGGATTCCATCACTGATTGCAGTCAACACAAAAACAGATGTCCATAAGCCTCTGGGATACCCATGACCTTTTACACATATATTTTCTATAAAACACTAATCTCTTCTTTGCAATTTCTGGCATTGATAAGTAGCTTCCTGCTTGCCAGCAGATAATGAAAATCAGAATCAGAAAATAATCTGTACTGTATAGCAGCACCCTTCTCATGTGAGCAGGAATTAATTTAAGAAAATAATAAATAGGGTTAATTCCATTTACCTGTGAACTATCAGAATGTATTATTGATATATCATAGGTTTAGACAACTTAGACAACTTTTTTATATTAATGACTTTACAACCAATACAATAGTGAGCAATATGGTTGCCTATTAAAAGCTGGGACAAAGACACACCAGAATTGATTACTTCAAGGACAAGGAAATTGAACCCCTCCCCCTCCCACCCCTTCCCCCTTCCCACATTTATTCACCAGTCTCTGAAGTGCTTTTCCGGTTCAGGATTTTTAAGATGTCTTTGGTTATCTTCTTCAGCTGGTGCCTGGCCTCCTCGCGCCGCTTCCCCACCCCATAGAGAAGAACCATTCTCTGGTTGCACTCATGACTCGAAGACTCATCCTGCAAGAAGAACGATATACATTGAGTATTACAACAACCCTCACAGAAAACTAGCACCGGGAAAGCATTACAATACCAATGTGTTATCCAGAACGGCCAGCACACTTCAGCACTGTACTCATGTACTGCAGTGGATTGTCAGTGCAGCTACCCTGGTGCTGCCATTAACACCCAAAACGCAACCACTGCACTGCCATTGCAGTCACACTGCATTATCAATTAATGACAGTAAATGTAACTTTTAGTATTGCAATGCAAAATAACATTTAGTATTGCAATGCAAATTCATAGTGCACTATGTTTAATTAATGGTAGTGAAATGTACGTGTAGCCAACGTTTGAATATTGATATTTATAATGCCACATTTGTATAAAAACAGAGTCCTAGGCTTATAGAAAACCTTGTCTGGATGATACAATGCTCAGTGCACACAGAGTTTGTTTATGACCGGATATTATAGAGTAAATGATTGTGTTGGGCAAAGACAAGAGCAGCAGTGAGTATTTTTGGTTTATCTAAGTGAGCATGCTGGGATTTTCACACTTTGCTTACCATTTATACAGCTCTGCTCAATCAGCTGATATACCAATACCGACTATATATATATATATATATATATATATATATATATATATATATATATATATATATATATATATATATATATATATATATATATAGTATACTGTAGGCAGAACATTTATGTTTCATGAGCCATTGTTATGTGGCTTCAAAATGAAAACTGTTCTGCTGACAATATTTTGAAGCAAGTACACAAATTCAGACGGTAACAACATAATTTTAATGGAACTATAACTGCTACTTGCCTCCAATGGGTTTGTACTATTAAAATACACCTTTGAACTTCAGAGTCTGCAGTCTTTGCATAAAAGACACGGCATAAACCAATTCTATAGACCAACAGTGTGGAAATAAATAAAGGATGAAAAGTAATGAATAAATAATGACCATTGTCTAAATAATAATGTACACTGCATTTATTATAAGTGAGTCCGACCAGAGACAGGCACCACTGAGCTTCAGTTACTCCACAGGCTTGGTGACTTTCAGGTAATTAATAAATTTATGAATAAGCAAAACAAAAATTATTAAAAAGCTATTCTGTTCTTTTTTTACTTATGTATTACTAAATTCAAAAGTGATTATTTACTGTTTTATTGAAAACATGAAAGAAAAAAACATTCTTTATCTTCATATAAATATATTTAGAACCCAGCAGGCAAAATATCTGTTTATGACTTAAAATGTGCATTGTGTGTCGCATGCGTTCATTTTGTGTCATCTATGTTTGACAACACAAGCATCAAAGTGATCTAGATTTTTAACTAAGTTGAAATCTCCCCGTTATACACAGAATGGAACACACCTATTACTTCACTGAGGTGGCTAATCCTTGTTTTTCAGCTGTCGTCCTTTCTGTTGGTCAAATGGTTACCATGAACACAGGACTGTTTGCACGCCTCGCTTCAATGTATCCTGCTTCAAGTCACATCAGGTAATCACATCTTTTACTTTAAATGTTTAGTAAAAATAAATAATGACCCTATGCATGCATAAAAATAATAAACAGTTAAGAACGATAAAGCGCTTTGGTTACAGAAATACATTACTGTGTCTGTTAATCAATCGATTGTGATACCTCTAGTTAAACAGTACTGGTAGCAGTTTGTATGGTACTGTACATACGCAAGGAAGCACTTGAATGTAAAGATAGCACAGAGTCTGTGTGATAAAGGTGTCTTTACAATATTACTGAACTATAATATAAAAACAAATACCTAGAGTTTTATAATTACATGTATAACAGGCTAATAAGATCACTTAAAAACGGTCTACATGCTTGTAAACGACATGTCATTTCCATCACTGCCTAATGCAACTCAAATGTTGTATTAGCATTATCCCCTTGAACAGCTGCTGTATTACCAGCCATTTCTGCTTTAGACTGACCTCCAGATTGGAGTTTGATGGCTGTTTATTCTATAATTCTTAATTCTTCTTCGTCAAATGATTCAGAAAAGACATATCCGAATTAGGTTTTCCATTGATACATATATCTATGGCTAATGATTAAACATTCAGGAACATTGTGCAAATCCACCAACAAATTAACAAACAAAACCAGGAAAAATGTACCATTCTGTTAAAAAGTACTTAACGGAATTCCAGTGAGGTACAACGCAGTCAGCAACAATCTCAGTGCCTGAGTTCATGATGAATTAAGGTTAGACTCGAAGTTTAATATGAATATCAAGAACTCGGGCTTGCTTCACTTTAAATTGTGTTTGTATTGAGTGGTATTCTGTATGAATGCAGTACAACTGAACCTTATGTTTCCTGCTACCCACTCAATAAAAACAGTTGAGTGCACCACAATGTGATTATCTTGCTCAGTATTAAATAAATACATTCATAACAATGTGTTGAAAAGAATTATAAAGCAATACCATATTCAGTATGTGATTTGACAGGACACATACTATATTTGCTTAGTAAGATCAGGTGGCAGGACAGGCAAACATATAAATATGTTTCTATATTATCTTGATGTTTTACAAGTTTGGTGGAGGGCATTACAACACACAAGGCTGTTTTTCGGTAGAACTATTGTATTGTATCTTTAATCAAGAAACTAAAAGACAGAAGAAATGTCAATGTCTCCGGACCTAAGCTTTCGAAAATCAGGATGTGCTGTTTTAGTGTCACATAAGAGATTTCTCTTGATTTCTTAATTCCAGTCTGCAATTTGCTAGAACGGTCTTGTGAGTTTGGACCCTGTGTGCCCACAAGTCACTGAAGAGAGTATCTGGAATCCATTCCTTAACAGTGATATTGGTCTTGAATTGCAGCAAAACTTCCACTTCAGAGTAAGACATTAAAGGTAATTATGTTAGATTTTGTGAAGTATTTCACTGCTTTTGACAGTAACAGTTTACTGCTCAGTTGGTATTTCATTCTGTATAGAGCATGCTTTTGTATTTGTTACACTGTGGTTTTGGAAAAAAAAATGCTTGAAGTGGTGGAAATATGTGTAAGTTCAATTAACAGAAATGTGCCAACTCTCCAGTTGATCTGTTTACTATGCAGTGTACAGTATTTTAACTAAAGCAAATGTATAGATTACAAAAGGATGACTAGGTAAAGAACAGGTAAAGCTATCACTGGAGAAATAAATAATATAATACAGCCAGCACTCACATATCCGACCCTATAAAGTTTTGACTTCAGTGACGGTTAAACGAACGTGACAGATATCTGATTATTTCATTTTGGCCTGTTCCAATCCTTGTCCGTTTTTCAGGGAACATAAAAAAAAAATAAAATAAAAATACAATAATAAAAAATACATAGCTGAAATGACTTCCATTTAGATGTACTGTATTGGTTTTGTTGGTACAGTACTATATTTTCAACAGAATAAGTATTTTAATTCAGAGCGATATGATTCTGAAAATATTGACTAAAGAGACGAAACGTATCATGGCAATACAATTTAGCAAAACCAAAAGATTTAGAAAAAAAAAAAATCAACAAGTTTCCAGAATTAAAACAGTATCCAAAGTCAGTATTCAAAATCACAGAATATATTGCTCGATAAGGCCTTAATGTCACAGTTCACTTGAAAATGAAGATGCACAGTATACACATCGCCATACCTGAACTGTTTTAATTAACTGTTACATTACCCTAGCTTGTCTCATTCGCTTTGTTTTGGCTGCATTTTCATCAGGTGAAACTGGAGGAAGCGCCGTGTAACTGCACAATATAAGACAGACTGATTTAAAACGCGGGCTGTGATGGATATTCAGATAAATTGTAACACTGAAGAGATGGGCTTTGTAACAGAAAACTGGTGAAGGAGTCAGAAATCGCGTGTGACGGGTAAGTGCATTAACTTTTTACATATAATGAGGATTGGTTTTACTCTTAATACAAGGGCGGTCAAATGCGATTGACGTGTATCTGGGTAACGGTTAACCGAGTGCTGACTGTAATAGATAAAATTAATTTAGCAGTTATATGAATTCGTGCTTACCCTTACTTGTTTTTAAATACTTGAAACTGCTGTTATCAACAGCTTTTATCTGACTGGCTTTCTTGCACATTTGTTTTTTTCTAAAATGAGACAAAAAAAAGCAATAGAAGTTACAAAACTGGAAACAAGAAAGTCTGAATTAAAAGGTTTGTAGGGGTTCCTAAGTTATCAAGTTAACAGATGTGTCTTTCTGTTTTCAGAAAGCAGGGTGTAAATTAAACTGCAACTACTCACAACAGCCCATAAGAAAGTGCTTTAGCAATTATGGCATCCCCATAAAGGATGTTTTTACTTTTCAATTTCTGATTGATTTCAATGATGAACACTGATCGGTGGCAATGACTGATTTCAACCTCTTTGATGTTCCACAGCGGGCTGAGCTAATGGATCTCACAGAAAGCCCAGACAGCTTATCCAACTATACAAACCTTACTGAAGTGGACAGCAGGTGTATAAGAGACAATGCTGTACACAGGGTGGCATTCCCTGTGCTCTACACAATTCTCTTCATTGTGGGGATTTCACTAAACAGCCTGGCTGCCTGGGTGTTCTTTCAAATCCCCAGCAAGTCCAATTTCATCATTTATCTGAAGAACATTGTGGTAGCCGACCTTCTCATGACCCTGACGTTTCCCTTTAAGATCCTTCGTGATTCCAAGCTATGTCCTGAATACCTTAAAATAATCGTCTGCCAGGTGACCTCTGTGGTCTTTTACTTCACCATGTACATTAGCATCATACTCTTCGGGTTAATAAGCATCGACCGCTATCAGAAAATAGTGAGTCCGTTTAAAAATGCCAAAACATTGAGCTTACAGTGTGTAAAAGTTCTGTCAGCAGCCATCTGGGCCTTTATGTTTTTCCTTTCCCTACCAAATATGTTTCTGATAAAACAGGAGCACGTTTCTGAACATTTCAAATGTGCTTCCTTGAAAACAGAGTTTGGGTTAAAGTGGCACGAAGTCGTCAACTATACTTGTCAGATTATTTTCTGGGCTAATCTAGCTGTAGTTACTTTTTGCTACGTTTTAATCACTAAAGAACTGTATAACTCATATACCAGAACCAAAAGCACTAACAGAAAGGGTAGGAAAACTGTCAAAATGAATGTATTTCTAGTTTTAGCAGTCTTTAGTATTTGCTTTTTGCCATACCATTTTTCACGCGTCCCCTACACCATGAGCCAGACAAGAGACATGTTTCGGTGCTCACTCAAGATCATCCTGTTTCAAGTGAAGGAAAGCACGCTGTGGCTTTCCTCTCTCAACTCATGCCTTGATCCCCTGATCTACTTTTTTCTCTGCGATTCATTCAGAAAGTCACTTTTTAAAACACTGAATCTAACTTTCTTCAGATGCTTTTCAACCAGAAAGAAAGTACAGGAACGCCCCACTGAAGGTACTCCTCTTAAAGCTACTTCTATCTAGGAGAACGCGACCAGTCGATACACCCAATTCTGTGTACAGAACTGACAATTCAATGCTCTGGCTTCAATACCAGGAATGTGACTGTTTGTTGTTTTAATAGTATTTATTTTAAATACATTTTTAAAAAGGCACAAAATGAAAATAAAAGAATGGCAAACATATTTTACTTATAATACTGCCATTCGGTATTTTAACAAGAAATCAAAGTAATAACTATGACATAGTGTAAAGTAAACTGTAGCTGTTACATGTTCAGGTGTAATTTTGAGAGATGGAACAGACTGAGCAGTCCTGGAAAATCTGATCTGGTGAATCCAGCACACCCCCCTACCCTGGAACGTGTTCTTCTTGTTCAGTCCAGTCAGCTGGATGAGCCGCTCCAAATATTCAAACATGCCTCAGTCCCACAGGTACTGCAAAGGCTGGCAAAATACAATAAACACAGCCTTGAATTATGATAGTCTGTGCTATGTAAGGGAAATCTTTATATTTGACCCATAATAGTATAGTTTATTGCATACAACACCTTAAATAGTAGCCTATGTATAGTTTATGTTTAGCTACTTCTGAATAACACTGGCTACTTGGATTGATTATGACCATGAATCCCAAACATAACTTAAACTGTAGTATAAAACACTTCACATCCCAAAATCACAGTCAGCCATGATGTTAGAACAGAAATATGATTTCGCCAAAAAGGCTAAAACCTGTTCCTGTTCCACAGCGAGCAAGAGGAACACGTCGCATTCTGTTCTTCTCATGAAATTCCACCTTTAGTATAACTTGTATTTGATACTGATAACTGTTTAACTTTTGCATACACTTTTATCTCAGATTTCCCCAAATCACTGATTAATAAGGGGGGCCAGCATGTCTTTCACTTCTGGAGTCAAAATTTCACAAGTGAAAATACTTTGTTGGTATCAGATGAGTCTGTAGAAATTATAACAGCAATCCCTGAACAATCCGGCACAATTATCAGTCTCTGCTAGAGAGGGGTGCAGGACTGCATGGTAGGCTGCTCATGGATCGTGCCTGACTTAATGTTTTATGCAATCCAGATAGATTTATCACAAGAGCGCATACATAGCATACATACATACATTCTTTAAGTTCAACTACTCTAATTGCTGCAGTGTTGTATTATTTCCACTAAATAGATCAGTAGTTTGGTAAATGCATATTAATCTGACAGCAACTTAGAGCAATGTTTCTCAGCCACTATTGCTATCATAACCCTACTTTTTGCAATCACTGACTGCCTTAATGTGAATAAATACTGTAATTAATAAAAACAGCGGGCTGTGTGGAAGTCTGTAGGATGCATTAACTGCCTGCCTTTGATAAAAAAAAATTTAAAAAAATTTAAAAAACACCTGTAGATATTACACATGTATTAAGTTTGAATAAAATTTCATTTGAATAAAACGGGGGAGAGAATTGCTCTAGAGGCATGTACGGGGATATCATTATGGGTAAACTCAATGAAAAGTGATGTCAGTTCCTTTTATGGGATGAATGGTTAATGATCTGGAATCCATTGCTGAAGTGCTTTCAGCTCAGACTGTTTCCAAAGGCTCTAGTGGGGTGTGACAAAGATGGCTGTAGTGGGGACATCAGACCAGAAGAAACACACAGTACTGCGAGATGAAATGATGAATGAAATGCACTGCTGCGCGGTTTATTATTATAAAATAAAACAGGACACGGCACTTACCGTGCAATTACCCGTGTTTGCATATTATTACATTTTAACTGCACGTGAAGTGCTGTTCAATCCTCGTGCCTAAATATAAATATACATTTTAAAAACTTGTGTTACACAGACCCGTTTATATATCATGTACCAATGACTATACACCAACATTGACACGCTATATACATAACATACAACACAAATAGCCCAGGGGGGGGAGGTACTTTGCCACATGGGGTAATATTATGGATCTGTTAATGTGTGCAGTACAGATTTAATTGACATAATAAATATCGTTCCGGATGATTGTGCTGCCAACTGAATAGAAGAGCTCATAAAAGATGTCCATTTGTTACCTCCTACCACAGCAAAGTCGAAGAAGGACAGTGTCTATTTATATCCCATAATGATGCTATTTTAAAATAACTGTGGGCCAAATAGATATGAAACTGGTGCTTTGGCAGCTGCAGCTTTCAGTACCTTCATGGGCACTAACCCAACTGGATCTGATGTGTTTTCTGATCGATACAGTATAATGAAGAGGAAATTGTGGATAACAACTTGCACAACTAGTAGGATTAATAAAGATGTGAATAGGAATTACAATTCCTCATCAATAACCAAGTGGAGCAAAAAAAAAAGAGTTTTGATAGTTATCGCTACCAGAGAATAGTGTCACAGCTGGAGCACTCTGAATTCAGCAATCTGAAAGAGGTTTTAAATACCATACCTCATTCATGTATATCCTAATGGAAATTCTGATAATTCATGTTATATTTTACAATGCTATTAGAGAAGCAAAGATATATAGAAGATTATTATTGGGCTTTTAAAGAGGCTTTAAACTGTATGCTTCAGTTTGAAAAGAGCATTAGCAATTTGAGAAAAAGTAAGCAGCTTCACAATATTATTTGTGTTACTGCCCAGCTTACATTTTAGGATGTTTGCAATTGTTCTTGGCTAATTTGTATTGCTATTAATCAAATGCAGCTTTTTTTTAGTATGTTATATTTTTTGTTTAAAGATGTTGCTGTTGTAGTTGCCTGCCATAGACATACTGTATGTAAGTGAGGCTAAATCAGTGTCTTTATACAAGAGCCAGCATCCACTTTTAAACTATACTATATTATACTATAAAGGACCAGGTTTCTTTTTGCTGGCAATACATATCTGTGCATCTATAAAGACATGATGGCTGATCTAGTCTGGGATACAGATCTGGGTCCAGCAATAACAACAGCAGCCTCAGGTCAAAGCACCCTAATACAGAAGATATTGGAGTTCATTTGTGCTGGATTGCACTGGATCCGGTACCTTTTTTACATTGCTGCACTCTTAACAACAGTGTCGTCGCTCCTGTTCATCAGATTAGTCAGCCCGCCACTGGTATTGCTCAGGCCTGAAGAATATGTTACAACCTGGCTAGGCAAAGATCAGCATACAGATACCAACACTAACAGTAAGGCACGAAACAAAAATGCTTTATTCATTCTAAGGCCCTGTTCCTTTATGTCTAAGTAAGTATAATAAGAATCAATGAAAATGATTGCAGACATCATGTAACAGGACAGTATATACAAGCTTTGAAATTACTTCAAAAGCCACTTCATTTTAAGATTACTGTAAATAATTTTTGCTAAGTGCTACATATCATTACAAATGCATGTATTTTTTTTTTTTTTTTTTTTTTAAAGTAGTAAATGTTACAACACATTTTAAGTATTTAGAAGTAAATAATCATAATTTTCTAGCAAAATAAAATGTTGCATTTGGTCGATTTCTTTTCACTGTGCAGCTAGATTGTTTATAGGTGAAGAAAAAGGAGAGATTGACAGAACAACATGTCAGGTGAACATGCCTTTGATTAACCAAAATATCTTTTTAAACTGCACCAAAAAAAAAGAAGAATCCTATGAAAACCGCTGGTGGCGTGTAGTGATGGTAGCTTCCAAAATAATTCTGTACATTTTCCCTGTCGTGCACACTGACTTCCTTCAAAGGTCGATACATGTCTCAAATGTGCATGTCTCACCAACCAGCTGCTTGTCCTCTTGACTGACATGCTTTGCAGCCAGTAAGTTGCTCAGAAGACACTGTTGGGGTGAAATGACCTAGGAAGTAAAATGTCACAGAGCTAGTTAAGACCCTTAGGCCTGGCCAGGGGTGGAAAATTTCCGAAGTAAACACAGGTGTACAGCATACTGTAAATTTCTCTCCCAGGTGACCCTGACACCTGAAGAAACAATGTTCCCAGACTCAAGAACCAGTTCATTTACTGTGCATGTAATCAGTATTGTCATTATTTTTAATACTGCATTAAAATAAAATGACCGTAGTAAATATTCCAGTATAGCCTCATGGAAAGTAAATGCATCCGGATGTAGTCTATATTTTACTAATACCCAATTTTCATATTCTCACAATACACTGTTTCTCATTGCACAATACAAATGATCACAATGGTGACTATTACATAAATGGCATCAATAAATTAAAAGGTACTACCTTACCACGCATATGAGTATTACCCTGCTTGGGCTGATAAGTCTTGATCGGTATCGCAAAGTCGTGAAGCCCTCTGAAAAACTTGAAGCGGAACCCAACTTTCCATTAAGTCTTGACTGCACTTATTTGGACTGTAACATTTTGTATGACAGCATTGCCAAATATGATTCTGACAGGATGCCGAACATCACATTAGTTAACAATTGCATCTCACTGAAAGGACCCCTCGGATTTAAATGGCATAATGCTGTGAAATTATTTTTTGGACTATTTTTGTTTCGATGGTCATCTTTTATACATTCATCAGCAAGAAAGTGTTAAAATCGTACAAGAATTCCAAAAGCAAAAATACAAATACTAAAAGAAAAACTCAAGCCACAGTGTTTATCATAGTAGCGGTATTCTTTATCTGCTTTGCGCCGTATCATACTGTCAGGACACCCTACACCCAGGCGTACCGTACTGGAGGAGAGGGCAACTGCCCAACCTGCTGAAGATTGCAAAAGAAAGTACTCAGTGGTTATCTGCAACCAGCACATCCTTATACACACTCATTTACACATTACTGTACAAACCATTTAGAAAAAAAGTGGCTCTGATCTATAAGGCTTAAAAAGAGTCTACCTGTTGACATATTGACAGATCCTGGATCAGCTGGAAACGTGGAGGAAACATCTCAATAACATGGGGTATTCCAGTTCTAGATGATCAAGGGAATGATGAATAGAACAATATTTTGACCCTGCTTAATACCAACAACAATCACTTTTATATCGCTTCTGTTACAGTCATACGTATCTTAAGGCCTTTTATATAGCGATCAAGAAACAGATAAACTAAAAATAATAATAATAACAATAATAATAATAATAATAATACACGTAAAACTGTATATGTTTCCATAGCAATCTGATGCGGTTCCCAGACTCAAGAACCAGTTCATTTACTGTGCATGTAATCAGTATTGTCATTATTTTTAATACTGCATTAAAATAAAATGACCGTAGTAAATATTCCAGTATAGCCTCATGGAAAGTAAATGCATCCGGATGTAGTCTATATTTTACTAATACCCAATTTTCATATTCTCACAATACACTGTTTCTCATTGCACAATACAAATGATCACAATGGTGACTATTACATAAATGGCATCAATAAATTAAAAGGTACTACCTTACCACGCATATGAGTATTACCCTGCTTGGGCTGATAAGTCTTGATCGGTATCGCAAAGTCGTGAAGCCCTCTGAAAAACTTGAAGCGGAACCCAACTTTCCATTAAGTCTTGACTGCACTTATTTGGACTGTAACGTTTTGTATGACAGCATTGCCAAATATGATTCTGACAGGATGCCGAACATCACATTAGTTAACAATTGCATCTCACTGAAAGGACCCCTCGGATTTAAATGGCATAATGCTGTGAAATTATTTTTTGGACTATTTTTGTTTCGATGGTCATCTTTTATACATTCATCAGCAAGAAAGTGTTAAAATCGTACAAGAATTCCAAAAGCAAAAATACAAATACTAAAAGAAAAACTCAAGCCACAGTGTTTATCATAGTAGCGGTATTCTTTATCTGCTTTGCGCCGTATCATACTGTCAGGACACCCTACACCCAGGCGTACCGTACTGGAGGAGAGGGCAACTGCCCAACCTGCTGAAGATTGCAAAAGAAAGTACTCAGTGGTTATCTGCAACCAGCACATCCTTATACACACTCATTTACACATTACTGTACAAACCATTTAGAAAAAAAGTGGCTCTGATCTATAAGGCTTAAAAAGAGTCTACCTGTTGACATATTGACAGATCCTGGATCAGCTGGAAACGTGGAGGAAACATCTCAATAACATGGGGTATTCCAGTTCTAGATGATCAAGGGAATGATGAATAGAACAATATTTTGACCCTGCTTAATACCAACAACAATCACTTTTATATCGCTTCTGTTACAGTCATACGTATCTTAAGGCCTTTTATATAGCGATCAAGAAACAGATAAACTAAAAATAATAATAATAACAATAATAATAATAATAATACTACTAATAATAATAAGAATACACTGTAAAAAAAAAAAAAAAAAAAAAAAAAAAAACTGATGCGGTCTTTATATATATATATATATATATATATATATATATATATATATATATATATATATATATATACACACACACACATATACAGCTCTGGAAAATTTTCAGAACAGAAGGAAGCATTGTCAGAGCAGAAGGAAGCAAGTTTTCTTCCAGGACAACCTTGTACTTGGCTTGATTCATGCCAAAGCTGCCAGATTCCAGCCTTGCTGAAGCACCCCCAGATCATCACCGATCCTCCACCACATTTCAGTGGGTGCGAGACACTGTGGCTTGTAGGCCTCTCCAGGTCTCCATCTAACCATTAGACGACCAGGTGTTGGGCAAAGCTGAAAATTTGACTCATCTGGGGGTGCTTCAGCAAGGCTGGAATCGGGCAGATTTGTCTTTGTGAAGGGCGCATGAATCAAACCAAGTACAAGGTTGTCCTGGAAGAAAACTTGCTTCCTTCTGCTCTGACAATGTTCCCCAACTCTGAGGATTGGTTTTTCCAGCAGGACAATGCTCCATGCCACACAGAGAGGTCAATCAAGGTGTGAATGGAGGACCACCAGATCAAGACCCTGTCATGGCCAGCCCAATCTCCAGACCTGAACCCCACTGAAAACCTCTGGAATGTGATCAAGAGGAAGATGGTTGGTCACAAGCCATCAAACAAAGCCGAGCTGCTTGAATTTTTGTGCCAGGAGTGGCATAAAGTCACCCAACATCAATGTGAAAGACTGGTGGAGAGCATGCCAAGACGCATGAAAGCTGTGCTTGAAAATCAGGGTTATTCCACCAAATATTGATTTCTGAACTCTTCTTAAGTTAAAACACTAGTATTGTGTTGTTTAAAAATGAATATGAACTTATTTTCTTTGCATTATTCGAGGTCTGACAACACTGCATCTTTTTTGTTATTTTGACCAGTTGTCATTTTCTGCAAATAAATGCTCTAAATGACAATATTTTTACTTGGAACTTGGGAGAAATGTTGTCAGTAGTTTATAGAATAAAACAAAAATGTTCATTTTATCCAAACACTTACCTATAAATAGTAAAACCAGAGAAACTGATAATTTTGCAGTGGTCTCTTAATTTTTTCCAGAGCTGTATATATATATATATATATATATATATATATATATATATATATATATATATATATATATATATATATATATATATTTATTTCATTTAGAGATTTTGCTTATTACTAACGTGTGCAATTGAACAATTATATATGAAGTGCTATAAAAAAAAGTTGCAATTTTTCAACCGTTCATAAATAAATATGATAAAGTATAATGTCAAATAACTATAGTATACCTTTTATTAATTTAAATATCAGTTTTTTGTTTGTGTGTGTTTTAAAAATTTTTTGAAATTATTTAATACTGTATGCAGGGTTAACAATGAAACAATGAATGGTCTCTCCAAGTGTATATATCCTGTTTGTGTAATCGAGATTATACCAATTTTATTGCAGAAATGTCTAAATTGTGAAAAATCTTTTTCTTATTCAAGATGCAGCTGCAGGTGTCATATTATTTATTATTATTTAATTATTTAGCAGACGCTTTTCCCCAAAGTGACGTATTTTAAAAAGTTTCTTATAAGAAAGAAAAATTGTTTTAGTTAGCGTTATTGACTCAGCAGTTCCAAAATCAGCTTATATCTTACAGCACCCTACCCAATATAGATTTTATAATATACATTTAAGTAAGAATATTGTAGCTTTATATAGTAGGTAGTTTCATCTCAGGTGGTGGTATCACATAAATATCAGGGATAAAATAAAAATAATTATTATTTCTTATTATTTCTCATAACTGAGATAAGATTCATATTGCATACCAGTTTCATCCATTCCAAGGTTTACTATGAGCTGGCTTAGCTACAGTGTACAGGCAACAAGCTCAGGTGTGTCTTACTAAGCTCATAGTAAACCCAGGAATGGATCAAACTGCTATACAATGGGAGTCTTTTTAACATCCATACAACTGTCCAATATAACACCATTTACAACTATTTTATAGATTCATTTTAAACTAAAACCTCCAACTGTTTAACCTCCACCTGAACGCAGGCATGCTCAGAAATACCCACTGATCACTGCTCAGGAAATGGCAACCTCTTTAACTCTCAACCACAGCAGAACTCTGACGGTCTTTAAAATTGCAAAGTGGGCAGAGGAGGACAGCTCATTAGCAACAAGAGCATGGGAAGTGCAATGGGCAGATGGGTCCTTTTATTGTAAAGGGTTTGTTGTGATTAAGAAGCCTATTTGCTTTGATGTTACAGAGATAAGGCTATGGACCTGTTCCGAGCCCTTTGGATTTGTGTCTGCAGTTTTGCATTTTGAACCTGACACCTCCACACCAGCCCTCTTTTATAGGCCTGACTGACCTTCTGTGTGTTCAATGGCCATGCAAATAAGGCACTGATTCACAAACTCTGTAGTCGAAGAAGCATGTTTTCCATTAAAATGTTGATCAATTTTTAAGGAAAAAAAACTAATGTGAGACTAAACAAAAATAGAAATAAGGAAATGCACTATTGCTTGAGTTTATGTGTACAAGCCTTAAACGTGTATGCATTCATTTACCAATATGGTTGAATTCCATTCAGTTTCCCATGATATTCAACCCTCGATGATATATTGCATTTTAAAATAAACACGTCAGAAACTATTACATTAGAAGGCTGTTACTCTTCATAATAAGATTGACCAATAAAATCAAAGGTGCTGGGACTAAAATAGATTTGAATAGAAGTCCAGCTCCAGACTACTAGCACCATCTGCTGGTTGGGAATGTAAACTTTGTGTGTTAATTTGCACATACGGTAAAAATCTATTTACTTGGCTTACTGAAGGCTTTTGAAATTGCTGATACATATGTTTAAAGTACCAGAGGATTAACTAGTGTACTTACAGTGCTGAAGAACCATGCATTGGTGCAGGAGTATGGGATTGGGGTTTGTGTATTCTGCATGCAATAAAACACACAGCTTGTGGTAACTTACTGCAAGAAGTCAAAAGGAAACGTTTCATCACTTAAAATCAGCACTGTCAGAAAGAGAAGTATAATTGCTTTGACAAGAAACGCTTGGTTTCATTTCAATAAAGGGCATATTGGAGTGTATGTTAGCGCTTCTAATTGATTTAGACTTCTGAATTTGAATAATATTGGTGAGTGACTTTGAATTCTGCTATTTATACATTGATATCAAGAGTGAGATTGTGCTTATAGAATAAAGTGTACATATTAACTTATGAGATGCTGAATAGGGGACGTATCACTTAATAATAATATTATCACATAAGGGTTACCAATGAGACCTGACCTGCCAATGTTTACTGATTTTTAAGAATCATCTGTAACACCTTTTTTTAATGTCTTTGTCTTTGATACAAATATGTTATATACATATGTATATATATATATAATATATATATATATATATATATATATATATATATATATATATATATATATATATATATAATATATATTAGATAATCCCATTAAAATTTTTTTTCATTTATGAATCTCTCACATGGAATGTTGTAGTTAAAAACATAACAGCAAAACAAAATCACCTCTGAAATCAGATTTTAATTCTCTCTTTTAGGCATGTTTTAAAAATGAACTCAAGCCACCTCAACACTTCCAGTGAGCTGCCACCCACCTCAGGTAAATGCGTCCGAGACACCAGCATCACTCAGGTGGTTTTTCCATGTTTGTATACACTCCTCTTTGCTGTGGGGCTCACCCTCAACTGTCTGGCAGCATGGATCTTTTTCCGCATTCCCAATTCAACCACATTCGTTATCTACCAAAAAAATGTGGTAGTCGCCGATCTTTTAATGACTGTGACAATATTAATTAAAACGATCAGTGATTCAGGACTTGGATCTTGGCAACTGAAGGTTTTTGTATGTCGATACTCTTCTGTTGTTTTTTATATGACTATGTACATCAGTATCATCTTGCTTGGGCTGATAAGTCTTGATAGGTACCTCAAAATCGCGAAACCTTTTGGAAGAGCCTTCATCCACAACACAGCCTTTGGAAAAATCCTGACGGTGCTGATATGGACGTTAATGTTTTTTATAACAGCCCTGCCAAATATGATTCTGACAAACAAGACCCCCTCTACATCGGTAAAGAAATGCAGTTCGCTGAAGGGCCCCCTGGGATTAAAGTGGCACGAAGCTGTAAACTATATCTGCCAAATTATTTTCTGGACTGTTCTTGCCCTGATGGTTGTCTGTTACACCTTAATAAGCAATAAAGTGTACCAATCTTACAAAAACTCCAGAAGCAATGATAAAACAGCCACACATAAAACAAAGGCCAGGGTGTTTATCGTTGTGGCTGTGTTTTGTATCTGCTTTGCTCCGTTTCATTTTACGAGAATACCATACACCCTGAGCCAGACAGGAACGCTGTCCGACTGCAGGACACAGAACATACTTTACGCTGCAAAAGAAAGTACTCTGTGGTTGTCAGCAACCAACACTTGCTTAGACCCACTCATATATATTTTCCTGTGCAGAGTGTTTCGGAAAAAGTTGTTTGATACTTTGAGACTTAAATCCAAAACTGTTCAGACAAATCAAACCTTGACAAACGCAGAGGAAACA
This sequence comes from Polyodon spathula, assembly GCF_017654505.1. Lineage (NCBI taxonomy): Eukaryota > Metazoa > Chordata > Actinopteri > Acipenseriformes > Polyodontidae > Polyodon > Polyodon spathula. The sequence goes on from NC_054544.1 coordinate 33,823,500, forward strand.
CCAATGTAGCATGATGCGCTCCAGTAACACCAGAAGGACTGCAAACGCACTATAACTGGTTTACACTGCTAAGTATTACTTTATCCTGACCTTGTTATTTACAGTTACTGCTTTCTGCTGTTTGCTTTATATTTGTACTTTTTTTTAAAAAGTAAAAAAAGTTTAATTGATTCTTATAAATCACTGTTCTTATATGAATGAGCAGTACTGATAAGATAACTAAATCAACTGAAATACTTTTAAACATAATAAAAAGTGGTTTACAATATACAAAAGATAACAAATACAAATAAATAAAAAAATATATTCTTAATGAATACAGCTATACTTGCAGTTGTTGCAAAAATGCAAAAATCAGCATGTGAAGTAACAGCATGTGATCATTCTTTTTAGAAATGGACCGATGAGCTTATTTTTCATGCTTTTGCAATTATATCAAAGGAATTTCTTGTTCTCTTTTCTTTTTATCATGTTATACTGTAACAGATTAGTACATATTGTTTAATACTGCAGCTGTATACTGTAAATGAAATGCTTCTACATTTCTTTAATATGTATTGTAATTAAATTAATTGTAGATTATTTGTACTATCACCATGTTCTTATGTTATGACACGTCAGTTGATACAGTGAATATATAGATATATAAACAGAATGCGCCCCCCCATATATATATATATATATATATATATATATATATATATATATATATATATATATACATACACTCTTGTGCTGTCATTTCAGCACCCTCTCTTGCACACTACATGCAGCACACCATTTGCCCAGAGGAAAATATTGGTTTAAAGCGAGTCTAAAAATCAGCTAGACAGCTAGATGATAAAACCACTAAAACCAAGTGCTGACAAACAACTTTCAGCACTGTGCCCCTTAAAGCTTCAGTCCTCAGCACACAGACCTATAAAACCAATTGATCATGTCACAGATAAAGTTTAATAAAAGCAAACACTTTAAGAGGAGTCATGAGGTTTCTGTGCAGTTTTTTTTTTTTTACATTAGACAAGCGAGGACTTATTTAAACTGATTTTTATTTATTTCAAATGTAAACGCCATATTATGAACAAACAAAAACAAAGTGAAAAATAAGCACCAAGAGTGTTTTCAGATCATTTATTTAGTTCTTACCAAATAGCTGCATTTCAAGATGATTTGGAAGGGAACAATCTGTGAAAAAGAATCTTCCTACGAGTGCACAACTGGGCATGTATCAATCTGATAAATGCATAAAGATTTCAAAACACAAACAACTATTGGCATGTTTTCAACAATTTCTATCGAGCACCAACAAACAAGGCTGTACTCAAGCAGCTCAAAAGTCACCTCTGCCATGCAAATCTGTCAAACTCCTCACCGGCATTGCTTCGCATTGAAATATTTGCCTTTGCAAAACCGGGGAAATAGCTTCAATGATAATTTCAAAATTCCAGGCTTTTCTGATCATCTAACGAGGGATAAAGCCTATCTACTCAGAGCTTGATTGGCTGAGACAAACACTGTGGTTTTTAATTGAGGACAGACCATTCTTTTTACCAGAAGTCACTTTCTTTTTCTTAATGATCTTTTTGGCTTCAATCGCATCCTGGAAGATAAATTTAAACTTGTGGCTCGTACTTTGGGGAACAGCTTTATTCCTGAACTTCCCTAAACAATGTCAACACTGCTGATATCAAACCAGCGTCTTCCTGTCTGCCCATGGGGCCCCACATGTTACCTTTAAAGGGGTTTTTAAACATGTTGCAAAATGTGAATCTAGGTATTCTGAAATATGCTAATAGAATTTCCCTTATTTCACCATCTCATAAACAAACCATGTACATTGCTGTCCAACTATTATTTTAATGGAGTCCACTTGAAGGTGTTACTAATTAATGCAGCCTGTTGAGTTTTTACAGTTCTTATACATTTTACTTTTCACTTTAGATGAAAAAAAAATCTATTTGCAGCTTTCATCTATCTTTCCAACAAAATGTAACCAACAGTTGCTTCTTTGATTAATTCTCCACTGTTTGTTCCATCTTTGCAATCTCTGCATAAACAAAGACTTCAGCGCCAGCGCTCAGATCCATCAGTTTACACAGGATTCAATGGTTTCTGTTTTCTTGTCTCTACTTAGCCAAGCACATCAGCATGTTTGCTTGTGTTCGCCCTTCTGACTGGATACATTCACGTGCATAAAGGAGAAGCTTCTTCTTCCACTTGTTACAATTAAAAATACATGCAACACTGAAAGAGGAAGGGCAGCTTCACAAAACAGCCCAAGGTTTCAAAACAATACTGGTCACTATTCACTAAGCCAACTCAACACATCTCCATTTTTTCTTTGAAATCTGTTTTTAGGAATAAAATAAAAGTTTGATATTCATATAATCTGTTGTTAAAGAATCCATATAGAACAGCAGTATAGAACACTTCATAAAATTTAAAAAAAAAAACTTATACAACAAGCATAGGGAATTGGATCCACCCGGTGCAAGACTTGATTACGGAGGCATTTATATCCAATGGTTATGATAAACAACACCCTGAAGACAGTTTATCTTGTTTATTTAAATTCCAGGTTATTGTGAAGATAAGTACATAATATGACCCACTAATTTGTCTTACAGTAATTTCAACTGCATTAAAATGATTTCTGAGAAATAATCATAATTGTGGCGTTTTTCCCTGCCAAAACTTCAAAAAAACTTAAGTGCATTATAAAATAGATACATAGATAGGAAGCTTAACATGGTCCAATTATACACGCAGTGACTGAAGGGCTTATATATAATAACCTGTAACAGCACTTCAATGTGGCAATTGAAGTGCAGGGATGACAGGAATGTATACTCCCAATAGTTTGCACAATAAGATTTTGTTGAAGCTGAAGCTGAATCTGTATCCGGCTGGTGATATTGACTCAGTTATCTAACAGGGTGGAGCAACTCTACTAACAAGTCTTATTGCCAGATAGGACACGGAACAGCAACAAGGCAAATGTAAGGTATCCGAAAACCTGTTTTTTTTTTTTTTTTTTTTTTTTTTTTTTTATTAGGTTATATTTAAAAGAAAATTAAGATTGTTTAAATGTTTTTTCTTTGTTGCTGTTCAACAATCTCTCGATCTCTGTCCATGTGTATGTATTGTACTGACTAAAGTCCAGCTTTTATGGTTCTGCTATAAAACTATTGTTCTTAACTAGCAGCAGAGGTGGTTTATGCTTATGCTGATAGGGAAAACTGTTCACATATCAGCATATAAAAGCAGCAGAAAAGGCGCTATTGTTTAAATGTTTAAAATATTTAAATATTTTACAGAATTACACACACACACACACACACACATATATATATATATATATATATATATATATATATATATATATATATATATATATATATATATATATATATATATATATCTACTTCTTCTTACTTCAGAGAGAACACGAGTCCAGCAATAAAACAAATGCTTGGAGTTTTTTTACAACGCCGGAAGCAGGAAACAAAATAAAGTAAGTACAGTAGGTTCACTATTTCAAGTAGATTACCTGGAAAATTGTGTTGAGTGGATATTGGGGACTGAACCAACACTCAGGTTAGTGTTTGGGGTGTTTCGCTTCTCAATGGGCTGGCCATCAGCTTAAGGAAAACAATGCTGCTTTGGATCAACCACACGAGTTGGATAACATTACTAGATTTGCATGCATAAAATCCATTCTTTTTATAATTGTGTTGAAACTAAAACAAAATAAATGTACTCCTCTAACATGCTAAACTCAATTGGGTTTGGGGGAATTTGTGCTTTTGATCCTATGCACAGCTCAACCAGTTTACATACAAGGTCTATGCCGGAATGGGTTCTTCAATAGGTAGCTAGATGCACATAAATGAGGCAGTGGAAAAATATGGAGAACGTTTTTCAGCTAAAAGTTAATAAAACAAAACAAAAAAATGGTTGCACAGATTAATGTTGTATGTCCTGGCACACCTTTTTGAAAAGCAGAGCTGTGCAGTGTCATGACACCAAGCAGTGAAAGGCACGTAAGAAAATGTATTAAAAGAAAAGAAAAAGTCATAAAACGCTGTTTACAATCAAAACAAAAAGTAACCTTTGCTTGTTTAAAGAGCTTCAATAGACGTTCCTCAAATATGTGAAGCCTGAAGGAGCTTTTTGCTGGCTGTTACACAACAACCACCTTGATATGACAGCAAGCAGCCACAGAAAGAAGCTATCACACACACTTCTTATTCATAGAAATGCAAATACATTCCTGAAAGGCCTCAAAATCACCATTAACACTTCCGGTCTGTTTCCAAATGACTGAAGCTCTACTGCGTTTCTTAAACAATCTTACACATCATTTATAATTATCGGTACCAATATCCCCCATGTGTGGGATTAAAGGAGGGTTCTGAGAAACTAAAATAATGTGCCTGTAACCAAATCAATTTGACGTTATGTTACTAATTGAGATTGACTACAGTAGTTGCTTCGCTAATTTAAATGAACGTCAGTTATAGTCATAACTTTAAACCATTGAAACTATCACTTTATGCAGGTCATATTAGAGTGCCACTGGGTGTACAGTATGTAAAACACCACTGAGAGGTAAGGTAAATTGAACTTCACAGCTTATATCACAGACAGTATGCCTCTCCCTAAAACTAATTTCTTCAAAATGACACGTTTCAACTTGTTACCTCCACAACCCTGCTGAAATCAAAACAACAAACGACTTATCAGAAACTGCTTTAAGAAAATAGGCTGTAATGTGACTTTGACTTCACATGTATTTATTAACACCGCCTTATAAAGAACAGAAATGGACAAATGCCACATTCCTGAGTATCTGCGAGTCGATGTGGAGAAACAAAGTACAGTACTTTTGAATTACAACTAAGTACGGTGTTTTTGAATTACAGGATGGATTTATTCCTGGGGAGTAAAAACTGACTACCTCTAGCAAGCAAGCATGGGTATGTTGTAGCTTTTTCCTTTCCAGAAAAAGTTTAATTTGAACTGCATTTCCAGTGTTTTGTTAGCAACATCAAATACGTTAATTCATAATATGTCTGTTTGTTTTATCACTTATATATGATATATATATACATATATCTATATTATTATATATATAGATATATATTATATATATATATATATATATATATATATTTATGCACGTGATTTATTATTATTTCATTAAACTTAAACTTACACACTGATAATAGTAAAGGAAATCGATTTTAAAACAATTATTTAAACTAAAGCCATTTTTAGCACCATGCAGCAATTGTAAATTACGCAATATCATGAATACTTATTGCAAACACACCAAGGCCTTTTAGATATATAGATGCTACCTCTGTGTTATCATTATTTTGTAGTTACAAACTGGTCAACACAGAGAATAAAGCATTATTAATACGTATTTACACTAACCCGAAACAGTTAGTGATTTGTTTGTAGTAATCTGGCCATTCTGAAAGTGCCTTGTCTAATATTTGTCTAACTTTTTTGATACCTACATTTGCTGTACACTAATCATGGAAATATGATCGTGTGGTTCCTACAGCTGTCTGCATACATATCATTATAGTTGTATTATAGGTCAATTCTGACTGTACGTTCAACTCATGCTAACGTATTTCTCATTTACTTGTTAATACTAGAAGAGCATACTGTAAAAGACACTGTAAATACTATTTAGGGCCCATCAGCAAGGAGATTGGGCTGCATTTATTTAAACTTAGGGTCCTGTTTTCTAAAGAGTTATGGCTCCCTAGTAGCAAGGGAGTCAGTGTGATGCTGAGGGCAGTGGGCTGACAAAACATGACTTTTTGCAGCCCTGGCTGTTTCTGCCTCGTTTTTACATGGAGTTCAGATTACTGGGATCAAAGTTACATTCTGGAAAATATGTAGATCATTATTCAACCCCATATTTATTAATGTATTAATTCAGCTTTCTTATTATTCTATCAATAAATAAATCACATGAATACATGTGGTATACAAAAGATGACTGATGGATCACAGTAAGAATGATCTATGTTGGTAGATTAACCTTCTCCAGGGTTTTATTCTCAAATCTAGTTTTAGACTCATCCCATCTCGCTCTCACAGCCTTTCCCCGCTGGTTGTCTCAGGCGACCTCACCTGTTACCTATTGCAGTTGTTTATTCATTCATTTCAACATCATAATGCAATTTTAATTTCCAAATGCAACTAATACTTGATAATGACTGACTTATTTATTTATGTATTTGTTTATTTATCTTGCTTTTTCTTTAGAAATGCATCCAAGCTCCAACTCTTCCAACGTGATGAGAAACAGGACTACTGACAAAAATGGGACTCTTGACGAGATTGAAATGTTTACCGTGATCATCTGTGCGTTGTATACCTTCATTTTCCTCGGTGGATTGATACTGAACACTTTGGCCGCTTGGATTTTCTTTCAGTTAAAAAACAGGACAACTTTCATATTTTATCTGAAAAACATTGCTGTTGCAGACTTAATAATAACACTGACATTTCCCTTTAAAATAATCAGTGACTTAGGACTGGGACACTGGAAATTAAAGGCTTTTGTGTGCCGCTATTCTGCAGTCATATTCTACTGTAACATGTATGTTAGCATACTTTTCCTTGGACTGATCAGCTTAGACAGATATCTAAAAATTGTGAAACCATTCGGCATCTCCAGAATGTACAATGTTAAGTTCACAAAATTTGTGTCTTTAGGAGTGTGGCTGTGCATGATCCTTATTTCGATGCCAAACATAATCTTCACAGATGTAAGTCCAACAAAAGAAACAGCTGGCAACTGTTCATCTCTAAAAAGCCACTTTGGTCTTGTGTGGCATGGAGTGGTAATCTATGTGAATATCTGCATATTTGCAGCTGTTTTCATTGTATTAGCTGCATGCTACATTTCGATCTCCAGGCACATCTATCGTTCAAATCAGCAGTTTGCAGGTTCTGAGAACGAAAGAAAGCACAATCAAAATATATTAATAATTCTGTTTGTTTTTTTTATTTGTTTTGTGCCGTACCACTTGTGGAGAATACCGTTTACATTAACTCAGATAGGCTCAAAATTTGATAAGTATGGGACTTTCATTTTGACACATGGCAAAATTGTTACTCTCTTTCTGTCTGCGTGCAACGTCTGCCTGGACCCAATTATATATTTTCTTATGTGCAAGTCCTTTACCAAAATGCTGCGAACAAAACTGCACATTGGACCTAGTGTTGATTTCAATGGGTCCACATGCAGCTCCAGAGGAACAGTCAAGCTACGCAGATTCCGAGAATACACATCCACGAACATTTAGTGCCAAAACCGATGAGCACTTCATTTTGCATTTCCTGTTGGAGACACAGAGTGCTATGTTTCGATGTGTTCTTGTGTTAGTCAGAGTCTTGTCAAGGGAATGACATTAATTGCAAGCATAACGCCAATTCCAAGATCCGGAGGTACAGCACCTGCTTTGTGGAGCCGGAGCCTATTCCTCGATGAAAGCAGCTAACAACTAGGGGAGTGATGCCAGAACCTGCACTGATTAAATCAATTATCCCCACAGTCCAGGTTTTTGATTTAACCACGAATGAAGTAGTCATTTGAAACCTGCATTTATATTAGCCCACATAACCTCTGAAGTTTTAGAAAGTTTGCAGTACTGTATTCCTGCTGTCAGATATCCCCACCCCTGTTAATGCTGGATAGTAATTCAAGCACACTCACTGCTGACCTCGAAAAAAGCCACAGTCATGTCCTGGCAAGTGCTGTTATTACACAGTGCTGTTTGAGTAGTACAGTCATTTGAATTAAATAGGATTCAGCTACATAAGAACATAAGAACATATGAAAGTTTACAAATAATAGGAGGCCATTCGGCCCATCTTGTTCATTTGGTTGTTAGTAGTTTATTGATCCCAGAATCTCATCAAGCAGCTTCTTGAAGGATCCCAGGGTGTCAGCATTAAAGGGGAGTTGGTTTGAGGCGACTGCAAGCCTATAAAGCATAGTTTTGGCAGCGTCATTAAGGTTTGTTTAAAACATGGGGGTGCATGGAATGAATACAATGTTGGATACTGTATATCCTGATTGTATTGTAATAATTAAAACATACTGTTTTAATTATTATGATTATTTTTAATTTGGAACTGCCAATTATTTGACTTATTTTCTCCCCAATTTGAACTGTCCAATTATTTTTATTTCAACCTGGCTCACCACTGCCAACCCTGCGCTGACTCAGGAGGAACGAAGACAGACGTGTGTCCTTCGAAACGTGTGCCGTAGGCCGTCCGTTTCTTTTCACTCTGCGGGTCCACCATGCAACCACTTCGGAGCTACAGTGTCGGAGGACCACACAACTCTGGGTAGCTTACTAGCAGGCCCGCAAGCCCCCAGCCAGCCTACAGGGGTCGCTGGTGCGCGGTGAGCCGAGGAAACCCTGGCCGATCTAAACCCTCCCCACCCGGGCTGCGCTCGACCAATTGTGCGCCGCCCCCCTGGGAACTCTCGGCCACGGTCAGCAGTGGAACAGCCTGGACCTGAACCAGCGACCTCCAGGCTAGAGGATGCATTCTGTGTGTTTAATTATTTTTAATATGTTTGTTTGTGTATTAAATAGATGAAAAGAGATCATTTATTTTTACATTAAATGCTTACATTGCTGCACTACTGTTTTATTTGGGAAATAATGTGTATAGATCACAACGTCTCTTTAATAAGGGGTACGGAGGGTGAATGACAGAAAAGCATCATGCTGTTCCCTTTTTTTTCCTTAAATGGTACTGTATTTTAAAAGGGAACAACCAAAAACCAATATGGGGGGCCTCCATATATTAAAGTGCCAAACAATGTTATCTTTTTTATAGTTTTAAATCATTAGCAGATACTGTGCTGGTCTGATGGTATGAAAAGTGACAAACAGATATTTTTAATCAAAATAGCAGCTGGCAGAAGTTAATGAAATGTGAAACTGAGTGAAAGGCAATGCAAAACACAACATCAGCATGTTTCATTCTCCTTGAGATACTTGGTGACATACCGGTTTAAAATCTGTTGATAATGTTGGAAGATCTCCTGTTTATATACCGCCACATGTAAAAACACTAACTGTGTCAATACTGTTAAGATTAACCCATTATACCACAATGTAAATACAGTATATTTACTGCCTGACCCAATCATGTGATTCAGTATGATAGAGGGTATATTACAGTATAAGAATACTATTCCAGTAAATTACTGACTTGTACCAGCACAGAGAGGTTTCACTTTGCTATTCTTTGACAGAAATGGGTGTGTCTGTAATCTATATCTGCTAAACAAGTAGACTGAGAATGTAGCATTACAGTAGCGGTTCTTGTGTTCAAATATGAAAGTCTGTGGGTTCTGGCCAGAAACTGGTCAGGCGTAGATCAGGTTTTACAAGCCTTTGCTTCCATACTGTACTTGTTCATGCAGGTGCTCTCTTGGTATGTGTAGCAGTCATACAGTACATGATCAAGAGTTAAAACAGAGTTAAAACACCTCCCTGCATTTACCTCAAGGGCTGCAAATCTGGCCCACACACATCAGAAATGACTTTACTGCAGAAGGTTCTAAAATAACACGGCAAGCAGAAATCCGCTGCTTTATGCATGGAGGAATCTTCAGATCTAAGCTCAAAGTTATGGCTTTTTTTTTCTCCATAAAACCAATGTTAAATTGCCTAGCCAAGTACAGTACACTCACACAGTGTGGTTCCCTAGAGAAGCAGAGTCAGACCTCTTTTGCAGAGTTTAGTCCAAAAATGGCCTTGAGGCTTTAGTTAAGCACTATAAACATTATGCATTAGCCAAAGCAATTGGAAGTGCCAGGTGCCCCCAACACACTTTGGCTCGTATCCTCAGTAATCAGTCGCTATTCCTTTCAGTGCCTCTGTGGTCCTTCATGACTAAGTCATTATGACCTTTTGAAGCTGTATACTGTAGCTGTAACTTAACACTGAAGGACAGCTGGAATATGTATAAGAGCCACGTGATGGCAATAAATATTGGCAGATACCGTAATATCTGATTAATAACTTGCTACAATAACTCTGGATGTTTGTATTACAGTAAGCAACTTCAAATTACATTTTCATTGCTTCTTTTTTTTTTGCTTGTAATCATCTGTGGTTCTTATTGCAACTTCTTCATATTTTCTTGTAATAACAATGCATTTTAAATGTTCACAAACAAAAACAAGAGTAATAAAAGTCCAAACAAAAGAAAGAGCAAACCACAACACCTGGGCAAATGAGAAGTCCTCCTCTCATTTGTTAAATACTTTGTTTCATTCTGTAAACAGCTTTTAGGGGTTTGGATTAAGAATTAACAAAGCTCATATTCTGAAGTGACGTTACTTGCAGTGTCTGTAATAGAGAGGGCGGACAGCTGGCTCCATGACATCTGAACAGTGTGCATTTTACAAATGAGGCAACTTTGCAATGTTTAATTCAAAGAGCAGCTGGTTACAATCCTTATGTCTGATGTAAATGCACAGTATACAGCAGAAGATATCCACCAGTCCAAGAACACCATTAACAGCCATGTCTGTACTGCATATCCCTTGACATAGAACAGACCTGCGCTATCTAGGAAAGAGTACTGACATTAGTCAAACAGAAGATGAACACGAGGCTCTCCTATTTGTACATAAAAAACAAGAACTCTAGATATTGTTTCTACTGTACCAAGGCAGTGCCAAATAAAACAAAATGTGTGCAAGGAGCTATGCTGTGCACACTGTAAGTACAGTATAGATACGGAGAAACAGAAAGCATATTAAACTGCAGTGTAACAGTAAGAGTAACACAATCATTTCCACTAGTGAGGGCTACAGCATCACATAGATTTTATTACATGATGCGTATCAGCTGACACTTAAGACTCTTACTACTTTTAACATTATTATTATCACTATATCAGCGGCTCAGGTGACCTGGCTGAAAGACAGTGCTATGTTGATTATATGAGTATATTGCGCTAACTAAATAATTCCACTACATCTTATCTAATAATTATTTCCATCTCACATTTCTCTATAGTACAAAGCACGCACAACTGTAAAGGTGAATTTTTTTTTTTTTTAATGGTATTTTTTTCAAAGCCATTAGCAAAGAGGAAATTTATCAGTAATGCCTTGCAAATACTCCAAAGCCACACTTCTGGTTTACAGTATTTTACTTCAAGAAGCTGCATGAAAGAATGTATTATAGGCCATTGAACACACCCAAAGCATGAAGCTTCAGGGATACTGAGATCTTGTAAAGGGAATACTGTTACTTTTGCTAGAGAAATACATATATCTTGAAATATATCTTTAAAAAACATAAACTCAAGAAGAGTAATGGGGTCAGATTCTCAAAGCTATTCACTCCAAATCGTCAATGGCATGATTTTTATCAGAAAGGAAACAAAAAACAGCAAAACAATTCTAAAAAAATAAAATATTCTGAATTGTTTTTACCCTTTACAGGACCTCCAGCTCCCTGGAGAGACGCCTGTATGTTCAATGTTGAGGAGTTCACTACTGCAGGGCTACATTATAAACAATGAGCTGTACTATGAGTCCGGACTCTTGCAGTCTTAACTCCAATGGTGTCTTTAAACATACTTCCCAGCTGTTTTTTTACTCAATTATCTTTTGGACAGTTAAAAGGACACAGTAGCACTTAGTGCTAATAGAAAGTTTCTGTGATGTAAGCTTTCAAACGCTTAATCTTTCCTCCCATTTGAAGATGGCAGGAAATCATTGTTCTCTAAAAACTGTGGATAAAACGCAGGGGTCATTTCTTCAAATACAGTCCAAAGTCACTTCTTTGTGAAACTCATTTCCTCAGAAGCTACTTTCATTCATATCACATGAATCTCCTTGTGACTTGGGTACTGGATTTCTGCTTTGCTTTGTTTTGTTTTAGTGGGTTTTTTTTTTGTTTGTTTGTTTTTTTTTATTATTATTATATAAATTGTTGACACATCAACACCACAATCAAATGTCAATAAATGTCAATTGCATGAAAAGAACCACAATTACACAACATGTCTTTTGACAGTTTAGAACAGCGCTGGCGATGTTTAAGAACTTTTAAAACAAATACAAAAGGGTCCATCAACAATGCAAAGAAATAAACTTATAAATACTAAAATAAACAAATACATGACAAAGAACTACAGAATAAAAACAGATTATGCACTATTGGCTAAATTCTCAAAGCTATTTACTCCAATTTGTCAGCAGCACATGTTTTTCAGAAAGGAGAAATTAACCTAATAGTTACCAACCCAGAAATAAACGAAGGGCATAAAGATGGGCCTGGCTTTTCAGTGCCGGACCAACTGGGAGAATTGGAATACTGAGCTCAAGACTGAAATAAGCCCTAACTTTAACCTGGACCCTAATCTTAATTAAGGATAGGGTTAGGGTTAGGGAAACGGTTCAAAGAGACCACTTAGAGATTGAAAGCACAGTTTTTCATTGGCCCATCTTTCTGCACCTATGCCCAACTCAAACTTTTAATTCAGGGGCTTGAATGGAGTATTATGTTGTTTCTTATTAGCTTTATAAGTTTAGTTGGTGTTTTCTCCATTCAGAAAAAAAAACTGTGCTAATGATGATTTGAAGTAAATAGCTTTGGGAATCTAGCCCAATGTGACTGCATGACAACATGCATATGGGCTGCTTCTGACTAACTGACCTAGTGCAAGCGATCAGTACAATGCTGAAATACTTTCCTCCACATGCAAGGCTTTTCCTGGGTGAGTGGATTTAGATGCAGGAATGGCTTAGATATTGCCGCCCAGGATTTTGCCATCCCGTTTACATTTTTGATAACAAATCGAAAGGAGGTTATGATGAGGTTGTATAATTCGCGGATGAGACCACGCTTAGAACACTGTGTTCAGATCTGATCCCCACGACACAAAAAAAAAAGACATTGTGGCCTTGGAGAGAGTCCAGAGAAGAGCAACAAGACTAAATCACAGGGGATTAGGGAATGACTTTGGTTGAGAAGATGAGGGAACTGAACTTGGATGTGGGAAATTAATCTATTCAGCCAAGACCCCTGGACTCTCTCATTTTTGTATTAATCTGAGTACTAAACACAGTATTCTAGTATACAACCATTTCACCCATGCCTTCAATAGTATTATTAAAAGTTTTAGACCGTAGTTTCTCTCTAGAGACCAGTGCAAAATAAAAACAAAGAAAATCAATACATATTATTTCCTGGGCAGTGTGGAAACTTTATCTAACTACATTTACTGTAAGAAATCACTGTAAATGAAGTATTAATCAGTGTGTTTATTTTATTTGTTTTTGTCTGTAGGGTCAGTCTCTAGTCATGGGAATGTATAAACAGATGCAGCTCCACACATTTCACTCTCAAGAAGTTCTAAGTTTAATGACTTTTGAGGAAGACTAAAGCAGGGGCTGCATTCTCTGAAGAGTTTAACAGGGTTACGTGTCACCAGCCACTTTATCCATAATGTTAGTAAGAAATGCTTGTTCAATTTCTCCAGGCTCCACAGTAACAGCAGGAACGGAGATACCAAATTGAAGAACCAGAGAAGCAGAGATGGAAAAACATGATACTAAGATCAAAATCAAAGACATTTGCTGCTAAATCAAGGACACTGGTAAGAGATTGCTATTGTATTTATTTGATTTTATTTTTAATTTCCCAGAAGAACATTTTATGTTTGCATTTTTCAACCATTTTGATACAACATTAAATGTTTCTTTGGTTCCCAGGCATCTTATTTGTGCAATGAAGCAGTATTACTGACTGCAATACAGCCTTTACAGAAGTTTAGCATGGTGAATTTGCGCTGTAATGTTGTAGTTTTCCATGTTTATACTTTGGGCTTGATTCTCAAAGCTGTATCTAAATTGTCATTTGAATATTTTTTTTTTCAGAAAGTAATAAATGTATCAAAATTGGGTTCTGTGCATCTAATTCTGGTTTTACCATGGTTAAATATGACTTGACTGTGGTTTACCACTCTGTGTACTTCAAGTGCTATATATACAGCGATGGCCAAAAGTTTTGCATCACCTAGAATGTTAGGATTGAGACATTCTTTAAAAAACACAAAACTATATGAACATAATTTAGATATTGTATTTAATATCATTGTGGCAGGCTGGTGAGTGGATAGAGGCCCAGAGACAGTCTGGAGTTCAAAAAAATAACTATTTTATTATAAACACAAAAATGAAAGGGCACAAGGGCCAAAACAAAGCAATTTAAACACAAAATAAACAAAATAAAGCAAAACTACTCTCACAAAAATAAAGGTTTCCAGGCTGGGCAATGCCTTCACTGGATTCAAAACATTCAAAAATCACAAACACCAAAACACCAACCTGCTTCCTCAGCTCCCTCCTCCTAAATGAAAAGCAGAGGCCTCCTTTTATGTCAGGTGGCTGGGCGCTGATTGATCGTTAATTAAACTAATCATCTAATCAACCCCAGCCACCTGAACACAATGAACCAAGGCAGGTAGGGGAATTTAACCCCATCCCTGCCAATTTCTAAAGAGCAGAGCTGTGCTCTGCCACATACCTCCCCCCATGTACAACGTACACTGGCCGCAATCGGCCAACCCCCCCCCTTCCCCCCCAAGAGTCCAATTATGTCCCTTGGGTGGGCTGTTTTGGTGGGTGGTGGTGGGCGGGGTTGATGTCGGAGCTCCCAAGACTTCTTTGGTTGAGGGGGCCCCGAATCTCCAAGGAAGCACGGCGACGACGACGGCCCAGCTCCCTCTCATGGCGAGGCGGCAACGGCTCCTCCTCCGCCCTCTCGGGCTCTGGGAGCGGCGGTTCCTCCTCCTCCCTCTTGGCCTCTGGGAGCGGCGGCTCCTCCTCCTCCCTCTTGGGCTCTCGGGACGATGACAGCTCCTCCTCCCTCTCTGGCTCTGGGGACGACGGCAGCTTCTCACCCCTCTCTGGCTCTGGGAGCGACGGCTCACCCCTCTTTATTGGAGTGACAGGGGCATCTCCCATATCTACCGCCAGGTAATTAACCACCATGAGGGCAACCTCTGGGAAGGACGCCGGGTGGTGTTGTTCCTTCCATTGTTCCCACCTCTCCCCATCTTGACGCCACAGTGTGTTGATAACTATGGGGAGATCGTGAACGAGGTCTGCCTCAGGGTGCATCAACCAGTCCCAGATCTCCTGGGACGGTGGTGAAGGTGGTGGTGCTGGAGGCAGTGGGGTGGCCCCTAATGCCCAGGGTGAACACTGCACCTCCTCCTGGGCCTGGTTGTAGGGGCATCCTGCCCAGTTGTGGCCGTCCTCCTCACACCGGCCACACCAGTTTGCCGGTGGCACATCTGGGCAGGACCGCCAACAATGGTCCTCCTTCCCGCACCAGGAACACCAGGGGAAAGAGGCTGGCCGGGTCCTCCAGCGGTGGCTGCAGCAGCTTACATTTCTTCAGCTGCTGCTTGTCCTGCCTTTGCCGCGGTCTGCTCTTCTTTCCCATGTTAAAAAAAAAAAAAAAAAAAAAAACTCAAATTCCACAAAAAAAAAAAAAAAAAAAAACAAAATACTGCTCTGAGCCTCTAGGTGGCGCTATCCCACCACTAACACCAAATGTGGCAGGCTGGTGAGTGGATAGAGGCCCAGAGACAGTCTGGAGTTCAAAAAAATAACTATTTTATTATAAACACAAAAATGAAAGGGCACAAGGGCCAAAACAAAGCAATTTAAACACAAAATAAACAAAATAAAGCAAAACTACTCTCACAAAAATAAAGGTTTCCAGGCTGGGCAATGCCTTCACTGGATTCAAAACATTCAAAAATCACAAACACCAAAACACCAACCTGCTTCCTCAGCTCCCTCCTCCTAAATGAAAAGCAGAGGCCTCCTTTTATGTCAGGTGGCTGGGCGCTGATTGATCGTTAATTAAACTAATCATCTAATCAACCCCAGCCACCTGAACACAATGAACCAAGGCAGGTAGGGGAATTTAACCCCATCCCTGCCAATTTCTAAAGAATCCACAATCATGTAATCAAAGAAGTTAACCTTCTAAGAGTTTGTGAGTAACTGTCTCCATGTCATGTGAAGTGAGGTAGAAGTGCTTGCAGTTCTTAATATGGTCAGTTAATTCAACTTATCCCAACTGATCAGACAGCAAGGACCAAGACAGCCACTCAAATTCAGCACATCAAGTTCAGAAGGGAAGAAGGGTAGCATGTCCATTATACAGCCATGGCCAAATGTTTTGCATCACATATAATTTTAGGATTAAGCCATAATAAAAATTAAAAATAAACTACATGAACATAATCTTTTAAAATGTTATTGCAAATGCCTACCGGAAGCCATAATAGTAGTTCAGTATTTCATGTTAGCTGTAGTTCAGTTTTTGCTCCAAAATTGCTCCAGATCTGATAAGTTTGTTGGGGATCGTAAATGGACTGCAATCTTCAAGTCTCTCCATAAATTTCTCAAGAACATTAATTCTCTTCATGTTCAATTACTCCAGTGTGGCTTTGGCTTTGTGCTTCGGGTCATTGTCCTGCTGAAATGTGAATTTCCTCCCTAGTTTCAGAGTCTTGGTTGATTCAAATAAGTTTTCCTCAAAGATTTGCCTGTACTTTGCACCATCAATTCTTGCCTCTTTCCTGACAAGCTTTTCAGTCCCTGCTGAAGAGAAGCATCCCCATAACATTATGCTGTCGCCACCATGCTTGACAGTTGGGATGGTGTTGACTGGGTCATGTGCAGTGTTGGGCTTGCGCAAGATGTAACGCTTAGAATTTAGACCGAAAAGTAAATTTTTTGTATCATCTGACCACAAAACTTTTTTCCACATGTCTCTAGTTCATCTACATCAGGGCTTCTCAAACTCGGTCCTGGGGACCCCCTGAGGCTGCTGGTTTTCATTCCAATCAAGCTCTCAATTACTTAACTAGACCCTTAATTGAACTGATAATTTGCTTAATTAGACCTTTTTACTTGTTTTCAGCTCTTGAGCAGTTGCAGATTTCAAGTTAGCTATAACATTTTATAAGTAACTTGAACTGCAACTGATTAAGAGCTGAAAACAAGTAAAACGGTCTAATTAAACAAATTATTAGTTATTAAAACTAATAACTTTAATTATTAAAATGCTAATGATCTATTTTTAATAAACAAAGAAGCAAAAAAAGAAAAATAAACACCTAGGTATATTCGAGCACTAACTAAAAACAAACTGGAACACTACACTAATAACCGGACAGCTAGACTGTTTACTGGCTGAAAAACAAAACACACACAGTTTCACCAAATACAAAACAAAGCTCTTCAAGGCTCTTCAAAACAAGGCTCTTCATACAGCAGCCCCAAGTGAACAGACTGCCTTCTTTAAATAGCCTGCACCCGCATCTCATTTACAATTTCCCAGGTGTGGGTGACAACTAACAATAAACACATTTACAATTACGATTAATCAGTGAGAGGGCGGATTAATATATATATATATCTATATATATATATATATATATATATATATATATATATATATATATATATATATATATATTATAGGTAACTATGCTCTTTATCAATCGTATTGATACTCTTTTAACATGTAGAAATTTTGTATTATTTACATCTACTTCATTGAGCACATATAACATTATTTTTATTCCTCACTTAATATACAACCGTTCTGATTTTGTTAAAAGCAAAACACTCTCATGACAAATGACAAATGCTACAGAAATGATGGCTTATGAATCTGCATGTCAATGCTACCTTCCATGACAGGACTTGTAGTTCTGCTTTGTCACAACACAGTACAAAACCACACCGGCTTTCCCATTTTTAACCTTTAAAAAAAAAAAAAAAAAAAAAAAAAAAAAATGTAAACTTCATTCAGTCTTTTATTAAAAAAAAAAAAAAAAAAAAAAAGCTGAACTAGGCCAAATCCAGTATGTACAGAAACTATAACCCCATTCATCCTGGATATACCTGGACTCATAGTGATGTCATATCCAACGGTTTCTAGGCTTGACTACACCTTTAACTTGTATGTAACTTGTATACATCCCACGCCACGACTATGAATTCAGAACAGGTTAATGAGCATGACATATATCAACAGTATTACAAAACTGTAAAGAATACGAATTAGCCATGAAATGTTTAAATCACAATTTGATAAGCAATTCTTTAGAGACAGATGGATGAACAGACATAAAGCCACCCCAGCACAGTGGCTCTCAAAAGTATTCACCCCCCTTGGACTTTTCCATATTTTATTGTGTTACAACATGGAATCAAAATTGATTTAATTAGGAGCTTTTGCCGATGATCAAAAAAAGTCCATAATGTCAAAGTGAAAAATAAAATCTACAAATTGTTCTAAATTAATTACAGATATAAAACAGAAAATAATTGATTGCACAAGTATTCACTCTCTTGAGTCAATATTTGGTAGAGGCACCTTTGGCAGCAATTACAGCCATGAGTCTATTTGGATAAGACTCTACCAGCTTTGCACATCTGGACACTGCAATATTTGCACATTTTCCTTTGCAAAATTGCTCAAGCTCCATCAAGTTGGATGGGGACCTTTGGTGAACAGCAATTCTCAACTCTTTCCACATATTCTCAATTAGATTGAGGTCAGGGCTTTGACTGGGCCACTCCAGGACATTGACCTTTTTGTTTTTAAGCTACTCCAGTGCGGCTTTGGCTGTATGTTTGGGATCATTGTCCTGCTGGAAGATTAATTTTCTCCCAAGTCCCAGGTCTCTTGTAGACTTCGGGAGGTTTTCCTCCAGGATTTCTCTGTACTTTGCTGCATTCATTTTGCCCTCTACCTTCACAAACTTTCCAGTCCCAGACACAGAGAAGCAACGCCATAGCATGATGCTTCCACCACCATGCTTCACGGTAGGGATGGTGTTCTCAGGATGATGTGCGGTGTTAGGCTTGCGCCAAACATAGAGCTTAGCGTTGAGGCCAAAAAGCATTATTTTCCATATGCCTTCTAGCAAACTCTAGCCGAGATTTAATGTAAGTTTTCTTCAGCAATGGCTTTCTTTTTGCCACTCACCCATTAAGGCCAGTTTTGTGAAGAACTCTGGCTATTGTTGCCATATGCACAGTGTCTCCCAGCTCAGCCGCGGAAGACTGTAACTCCTTTAACGTTGCCACAGGCCTCTTTGTGGCCTCCCTGACTAGAGCCCTTCTCAGTTTCTGAGGACGGCCTGCTCTAAACAGATCCACAGTTGTGCCATATTCTCTCCATTTCTTAATAATGGATTTTACTGTGCTCCGGGGAATAGTCAATGCCTTGGAAATGTTATTTATATCCTACCCCTGATTGCTGCTTTTGAAGAACCTTATTCCGGATTTGCTTTGAGTGTTCCTTCATCTTCATGATGTAGTTTTTGTTAGGAAATGTACTAACCAACTGTGGGACCTCCCAGAGACAGGTGTGATGTACTGTAATGTATTACTTTGTATAGACCACAATTTTAGTTTTAAATTAATGTGAGGAAAAAATAATTTATTTACTATTGAGTAGAAAACATTTGACCCATTTTGTTTTTATTTAAAAAAAACAAGAGAAAACTGGAGGACCTGCTTTGTAACCCTACCCCAATGCATGTGCTTAAAGGGAACACATTAGTTAAAATGCATAAGTAAAACAAAAAAGCAACGTATTTCATGCTGTTAATGTTGTAAGCCTAATCAGATGCTCTTCTCTCTGTTTACCAAAGCTAGACATGGACGCTGGAAACCTTACGAATTCAAGCATGAACAGCACGGCCTCCGACTACAACAGTGTTTTTACAAAGACACTGCTGCCTCTGCTTTACTCCTGTATTTTCCTGGCTGGGCTCAGTTTAAACTGCCTGGCAGCCTGGATTTTCTTCAAAATTCCAAGTCAGACCAGTTTTACAGTTTATTTCAAAAACATTGTGGTGGCCGACCTGTTCATGACAGTGTCTTTCCCCTTCAAGATTGTCAACGACTTCGGCCTGGGGAGCTGGTATCTGCGGGTTGTGGTGTGCCGTTACACAGCCGTCATGTTCTATTTAAACATGTACACGGGGATCATTTTCCTTGGGCTGATCAGTTTGGAGCGCTATGTCAAAATTGTGAAACCCCCCAGAGCCTCTATCATTCTGAATGCCACGTTCTCC
This sequence comes from Polyodon spathula, assembly GCF_017654505.1. Lineage (NCBI taxonomy): Eukaryota > Metazoa > Chordata > Actinopteri > Acipenseriformes > Polyodontidae > Polyodon > Polyodon spathula. Next base: position 33,843,702 of record NC_054544.1, read on the forward strand.
CAAACACTGTCGACAGCAACATGGATTCTTATTATGATCCTTCTGGTACCAAATATCATTTTAACCAGCAAAGAGGCCACCGAAGACACTTCAAAGAACTGCATTCAACTCAAGACTGACCTGGGCGTGCAGTGGCACAATGTTTCCAACTATGCCTGCATAGCTGCCTTCTGGGTTGTTTTTCTGCTGATGTTTTTTTGTTACACTTCAATTTCGAAGACTATCTACGATTCTTACAAAAAGTTCAGAAGGGACAACACCAAAAGTAGAAGGAAATCCAAGCGGAACATCTTCAGTCTTCTTGTGGTGTTTTTCATCTGTTTTGTGCCATACCATGCTTGCAGGATTTTCTACACCTTAAGTCAAACTGTCGACATATTCAGTGAGCAGACCAAGTATGTACTGTTCCATATAAAGGAAGGCACTCTGCTCTTATCAGCGCTGAACGTGTGCCTCGATCCTGTGATTTACTTTCTCATGTGCAAGACATTTCGGGAGTTGCTTGTAGAAAGATTTTCGAAGAAAGTATCTGATTCTAAGAGAAAGTCCCTGACTGCTCCTTACAGTGAAAGCGTAATGTGAGGTTTACGGCTCATAATCCAAGGCATTCAATGTTTTACAAGTGCACAAGGCCTTTTTTTTTGTTTGTTTTATTTTTAAATGGAAATCAATACCCCTAAACACCACTGCCTGTTCTGGAACAGTGGTTATTTCCCAGATGCATAATACCAATATTTCCTTTTTTTCTGTTTTATTTGTTATTTAAAACAAATATGATAATTACTATATATTAGGTTTCTGTAAAAATGTATACAGATTTGTAAAAAGGTTTGAAACAATAATATTAAAGCTACAGTAGCTGCTAATGACTGGGATTATATATATATATATATATATATATAGATATAGTATATATATATAACATTGAACCATATAGTATATATATATATATATATATATATTTATATGGAAATCAACTGTACTTTAAATGAGCACTGTTCTTTTGCTTGGATGTAGTGGTTTGTTTTTGCTGTTCTAATTTCCTAGAACTGATGTACATCGAGATTAACTGAATTCAACTGCATAAGCAAGACAATGACCACAACACTGTTGAAACAAACAAAATGTATGACTACACTCTGCATTGAGAGAAGCTACATGAGCATGTGAGCAAGCTTCACATTCACAGTGTGGGTCATCTGCAAGTACTCGAGTACTGCACACCCCTCCTCCCAGTCGCTTGAAATAAACTAATACTAAAGCAATCCAAACACAAAGCAAGCATTGGAACCAGCGATGTTGATAGTAGCCCAAATTCAAGGCAGCAAGCACAATAAAATGTATACCAATAGTTCGATTAATATAAGATATTATATATATATAACCATATATATATATATATATATATATATATATATATTATTGCTATAATTTATAATAAAATTGTCTTAACTATTAGCAAAGAGTTTTTGTGATATTTAAACCACCAAGTTATACAGTATCTTAGATCACAGGTAAAGGGAGGGATGCAGTCAGATATTGCAAGAGGAGATTCCGTAACACTGAAATGTTAAAATGGTTTATGAGATATTAGTAGTTGCTGAAGCAGCAATGGTGACTGAGAATTTACTTGATTATTCAGTATATTTCGTATGTTTTTAAATCAATAGACCTTTACCAATTTCTATGATATATAGAATATGACCTGTTTCTATAGGATTCTATGGTCAACATATTTCTATAGATTCCATAGGATTAAAATACCTATTTAGATTTATAAAGTCTGAAATCTGTACATTTATATGGTTGACATGTTTTTATAGATTTCTGTAGAGTCATAGATTTATATAAATGTAATTATATAAATGACTTATTTCGGTATTTTTCTGGTGAATGATTTTGGTGTTGATTTGGAACTCTCAGTTGTTTCCAAACAAACTCTGTTTAATGGACAATAAAAATGAAAATCGGTCAATGCCTAAATCTGATTAATTGTTCTATTAATAAACGCTGTTTATAAAGTTACTGCTTGTTTTTTTTTGGGGGGGGGGGGGGATTTCTTTTGCCTTCCTGTACACACAGCAGTATCTATACATAGTCCCCATTTCCAAATAAAACATTAAAGCATCAGTCCAGAATGCTATACATGATTTTAAAATGTGTATGTGTATTTAGGCACAGGCACTGCACAATCACTTTGTGCAGACTGTGCTGAGATTCAACTGAATGACTGATTAGCAATCGAGTCTATGCACAGCTACATAAGACTGTTCACACACACACAGGGTTGGATATGTGACAGAGGTGGAACGAGAGAGCGAGACACAGTGAACTGCGACTAAAAGAATATAACAATTGCAAATTGCAAATACTTGTTTGGTTTAGTGCTCGCTTTGATATGTGTTTTGTCTGTTTGTTTTGGCCAATGTGCCGATTACTTTTGTGTGCAAGTCTTGTGTTTGTTTGAACCTTTTATTTAAAATAAACCAGCATAACAGTGCATTCAGTCACAAAACTGTTTCGAAATATTGTTATAACCCTGTGTGACAGGATGACGTCACAACCCAGGCTAGTGAATATCAGGATGAGAATATCAGGCAGAGAAGGCAAGTTTAAATACGGTATTGTGCTTTTTAATCAAACAAATTAACAAAACGGTACAAACACTAACCAAAACACACTGGTCAAAATAAAAGGCACAAGGGCCAAAACAAAAGGACTATACAAAACACTCACAGACATAAACAACACAGGACGAACGGCACAGAACACGAAAACACTTCACCACATACCTCTAACACCAACAGTATTCCTAATACACTAACCATGCTAACACCAGCATCACCTTATTTATACACCTGAGGCTGGAGCCTTACTTATTGTTTCATTATTTCAATCACGGCTCCAGCCACATTCCCACGTGTCTTTGCAGGGAGGATTTTAACTCCTCCCTGCCACCTCTACATTCCCACATAGTGGTGGTCCTCCATCCACACCTTGATTGAACTGGCTGTGTGGCATGGAGCATTGTCCTGCTGGAAAAAACAATCCTCAGAGTTAGGGAACACTGTCAGAGCAAAAGGAAGCAAGTTTTCTTCCAGGACAACCTTGTACTTGGCTTGATTCATGCGTCCTTCACAAAGACAAATCTGCCCAATTCCAGCCTTGTTGAAGCACCCCCAGATCATCACCGATCCTCCACCATATTTCACAGTGGGTGCGAGACACTGTGGCTTGTAGGCCTCTCCAGGTCTCCGTCTAACCATTAGGCAAAGCTGAAAATTGGACTCATCAGAGAAGATGACCTTACACCAGTCCTCTATGGTCCAATCCTTATGGTCTTTTGCAAACCTCAGCCTGGCTCTTCTTTGCTTCTTATTGATGAAGGGCTTTTTTCTAGCTTTTCACGACTTCAGTCCTGCCCCTAGAAGCCTGTTTCGAACCGTCCTCGCCGTGCACTTCACCCTAGCTGCCGTTTGCCATTCTTTTTGTAGATCTCTTGTCATCCTACGGTTGCTGAGTGACATTCGAATGAGTTGCCGGTCATCCCAGTCAGTGGAGAGTCGTTATCACCCTCTGCCGGTCTGTAGCTTTGTTGTCCCCAATGTGTGCTGCTTGACCTTGTTCTTATGAACCGCCGTCTTTGAAATTTTAAGGCAACCCAACGCTCACTGTATCCCTCTGCCAGTAAAGCCAGAATTGAACCCTTCTTTTCCTCACTCAAAACTTTCCTTTTCAACTCTTTGGGCATGGTCAATAATTATTTTTTGATTCCAATTACTTTTGAGGTTCTACTAGCACTGTTTTGCCATCCAGCTGGTCCTATTGCAAGAGGATAGTGATGACCACAGGAGTGGTTTTTATACTTTTCTTCGTTAAATAAGATTTGGTTCAGGTGATCCCCTAATCAGTACCTCATTCAGTAGAATGAGGTGTGCCTGTGTTGGAATTCAACAGACACTGGAATGGAATGGCTGCCATACATGTAGAGATGCCGATTTAAGAAATATTTGCAGTGGTCTCTTAATTTTTTCCAGAGCTGTATATATATATATATATATACCTCCCCTGAACCTCTCCTGAGAACTCTGAATAGGTCTAACCTTTTGGCAGTGCCCTTAATCAATAAACAAAGACAGCCAGGAGGCCTTGTGATCGCTTTGTATCAATCACTTGCGCTGTCATTCTACTTGGATATTGCAAGATAATTGTCTAGTAGGTTGTTTCACAATGATTGCTCATCTCTGCGTTTCCTGCAGACCACCTCAACGAAGGAAATAGCAAACCAATACAGCCACGGTATATGAGTAAGGCGAAGAGTCCTTATTTAACACATGACGCCTTCCACTGCTTGCTACAATTGCCATAAATATACAAGGTAGGTCAACTTAATTTTGTCTTTGATATCAGAGATGCCAACTTCTGAAGGGAGAAAATAGCAGTATGTGCTGAGTGAAGCGAGGTAGATTTTTCTTTTTTTTTTGTTGTTTTTTAAGGCCAGGGGCTGCTAGCCCTAGAAATAAAAAGGTTCTAGGCTCTGGCAAGCCAATGACATCATTGTTCCTGTTCAATCTATAATTTTGGTAATTGCAAACACACTTCATTTAGAAAAAAACCTCCAATACTTCAACACTGATTTTTTTAAAATTTTGAATTATATTTATTCTGCAGTTAAATATTAGTAAAGAAGAGTGTTTTAGGATTTTGTAAGTGCTTGTAAGACCTATGTTTGTGCAAAACCCATTTGCACAAACATACAGTAATGGGAAGTGTCAGATTTTGCTTATTGCTGTTGTTTCTTTGCACCTATGTGAGTGATTCAGTCATGACTCCCACCATGTTTCACAGAGAAGTCTGTCCGGCTGTATTCACAGTACACGTTAGATTGAGACACTCGACTTTTAATGAATGACCATTCTGTGGTAAATTCCTCTCGATATTTCTAACAAGGCAAACTCAATCTTTTTCGTGGAGGAGAGTGACATTTTTAGTTTGATTTGTGATTCCTGTTTTAATAACTGATAAGTAAGACTGGGATTTTGTCACCGAAATTTTTACTAAAAATCACGGAGCAGTCACTGTAAATGTGTTCAAAATCACAGAGGAAGAGGGAAATGGTGTGAAGTCGTGGGATCAAAATTCAACTTTTTTTTATCATTATTATTAATTAATTTATTTATTTATTTAAAATACTGTACCTAAACATGCAATCTGGAAAATCTAATTTGACTGTTTTGCTATTATTCATTGTGCTTTCCAGACATGGCTACGATGCTTCCTCAGGAAAATACAACTGCAAATACAACAACATGTCAGTATCCTACTGCTACCATGAACACCATTCTTGCTGTGGTCTACTCTTTCATTTTCATCATTGGGCTTGTTCTGAATAGTCTTCCCCTGTGGGTCTACTTTTGTCAAATGCACACCAAAAACTGTGTCGACATCTACTTGAAAAACCTGGCAATAGCTGACTTCTTATTAATTTTGTCCTTGCCGGTGAAAGTTATTGAATACTCAACCAGTTACACAAGTGTACGCCAGATCTACTGTACCATTTCAGCGACAGTTTTTTATCTGAACATGTACGCAAGCATCTTGTTTATGGAATATATTGGAGCAAACAGGTACCTCAAAATCGTGAAGCCACTTGAACCTCACAAATGGCAGACTGTTAAGGCTGCAAAATATATTTCCCTTGGAACCTGGATACTGCTTCTCAGCTTTGGTGTGGGACACATGTACCTCTCAAGCAACGTTCCAGGAACCACAGATTATATTCAGAGCAAAAAATGTAAAGTTTATGAGTTTTTTTCCGGAAAGCTGTTCAGTGTAGTAGTGCATACTTCTTCATTAATCTTGTTTGTGTTTGTGTTCACATCGCTCTGCTTTTTCTATGTCCAAATGTGCAAAAGGTTAAAAGGCAACACATTTTCCTCAACCATAAAGCTAAGGAAGTCCCAGAAGAACATTTTAGTTCTCGTAATTGTATTTTCAGTTTGCTTTCTCCCCTACCACATAGTCAGGCTTCCTTATGTTTTAGTAAACAGCAAAATAATCACCAGTTGCTTCTGGGAAAAGCATTTACATTATTTAAAGGAATTTGTTACCGTTCTGTCAAGTTTCAATGCCTGTCTAGATCCTATGATTTATTTCATCTTTTGCAAAGTGTTTCAGGCTAAGTTATGTTTAGAAAAGTATCGTATAAAGAAGAAAATTTTACCAGTAAACCCAGCCAGAGGAAATGAAGAGATAGATTGTTCTATTCAGGGGGCTACAATGATGAATACTGTTGACCAGTCACACATGTGACCATGTTGCCAACATGTCTTGTTAACAGCTTTTCTAATGTTTCTTTGTGCTGTCACCCTATTTGAATGCTTGTAATTATTCTGAGTAGTCAGTGTGCCTTCTTATTTTACATGACGTTTTGATGCTACAGGAACATACCGTTTACACTAGAATGGTTTTGTAACGTATATTATGTAAAGATGTGTACTAAGATACGGATGCATTTGTTATATAATATAATTTTCAATTCTTATCATCAATCACTGCACTATTTCATACAGTATCCTATCTGTACATATTTTCTCCAGTAATGTTGTTGAAGCTGACACCCTGGGATCCTTCAAGAAGCTGGTTAATGAGATTCTGGGATCAATTTTCTACTAACATTCAAACAAGCAAGATGGGCCAAATGGCCTCCTCTGGTCTGCAACCTTTCTTATGTTCTTCTTATGTTCTTAATAAATACAAACGGAATGTTTCCGAAGCAGTGTGGACACTTTGTTACTGTAAGACTAGAAGCTGAGAGGGAATGTTTTATGGTAGTCATTTAGGGTGTGCACTTCTTTCCATACAGATCTATTTAACATACGGTATGCTAGAAACCACAAGTCGTGACGTTTTTTTGGTTTCTTTCACAGTATTTCATCGAACTAGTTCATCTGATGTGGTTTTAAATACATGCATACTTATTTAAAGTAACCTTAGTTTCTCACTGTAGCAGGGTAGCATTGCGGTCAAGGCTAGTCAGCAGCAGAAAAGCAAACCCAGAGTCAGGATACTTGAACAAAAAAAACACAAGAACAAAACTCACAGGGGCCAAAAGAAACAGTTCAAACACACTAACACACTAACTAACTAGCAGTCACCTTTTCTATTCAGACTGGACAACTGCCTTCACTCAATTGTCTTCACAAACTCCAGCACCAAACAAAGGATTTCCCTTCCTTTTTATGCCATGTGGCTGGGACTTGATTGACCATCAATTCTTCAATCAAGATCCAGCCACATTCCAAACATCATTGACAGGGATGGAATTAACCCCATCCCTGCCAAACTGAAATCCAAAATACACCAACATAGTTTCCACCCTGCCATGTTCACCTACCATTACCACAATAATATACAAGCAGACTATACAGTATCTACATTGGGTGTGACTGTAAATTACCTTACAATGACAAAGGAAAGTTGCTATGCAAATGAGAGGTAAGGTCAAATATTGTAATCACGAAAATAATATGTATATTTTTGTACTATTTACATCTACTACATTGAGTGCATATAACCTTATTTTTATTCCTCACTTAATATACAACCGTTCTGATTTTGTTAAAAGCAAAACACCCTCATGACAAATGACAAATGCTACAGAAATGATGGCTTATGAATCTGCATGTCAATGCTACCTTCCTCCATGACAGGACTTGTAGCGTAGGACGGTGATCCGGGTCGCATGGGCAGCGGTGACCGGGATATTGCTGCAGAGTGCAGCACCTTTTCTTTGTAGTTTTGTTACTGTTTTATTTTTCCTGTTTCTTTGTGCCTTCGATTTTTGCAGTATTGTTTTGAAGCACCTGCGAGTGCGCCTGAACTGTTTACCCTTGCTTGGTATTCCCGTGGTTCTGTTTACCATAGTTGGTAAGCAGACCACGGACCAACAGCGCCCTCTGCGGGCTAAAGAAACCCAACGCGCCCCTGAAATAAAACTGGGCACCCGTGTGGTGTTTTCAATTACACCTGTCTGTCTCCTGGTCAGTGAATTACCCACACCCCTTCCACACGTGGTATTAGAGGTGGGATTCACTGGCATTGCCCCAAGCAGTGCATCCACGGAAGGAGCAGACGAGCCATGGATGCTACACAGTTTGCTGCGATGATGGACCTCCTGCGCCAGACACTCACCGCAGCAGTGCAGGGGGCCGAGGATTGACCCGACGCCTATTTAGAGGTGTTTGAGGCCATGGCGACCTCGGCCGGGTGGGATCCAGCCCAGTGGGCTAGTTACCTGCTTCCTCAGCTCACAGGGGAGGAGCAAGCAGAAGCTAGAACGCTGTCCCCGGATCGGATGATGGATTACCCCACGCTGAAAACCGTCATCCTTAATCGCGTGGGGGCCACACCGGAGGGGTATCGGAAGAAATTCCGAGAGGAGCAGTTTGCGGTAGGGGAGCACCCATGAGCCATCGCCCACCGTCTGAAGGATTACGCCCTGGGTTGGTTGAACCCGGAGCTGAACACCAAAGCCAGGGTGGTGGAGATGATCGTGGTGGAGCACTTCCTGGAGTATCTAGCCCTGGGATCTCGGCTGTGGGTCCAGCGGCAGGCACCGGACACGCTGGACCTGGCGGTCGAACTTGCCGAGCAGTACCAGGCAGCGGAACCAACGCCTGCAAAACTGCCCGGGAGGAGTACAGCTACTGGATCGTCCCCTCAACTGGCCCCGGAAAGGACGAAGGGACTGGGGTAAGGGGTAGTCCAGGATTTGGTCGGGGGGTGTCGGCGGGAGCTCCCGGCCCGGGAACTGGGGCAGGGTGGGGATACCCACGAGCTGCTGCAATGTCGGACCTTGGTCTCGCGCGGACGCCTTATCAGCGAGCCCCTTTTATGGCTCCAGTGTTTCCCCCTTTTTCCAAAACTTTGAGGAGAGAAACCAGCCCACCGAGGTGTTGGACGTGCAGGGAGGTGGGCCACCTCTCCCGGGACTGCCCCGTGATGGAGTGTGACCTCAGCCAACCAGGTAGGCGCGTTCAATTACCTCAGTCAATTCAGCACCCAGGTTTTGTTATTCCTGTGACAGTGGATGGTACAAAAACCCAGGCTCTCCTGGACTCAGGGTGTAGTCAGTCTCTAGTACAGGAGAGCCTAATCTCACCGGGGCATAAACGCATATTGGGACGAGTGCATATTAAATGTATTCATGGGGATGTCCGCTCTTATCCCAAGATCAATGTGTGTATGACTATTGGCCAGCAGGTGACGCAGGTGCGGGTAGGATTATGTCCTCGATTGCCGGTACCAGTAGTTCTGGGACGGGACTGTGAGCAGTTTAAAGATTGGTTGGCTGCTCTGACAGCCCCATCTTCTTTATTAGCTAAGAAAGAGGAAGTAATTGGAGAGATTTTTCCCTTTCGCGATCCAGAGTGGTTTTGCCATAGATTTAAACCCCGTAAAACTAAGCGGGGGCGCCGGATCGCTAAGAATGAGGGCTGGCAATGGAGGGAGTCAGAGAAGTTTCAGGTGGGGGCGGTTGGTGAAGAGTCCTGGGGGGAGGTCGCGGAGCCAGCGCAGGGGTCTGGCTCGGCTGCCTCTGCTCGGAACCGACCTGACCCTGAGTTGGAAGCCATGGGAACTGATTTCTTAGCTCGCTCCCGTGACTTCCGACTCGAGCAAGGGCGTGACGACGTGCTGGGCAGGCTCTTTAACCAAGCAGCTGTGGTTAATGGTCGGGTGGTCGAGCCCATACGCGCCGCCACGTACCCCCACTTTGAAATTGATCGAGACCTACTGTACCATGTTGATAAATTACCCCAGACCGGTGAAGTGCGTCATCAGTTGCTCATTCCTCAGCCCTTTAAGGAGGATTTGTTGCAGCTGGCTCACGCTATTCCCGTCTGGTCATTTGGGAAGGGATAAAACTAAAGCAAGGCTTGTGTCACGGTTCTTCTGGCTGGGGGCTGGATCGCGTTATCCAGAGGCTATTCCTCTACGATCTATGTCCGCTAAGTCTGTTGCCAGCGAGCTTGTTAAGGTTTTCTCCCGGGAGGGGATTCCCAAGGAGATACTAACCGATCAAGGCACCAATTTTATGTCCCGGCTAATCCGCGGAACTTGTAAGCTTTTGGGAATTAAGACCATTAGGACCTCGGTGTTTCATCCTCAGACCGACGGTTTGGTGGAACGCTTTAATAAGACCCTTAAGAACATGTTGCGCAGATTTATTCGTAGTGATGTGCGTTACTGGGACCAGCTGATTCCTCCCCTTCTCTTTGCAATCAGAGAGGTTCCCCAGGCTTCTATGGAGTTTTCACCATTCGAGCTATTGTATGGGCAGAGACCCCGGGGCGTGCTCGATCTGGTCAGAGAGATGTGGGAGGAACAGCAGGACAATTTGACCAATACCGTCCGGTATGTGTTGGACCTGCGCAAACGTCTTGAGTCTGTGGGGAAATGGGCACATGACAATTTGCAGCAGGCGCAGCACAGACAGGAGACACAATATAACCATGGAGCCCGGTTGCGCACATTTCAGCCGTTCTGAGTCGAAACTCTTGGCTAAGTGTCAAGGACCCTTTGAGGTTACACGCCAGGTTGGGAAGGTGGACTATGAGATCTGCCAGCCGGAGCGACGGACAGAGAAACACATTTATCATATCAATCTCTTAAAGCCTTGGTTGCAACCAGAGGCATTGTTAGTGGCGCATGCAGATGACGTCACGGACCTGGGATCTGATCTTTCTGTGTTGGCAAGAAAAGGATCGGTACAGATTGCGGAGAATCTGACACCAACGCAGAAATGTTAGGCTCATGGTCTGGTGGCGGAGTTTCTTGACGTGTTCTCTCCCGTCCCGGGGCAGACTCGAGTAGCCCATCATCACATTGATATTGAGCCGAGGGCGCTAGTTCGCCAGAGGCCGTACCGTATACCTGAGCGTAAAAGACAGGTAATAAAAGCGGAAATTGACAAAATGCTGAGACTGGGAGTAATAGAAGAGTCCCAAAGTGACTGGAACAGTCCGATTGTTTTAGTCGATAAGCCAGACGGGTCAACTCGATTTTGCATTGATTTCAGACGAATCAATGAGAAATCGAAATTTGACGCTTATCCGATGCCCCGAATAGATGAGTTGCTGGAGCGTCGAGGCACAGCTCATTTTATGACGACATTGGATTTAACGAAGGGGTACTGGCAGATACCCCTGACCCCGGAATCTAGAGAGAGGATGGCGTTTTCGACTCCCTTCAGGTTGTACCAATTTAGGACCATGCCCTTTGGGTTGCACGGAGCCCCCGCCACTTTCCAGCAGATGATGGATCGCATCGTGCGGCCCTATCAGCAGTATGCCGCTGCTTACATAGATGACGTGATTATCCACAGTGAGGATTGGCCGAGTCATCTGTGTAAGGTGGCGGCGGTGCTGCAATCCTTGCGGGAGGCGGGGCTCACTGCTAACCCAAAGAAGTGTGCCATTGGGAAGAGTGAGTCGGAGTATTTGGGGTATCGAGTAGGGGGCGGCCAGATCAGACCGCTAGCTGCTAAGGTGAAAGCCTTGGTTGACTGGCCGGATCCTACAACCAAAACCCAGGTGCGCTCTTTCTTGGGACTAGCGAGCTATTATAGAAAGTTCATCCCGAGCTTCGTTACGCTCGCTGCTCCCTTGACAGACCTCACCCGGAAGGCTGCCCCAAATACGGTTCAGCAGACGGAGTCGTGCCAGAGGGCCTTTCTCGCCCTGAAGCGGAGGCTGTGTAGTAAGCCAGTACTATGCAGCCCGGATTTTGGTAAGAGGTTCACCCTGCAGACGGATGCGTCAGAGACAGGTCTCGGGGCAGTGTTGTCTCAGGAGGTTCGGGGAAGCGAGCACCCAGTCCTGTATATCAGCAGGAAGCTCCTTCCCCGCGAGAAAAATTATAGCACCATCGAGAAGGAGTGTCTCACGGTAAAATGGGCAGTCGAGACACTCCGGTACTACCTCCTGAGGCGACACTTCACCCTGGTTACAGATCATGCCCCCTTAGCATGGCTTCACCAGATGAAAGATAGCAACGCCAGAATCACACGGTGGTACTTGGCCTTGCAGCCCTATGCCTTCAGGGTAGTCCATCGAGCAGGAAAGCTGCATCAAAAAGCAGACTTTTTCTCTCGGGAAGGCATGGGGGTGTAAGATTTTCGAATGAACCGGTGGTGTCATTCTGAGGGGAAGGATATGTAACAGGGAGAGATCTGTGCTGACTCTGCTGGCGTGTTCACGAGCTGCAGGAAGAGGGCGGCAGTCGTCCAACAACCGCCTGTGAGTCATGGCAGTGACACGGGGAGGTGGGAAAGTGGGTGTGTGGACTTTCCCCCTCTCTGAATGGCTGAGAGGCGCGTCTTGGGAGATTGTTAGCCCTATAAATTAACGCTCTGTTGTTTCCTCAGATCTGCCCTTTTAAACACAGAGTGCGCGGAAACGCTGGTCCACGACCGAACGGAACGGAACGGAGGTTCAGAGCGAGACAGTGAGGGAGGGGAACCCTTGGACAGATCCCTGAATAAGGATAGCTGAGCAGGCTAGGTAGCCGGCAGCGTAGGACGGTGATCCGGGTCGCACGGGCAGCGGCGACCGGGATATTGCTGCAGAGTGCAGCACCTTTTCTTTGTAGTTTTGTTACTGTTTTATTTTTCTTGTTTCTTTGTGCCTTCGATTTTTGCAGTATTGTTTTGAAGCACCTGCGAGTGCGCCTGAACTGTTTACCCTTGCTTGGTATTCCCGTGGTTCTGTTTACCATAGTTAGTAAGCAGACCACGGACCAAAAGCGCCCTCTGCGGGGTAAAGAAACCCAACGTGCCCCTGAAATAAAACTGGGCACCTGTGTGGTGTTTTCAATTACACCTGTCTCTCTCCTGGTCAGTGAATTACCCACACCCCTTCCACAAATCATTTGATTTACACAACATGCCTACCACTTTGAAGATGTAAAATATTTTTTATTGTGAAACAAACAAGAAATAAGACAAAATAACAGAAAACTTGAGCGTGCATAAGTATTCACCCCCCCAAAGTCAATACTTTGTAGAGCCGCCTTTTGCAGCAATTACAGCTGCAATTCTCTTGGGGTATGTATCTATAAGCTTGGCACATCTAGCTACTGGGATTTTTGCCCATTCTTCAAGGCAAAACTGCTCCAGCTCCTTCAAGTTGGATGGGTTCCGCTGGTGTACAGCAATCTTTAAGTCTTAACACAGATTCTCAATTGGATTGAGGTCTGGGTTTGACTAGGCCATTCCAAGACATTTAAATGTTTCCCCTTAAACCACTCGAGTGTTGCTTTAGCAGTATGCTTAGGGTCATTGTCCTGCTGGAAGGTGAACCTCCGTCCCACTCTCAAATCTCTGGAACACATCCCCACAGCATGATGCTGCCACCACCATGCTTCACTGTGGGGATGGTGTTCTTGGGGTGATGAGAGGTATTGGGTTTGCGCCAGACATAGCGTTTTCCTTGATGGCCAAAAAGCTCAATTTTAGTCTCATCTGAACAGAGTACCTTCTTCCATATGTTTGGTGAGTCTCCCACATGCCTTTTGGCGAACACCAAACGTGTTTGCTTATTTTTTTCTTTAAGCAATGGCTTCTATAAAGCCCAGCTCTGTGGAGTGTACGGCTTAAAGTGGTCCTGTGGACAGATACTCCAATCTCCGCTGTGGAGCTTTGCAGCTCCTTCAGGGTTATCTTTGGTCTCTTTGTTGCCTCTCTGATTAATGCCCTCCTTGCCTGGTCCGTGAGTTTTGGTGGGCGGCCCTCTCTTGCCAGGTTTGTTGTGGTGCCATATTCTTTCCATTTTTTAATAATGGCTTTAATGGTGCTCCGTGGGATGTTCAAAGTTTCGGATATTTTTTTATAACCCAATCCTGATCTGTACTTCGCCACAACTTTGTCCCTGACCTGTTTGGAGAGCTCCTTGGTCTTCATGGTCTTCAATTTTTTTAAACAAGTTATTTTTTTCATTTCACTTCCCAATTTGGACTATTTTGTTTATGTCCATTACATGAAATCCAAATAAAAATCAATTTTAATTCCAGGTTGTAAGGCAACAAAATAGGAATAATGCCAAGGGGGTTCAATACTTTCGCAAGCCACTGTATATCAACAGTATTACAAAACTGTAAAGAATACGAATTAGCCATGAAATGTTTAAATCACAATTTGATAAGCAATTCTTTAGAGACAGATGGATGAACAGACATAAAGCCACCCCAGCACAGTGGCTCTCAAAAGTATTCACCCCGCTTGGACTTTTCCATGTTTTATTGTGTAACAACATGGAATCAAAATTGATTTAATTAGGAGCTTTTGCCGATGATCAACAAAAAAAAGTCCATAATGTCAAAGTGAAAAATAAAATCTACAAATTGTTCTAAATTAATTACAAATATAAAACAGAAAATAATTGATTGCATAAGTATTTACTCTCTTGAGTCAATATTTGGTAGAGGCACCTTTGGCAGCAATTACAGCCATGAGTCTATTTGGATAAGTCTCTACCAGCTTTGCACATCTGGACACTGCAATTTTTGCACATTCACCTTTGCAAAATTGCTCAAGCTCCATCAAGTTGGATGAGGAACTTTGGTGAACAGCAATTTTCAACTCCTTCCACATATTCTCAATTGGATTGAGGTCAGGGCTTTGACTGGGCCACTCCAGGACATTGACCTTTTTGTTTTTAAGTCACTCCAGTGCGGCTTTGGCTGTATGTTTGGGGTCATTGTCCTGCTGGAAGATTAATCTTCTCCCAAGTCCCAGGTCTCTTGCAGACTTCAGCAGGTTTTCCTCCAGGATTTCTCTGTACTTTGCTGCATTCACTTTGCCCTCTGTCTTCACAAACTTTCCAGGCCCTGACGCAGAGAAGTATCCCCATAGCATGATGCTTCCACCACCATGCTTCATGGATGGAACGGTGTTCTCAGGATGATGTGCAGTGTTAGGCTTGCTCCAAACATAGCGCTTAGCGTTGAGGCCAAAAAGTTAAAAGAAAAGCTCTGTTTCGGTCTCATCAGACCATAGAATCTTCTTCCACTTGGTCTCAGAGTCTCCTACATGCCTTCTGGCAAACTCTAGCCAAGATTTGATGTGAGTTTTTTTCAACAATGGCTTTCTTTTCGCCACTCTCTCATAAAGGTCAGTTTTGTGAAGCACCCGGGCTATTGTTGCCATATGTACAGTGTCTCCCAGCTCAGCCGTGGAAGACTGTAACTACTTTAGAGTTGCCATAGGCCGCTTGGTGGCCTCCCTGACCAGTGCCCTTCTCACCACGATACTCCGTTTTTGAGGACGGCCTGTTCTTGACAGATTCACAGTTGTGCCATATTCTCCCCATTTCTTAATAATGGACTTTACTGTGCTCCGGGGGATATTCAATGCCTTGGAAATGTTCTTATATCCTACACTTGATTGGTGCTTTTGAAGAACCTTATTCCAGATTTGCTTTGAATGTTCCTTCGTCTTCATGATGTAGTTTTTGTTAATAAATGTACTAACCAACTGTGGGACCTCCCAGAGACAGGTGTATTTAACCTGAAATAATGTGAAACATCTTAATTGCACACAGGTGGACTCCATTCAACTAATTATATGACTTCTAAAGACAATTGGTTGCATGAGAGTTTATTTAGGTGTGTCATAGCAAAGGGGGTGAATACTTATGCAATCAATTATTTTCTGTTTTATAATTGTAATTAATTTAGAACAATTTGTAGATTTTATTTTTCACTGTGACATTATGGACATTTTTGTGTTGATCAATGGCAAAAATTCCTAATTAAATCCACTCTAATTCCATGTTTTAACACAATAAAATGTGGAAAAGTCCAAGGGGGGTGAATACTTTTAAGAGCCACTGTATATCTCCAGAATCCAAAATTCTCCACAACGTTTTCTAATTAGTGTTAATAACAAGAGTCATGACAACTGGATAAGCGGTTATCCATATAAATGCAAAAATGTAAGTGTGACATGGTGACAGAAATTCTTTGAACGGGATGGCCTGACAGTTCTTTCCCAGGGTCAGTCAATCTGGAGGAAGGCGAGACTCCGTTGCAAGCACGTACTGACCCTGGGAAATGACGTAGCAGCTGCAGACTATAGAGAAAGCTGCACTTGTTTACCAAGAGGTCATGCGTGACAGCATAAAAGGGGATGGAGAATCCCAATCTATTCCTTCGCTTGGTTTTTGATTAAGAGAATAGAAGGACCGTGAGAGACCCCAGTGAAAACTGCAATTGAATTTCTGAGCGTTTTGTTTGTTTGTGCTTGTTAGTAATTGTCTGGTTTGTAAACAGCTAGGCGGCTAACACATATCTGGAGCTGTCACCTTGGGCCAGCACAAAGCTGGAACAGCACTACATCAGTCACAAAATGAACCTGTTAGCACCCAGGACTGGTCACCGTGTTCAGTATTAATGTGGGACAGATAAAGTGTATTTATTATTTGGGGTGCAACCCGTTATTATTATTACCTCTGCGCATTACACATTGGTGTGTATTGCAGGGGTTTATTGTTTGGTCACCAGACCTGGATTAAAAATAACATAAAGCCCCCTTTTCCAAACCGGATTACAGTTTTTGTCTGTGTTATTCCTGCACTGCATCACCTCTGCACCTGTACCCACTCAGCAACCTTGTCACAGACATATGCTAAATACTGCTTCATGACAACTGGAAAAGCGGTTCTCTATATATGTGCAAAGATGTGTAAAAAGTAACATACATACGTATGTCCGCATCCACCATATGCCCTCCCCAGGGGATTTCATCCCTGGCTGGGAATAATAAATTAACTAATGAAAGGGAAGCTAGCCCACAAAAACAAATGTTAAATTAGATCTTCTCTGTGACACAAACAAACACACTGAAAAGGGAATGCAAGGTCCTGTTATTCAATGAACAAAACTTTTCTTACAAAGGCAACAGAAATCTGTTTTTCACATGGCCACGGAGACAAAAAAAAGTCATTTTCTGCAGCAAACATAACAGTTTTTTAAGATTGTTAACTGTCTGACTACTGTGGTTTGCTGAAAGGAAATGGAATGCAGTGCACAGAATGCTACTTTAGAAAAACGTTCTAGTCCGTCTCATTTATTATCTACATGTCTTATTTACTCAGACACCTACAGACTTTCAGTAAAGTAAATAGTTTTCACTCTCCCCTGTATTGATATTCTGGGTATATTTTTACAGACTACATAGGCTGTCAGTTATGACTTCTTTCATGTCGTGATCTCTGGAAATGTTTAGGTTTCAACTACGTCAATCGATGCATTTGCAGAACCACAAAGGACATGCTATCTACAGGAAGAGATGAAGAGTTTGATAAATGCCACTTTCAACTAGGCTTTGAGACTGAGTTTTGTATAGTTCGATCTTGGACGGCTCTTAATCAAGACCCAGCTTTGAAAATACCTGAAACAGGTAGGATCACTTAACATAGTCTGCAATTAATGTGCGTTGTTTTAGGTAACAAAAATGTGTTTAATAAGGACTCTAAAAATACAGCTATTCTCTTACTATGGCTATTCCCAGTAAGAGTTGGACAGTTAAAAAGAGGCTATATAGGTATAGTCTTCAATAAAAATGTTTTAAAGAGCAATTGCAATAAGTGCAATTGTTTTCTATTAGATCTGTACACTGTATACTATGTATACTATACACTGCCCTAAAACACACGTTTTATCCTGTATTGGAAAAGGGTATGTTTTTATACTGTACAACTGTATCGTATCTATTATTATTTAATCAAGCAGTTTGGTAAAAGAAAAAACATACCGACATAGTTTACTTAACCACTGCTGTGCAAGTGGTGCAACTGTCCTGTTAAAGTAACCCCACGTTCTATTATATTAGTTTCACTTCCTTCTGCCAGGTGTCTGGATTCCATTTTAGTAAGAGTGATGAAGAGGGAAACTGCATTCAGATAACCAGTGAGGTTTCAGGGGAAGTTGTGAGAAGATGTGTCTGTTAGATAAGGTAAGAACGTTTTACTTTATGTGACAAAACATCATTTTAGCACTGGAGGAATTCCGCTTTGAAATCTATTATTTTTTAACATGTTATCTTGGAGGTTCACCCTAATTAGTAAGAGGCTGCCTCTAATCACCTGGTGCTATTTGATTTCATTATGCATTTTTAATTTGTTCATAGCAGGGGCGCTAAAACCCCAAATCAAAAATAAACAACTCAGACATGTGGAGTAGTGGCTTGTACCGCAGGTAGTTTTAGAATTGTAAATGACGGAGAAACTAACTTTTTTAATCTAGTTCAAAGTAGCACAACAATATAATTTCTTCCCATCTGTGCAGGCCTGATTTTTAACTTCCCGCCTGTGTTTATCGATAATGAAGATGAATTGGTCTTCTTCGGAAGCTGATCACAGTGAGTACTGCGCAGTCAACGACCAAATGGAGCCGTTCACTTACTTCTACTACATGATCTTCTTGACTGGAATCATTGGGAGCTCTGTGGCACTGTGGGCATTCAAACAGCATGGCAAAAACAACAGCCAATGCATAAACATTTACCTGCTCAACCTACTAACTTCAGACTTCTTACTGACTCTGGCCTTGCCTTTTAAAATTGCTGTTGACTTAGGCATTGCCCCTTGGAAACTGAAGATCTTCCACTGCCAGTTCTCTGCCTGCCTCATATACATAAACATGTACGCATCCATTACATTCTTAGCTTTTGTGAGCGTAGATCGGTACCTTCAGATAACTCAAAGCTCAAAACTGTTAAGGATACAGAATGTGGGATTTGCTAAAATGATGTCTGGAGTCGTGTGGGGTTTGGTGCTGTTCATCATGGTCCCGAACATGCTAATTCCCATCAAGACTATAGAAGAAAAAACTCTGGTCACCTGCGCCGAATTCAAACAGGAACTTGGGCTCAACTGGCACATACTTACAAATTTCATATGCATCGCTATATTTCTGAATGCTTCGGCCGCTATACTGATTTCAAATTGGCTTGTCTTGAAGCGCCTATGTCGAAAAAGGAACTACGAGAACCACCACAATGTAAAGCAGGCTATGTTCAATATCCTGGTTGTCACCCTAGGATATGTTGTTTGTTTTGTTCCGTACCACATCGTTCGAACCCCGTACACGTTTACACAGAACAAGGTCATCACCGACTGCTCGCTGAAGCGCTCGCTGTTTTTAGCCAAGGAAAGTACCTTGCTGCTGTCGGTGCTAAATCTTTGTTTTGATCCAGTCCTCTACTACCATCTCTCACACTCCTTTAGACAAAAGGTCTCTGAGGCATTCAAGCCACAAAGACAGCCTTCCAAAAAAACACAGTTCCGGCTGAAAAATGAAACGTGTTCAATAAAAGAAAAAGAAACCTTAACAACTGTAGAAAATGACCTAAAATAATGTCTTGTTCTATTTGTTCGCTTTCATTCTTGGATGTATAAATAAATCGAGACATTTTTGCTCTCACATGACTGTCGTAGTGTTGTACTGATGTATATAATTGGTGAATATTTACAACAAAGTAACTCATGTGGATATTCTGACTACTACCTTAAGAATTTAAATGTCATATCATTATATTTAGTACTGTATGAGCAACCATCAATACATCACATTACAACTTGTACTGACGTATATATATATATATATATATTATATATATATATTATATATATATATATATATATATATATATATATATATATATATATATATATGAGCTTTAATTTAGTAAATCCATGACTTGGAAATTATATTGTAATGTATAAAATACTGAGATATCAGATTGGAAAGCAAAATGTTCAAAAAGTTGAATGCTCTCTAAATTACTACTGTAGATAGTTATAGCAGAATTGTTAAGAAAAACTGTGTTATACACTCAATAAATAACTGATATTCTTGTGGGCTTGTCTGATTATTAAAAAACAGTGATAAACTAGTTTTAAATAAATCTGCCACTTGAACTGAGATATTGTATGCAGGAACTTCAGACAACAGAGGAAGTGATGAGTGCTGTCTGGTAAGCACCTGTGGCATGCTACAGGGAGCTGTCTGATTCTAAAAACCTTCTGTTCTGTTTTTAAAGAAATACCTTATACCCTCTGAAAAGCATAGCATTTATCTTTTGTGTGTTTATTACATTGTGCTGTGTGTTTCTAATCATCGTTATTATTTCCTGTTTCTGCACTCACAGATACTTGCCAGGTTTAAGTCACCAGAGTATTTACCTTTGGGGCTGTTTCTGAGTAAACCAGAGCAAGGCTCTGTGGAGTTGCCAGTATAAAAGTGACCACATTATGACCGCTGATAAGGTACAGCAACCTGGAAAAAAACCTTGTGAATGGTGCTATAATAAATGACGTCTATTGTTGTCTGCTGATGGATTCACACTTGAAAAAGGATAGAGAAAATGACTTGCTTTTCAGATCTAATAGTCGACAGCTAACCTTTGGATTTTCTTTGTATTCTAAGTCATCTGTTTGCCAGTAATAATAAAAAAAAACTCCAGCATTACTCAAAGCACACCTACAGCGAATTTTTGCTTGACACCGAAAGATAACAAAATTAACCGCCACGATTATTTGAATGTTTCCAACAAAACAGTATGGGCTAGATACCGAAAAGTATTTACTGCAAAACCAACATTAACAAAATTAAATTGTAAACAACCCACCTAATAACATTTCCAAATCAGAAATAAATCATTAAATTTAGAATTGCACATGGTGTTTTTTCCTTTCAGACAAAAATAAATCTAATGACGATTTGGAGTAAATACTGTAGCTTTGAGAATATGACCCTATGTCTACAAAGTATTTGCAATATTTTCATTGAACTATTTGCAATATTGTCATTGAGGAAGCGGTTCTATACTGCTGCAATGTTAACAGCCACAGTTTTTTTAAGTTAAAATGTTACTTACCAGAGGTATAGGGAAGTGTGATGCATACTGTAGATGACGAGGCAGGTCGTAGAAGGATGGAAATATCGTCTCTTTCTGTCTATCCTTCCTGACCAGTTTCTCCTCTTCAGAGAGGTGTTCTTCTTCAAGCAAACTCTTCAAATTATCACAAGCCGTGGGCATTGGGGACAATATCTAAGAATCAAAAAGAAAAAGCTATGAAATGACAGTGAAGAACACACATTTCATTTTACATACTTTAACACTGATCACATTAAAATTATATATGATTAATTAAAAAACATTCAAAACAAGATTATTTATTTGATTAACAGTGTCATTTTTTTTTGTATATTCCCAACAACATTATTGTTTAGCTTTGTGAGAGAACTGTTTTTACTCAGAAGAAAGACACAGAAGTATGTTGTTTTTTTTTTTTGTTTGTTTTTTCTGGTAATAAAATACCCAACTGCATTCACTATAACAAACATTTAGTCAAAACATCTCTGTGAACACCTCCAAGTCATATTTTTAACCATATTTTGGTTATAAAAATGTTTGTAGTTATAAATATCTGAAATGACTGAATATAAATTGTGGAGGGAGCTATGGTAAAAAGGGGGTGTCACAGAGACGGCCGAAGTGGGCGGCGTCAGAACCAGGAAAGGTAATGAAATATACAAAACACAGGACGGATGAAAAGAAATGATGAAGACGCCTGTTGGCGCCGGTTTATTACAAAATAAAAGGTTTAACAAACACGAAAAACACAGGACACGGCACTCTACGCCAAAATAAATAGACAAACGAAAACAGACTGAACTTAACAAAACGGTGCACGGACAGACACTGACAAACACGGTGAGCGGATACTTTGTTATTATTATTACTTTTACTTATTTCCTCCGTCTCCAATCCCGTTCTCCGCTCACCGAACACCCAACAACCAGTATGTGCCAACGTGCATCTATATATACTATTGTGCTGGGATTCAATTACCAATTAATTATTCACTTGAATCCCAGCACGTGAATTAATAAAGTGCAATTCCCCGTGCTCACATATTACTACATTTTACTTGCACGTGAAGTGCTGTGCAATCCTCGTGCCTAAATACACATATACATTTTTAAACACTCGTGTTACACAGACCCGTTTATATCCCGTGTACCAATGTCTATACACCAACATTTAAACACACCACACGCAACACATAACAGATAATATCCACAGGGGCGGGCACTTTGTTACAGGGGGGCTTTGACCTGACCGTACTGAGCAATACAAAATGTTTACTTTACAAGCATACGATAATAACAATTTACATTCCAAAACATATTGCTTTTCATTCGTGTTTTGAGGCCTTTTGACCAAGGGAAGGAAGGCACAGGTATACAAAGATTACATTTCTAAGTAGGTTTAAATGCAGCAGGCTGGTTTGAAACTGGCTGCTACTTTTTTTCCTAGTCATTGACAGGTTCAGCGGCTGACCTATCTGAACCATTTTATTGCTTTACATTCTATAGCAAGTAAATAAATCATCCTCTGTGATGGGACTTTTTAAAACCACTTCCCTTTGACTTGTGATGCTGCAGTGCAGCAGACCACAAACTCTGAAACTACCCTCTTGGAGGTCTGCCTGTGTTGTATTCATCTGTTTGAAGTTTTTTTTTTTTTTGGTAATTGGGTTGGGGAGGATTTTAATACTTTTTTTTAAATAGAGAAAGTAAGTGGGCTTCAACATACTGCAAATTCTGAACTGAAGTCAGTTTTAAATTCACCCTTGTCCACATCATGGAAGAGATAAGTAGTTCCTGAATTGATATCCACTTGTTCCCCAAACCCGCCTTGTTCCTAAAATCAATTCAAAATATGAAATAAATTAAACAAAATATTACTTTTTCAAAAATAATTATAAGACATTAACAAAAAAGTGTGGATTATTACTGCAGGTTTTATTTCAGTACTATTACATATATCTTAAGATATCTTTGTACTGTTTTACATTGTTAGGGTGTAATCAATAATCTATAAATGAACATATAAAATTAGCTGGTGGGTATTATTATTTCCAGGTATTGTAAAGCAATAAAATGACAAGAAAGGATATGCAAGTGCAAGTCTAAAAGACTCAAGTTACAACATTAACGGAATAAAGGCTTGGGTGGAGATTCGTAATTTAAAATAATAATTGTTGCATTGTATATATTTCTACCTTAGACATTGACATCTCCTATAGGATGAGGATAATTCAGTGGGAAAGTTATTGTTTAGCCAAACATACATGGGAGGGATGATTCACAAGCTAAACAAATGCTAGTTTTCACCACACATTTTCACAAACCACCTTTACAGTCCTTTACAACTGCAATCCTTTGCAAAGCCCCTCACCTCCATTTTCACATGGAGGTCTTTAGAATAGGACTCCTCTGTGCGAGACGTCTGTGTCCTGACAGGAGATAGGTCCCCTCTGGATATCAGCATGCACATGTAGGCATCGTGGGAAAAGACGTCATGGCGGATAAACTCGCTGAAGAGCAGCACCAGGTTCACAAACTCTGTGTTCTTACCAGCACTGTGGGGTTCAGCTGGGAATGAATGGAGAGGCACACAGTCACTGTCCACTTTAGAATGAACTGAAGTATTCACAGTGAGTGGCCAAAGTGGCTCATTAAATATATGAATTAATGTGTGCATTTATCGCAAAAAAAAACAAAAAAAAAACACATTCAGGATCAATTTAAATCTGATATAAGCTCTGTACAAATCCTGACAGCAAGAAATCAACACTAGGAACACGCACACTACTGCATGACTAATGATACACAGTGCTAAGACAGGATTGCAAATACAAACCAGGTATAAAACCATACTTGACTTTCTACTAGTTTTTGTTTTAATTTATAGCTTCAGAAATCTGTTAAAATGAATGCTTACTTAATAAAGGTCCCTGCGTATCCAAAAACACAAGACAAACGTTCTGAAAGACAGGCACACTGGATCCGGCAAGAGAAGCTGAAGAAATTGATTCTTTCTCATCCAGGACCTCTGACTCTCCACACCTCTATTAAGGGAAGCAATGTGCAACAGTAATCAGTGTACACATGGGCTTTCCTCTGATAAGAAAGGTCGGAAGGTGCCCTATTGCAATGGTTACCACTTTCTGATTTAAGTAGCTGGGTTTGTTTTTCATGAACCTCAAAAAAAAATCTTAATTCTAATACCTTTAACAAAGATCAAAGTTTTCTAGCATTTACCCACTGTATTCAGTTCAAAGAAGCACACTTTGCAAGATAAACTGTTTTCTGACTCCCATCATACAATATAACAAGGCAGCAGTGTATTAGATATCAATGCGATACTAATTCATAACACAAAAGACAGTTAACAGGCGCACAGGAGCCTTTGTACAGCAGCTGATAGATTTCGTAAACGTTCCTAACAGGCTGTGCAGAAAGTGCAGGCCTCACCTCAGCCTCCATCTCTTCCTGTCTCTTTTCCAGCAGTTTGGCAACGGCCGCGGCTCTGTGCTTCCCGGAGCGCTTGCTGCTCACGACCCACTCGCACAGCAGCGTCACCACTGCCTCATCGTGCGAGGACACAGGCTGTTGCTGCTGGGAAAAGGTAGGTGTTGTTACGGAAACAAGTTGCCGGAAGGGTGGACGACAACATATACTGAAGCACCACAAACATTATTTACAACAGCTTCACTATAAGGGGTTTTTTGCATTGTTGTTGCTTGTTGTTTACAAATGTCCATTTTAAAAAACGCAAACACACATTTCTTTACATACTACAGTTCTGTTTGTGAACACACCATGTAAATACATACATTATTACAGAACACGTTTCTGTTATTGAGCTAGGCCATATGAGCTAGTCTCAAATAACGGGTGTACTTTGACTGCCCATATAAAAGGTTTAGCACAAAGCATACTGTTCAGAGTCTCGGAAGAGCAGTAAACAATGTTCAAGAAACCACATTACAGCTGATGTGGCAAAAAGTCTGCAAGTAAAATATCACAGTTTTAATGTATGTTTTGTTTGTTTCAAGTTAGAATTTGTAACATTAAAAATGTAATTCTGGAATGCATACTGCAATGTAAAATAACTTATTTTTTATTGCTAGGTTTTAAGGATGTAGAAGCACTAATAACATTATTCTCTTTCTAACCACTGGCTTTACCACAAGAAAGCTGCAACAATACAGTAGCTGTAGTATTGCAAGAGGCACGAAACATCACTTTCAGTTCAGCTTTATCAGTGTTGCCTATCACTTTGAAAAGAGCAGCAATAAACTAGTCATATGCACTGCAGAATCATATCACTAGACATTTAAATTAGCAAACACCTGAGGATGCAGTGTAGTCACAGCACTAAATCTAAAGCATGAAATGACATAAGCCATTATAACTGGAGATCTGTGAATATAGTGCTCCCCCTTTACAATGCTGTAGTTAGGAGCCATAGTTAAGAGAACGTGCTATTTGTGTTACGCCTTATAACGAGAATACTAGTGTTAGCGTAATGGCATTATGGGGCAAATGGGAGCCATGACTTTACCACCTTATAACCTGTTCTGCAGTACAAAGGGTAGCCTTATAAAGGGGTAGCACTGTACCAAGGTTATCACACAGTGTAACTCTCATACAGCCTTTTCACTGAAGCTCAGTGATATCTCAGGGCCACTTTTCTAAAAACAGAGCTCTTAATTCCAACATGGACCTACAAGTTAACAGTCATTTAAATAGTAAGTTCCTTACATTATAGTCACAATGAAATTCTGATAGTAAAAGCCTAGGTTACATATCATAGTGATTTACTGGAGTATAGCACTGTGACGGAAAGACAATGAGTTCTGTTGGTAAATCTCCCTCCCGACCTGAGAGGGCGCTAAAGAACGGGAGGAGAAGTATCTGGAAGGGCTGGCCATTTCAGGGGCCGGGAAGTCGGTCAGCCTGGAAAGAAGCGAGACTCTGGTGTAAAACCGTACTGACCTGGTAAACAAGGGGCAGCTGCAAGCAATAAGGCAGCTGCAACCGTTTACCAAGATGTCATGTGGGATTGCATATAGGGGCCAGGGTAACGCTGATCTTTTCCTTCGTTTGGGTAAAGCTCAGCAGAGAGAAGAACCGAGAGAGGAGCTCTCATTAAGAAAGAGACGTGTTACATGTTTTGTGTCGTGTTTTGTCTGTGTTGTAATTGTCCGTGTTTTGCACCACCAGACAGTTAAAGCACAAATCCAGAGCTGTAGCCGACGGTCAGCACGATCCTGATCACCAGTGCACAACTGTCACGAAATACCCGTGTCTGCACTCACCCAGGTCTGGTGACCGTGTGTTCGTTTCTGTTGGGACTATGCCCTGTTTTGTTATCCCCGTGCTTTACACATAGTTGTGTATTGCCAGGGATTTATTATTTAACGGTCACCAGACCTGGAATGTAAATAAAAGCAGTTCCACAGGATTACAATTGTCTGCCTTTCACTCCTGCACCGCATCACCGCTACACCTGTTCCCCATTCACCAGCCACTTAGCCCCAGAGGTCCTAAGCAAATGTCAGAGGAAACAATCAACATATTAAATCATGTATGTTACACAGAGCGAGACATCTGCAGGGGCTACTTTAAAGCAATATGCAAGTACAGTAAACACTTGGCTTACATTCAGAGTGACTCAGATAAACATAAGGGCAACTCCCTCTGACTTACATCAAGGAAAGGTAAAAAGTACTTCTTCTGACCACTATTAAAACCGAAATGCCTTCAGGTAAAACTTTTAAAATAAAAATGTTTGTTTTGCTTTTAATGTGGTTTCTGGTCAAAAGGGAAATGGGAAAAGAACAGAGAACAAACACCAATTCTAGAGAACCACGATATAAAAAGCATTATGGTCTGGAAAAATAAAAACACACATATCATGCAGGTGTAGGTTCATACAACATATTCTGGGGGGTACTGAGTCCCCTATATGGGCCATACTCCACTATAGGTGGGCTTACCATATGACTCCAGGACAGTTTGGGACAGTTCAGAATGCAGTGTGGTTGAAAAAAGCTTGAACTGTCCCAAACTGTCCTAGTGTACATAGAGGCATATGGTAACCCTAACTATAGGGGTTCAGAAAGCATGTAATAGACATTCCTACATTTAAAAAGTCTTTACATCAAGTTAAAAGAGTTAAGATACAAACATACTGTGACATTGTGAAGAATTGGATGTGCTATTCTGCAGTATTATAGGAATAAAGATGAAAATGGGAACTTCAACAAACAATGGAATTGGAGTGGTTAGGATGCATGTCCATACCTCCTGGCTATTTTTGTTTTTGTTTGGCCAAAAGATCTTGTGGTACAAGGTGTCCAGGGAGTTGCTGGAGTCTGACCTGTCGAAGCAATGGCGATCCAGCACTTCTAGTGTGTGCAAAACCTTACCAATAGTAAACCCTGCAGCAAGAGAAAAGGCATCGTCTGAAACGTTAAAAAAGAAATAATTAAAATCTCAGTGCTTAATACTGGAGATTCTAGCTCATTGTCTTATTTCTTTGCAACACTCTGCAAACAACCTTTAAACAACGAAAGCAGAAAAAAAGGGCTGACAACCATTACCGAATGGGAAGAGCTCTCTCTGTATATAAAAAAGCTGCCCTATCAGGGCCCTGCTGTGAGGGGAAGTCCCTCCCACCTCCTGCTGAAGAGGGACCTCCTCGCAGTAGCATATCGCCATTTTCTTTAGAAATCAAAGGTCAGCTGGGGACACGACCTCAAACGGTAATGGCTGTCATTCTCTTTCAGGGAACCAGGGTTATGGTAATAACCTAACATTCCCTTTCAATGGAATGACAACCATTACCGAATGGGAAGCTGTACCAAAGCTGTCGTGGCTCCAGATTACAGACAGTACAGCCTCATGGTAGCCTCAGAGCCCACATGACGCCTAAGGGCATGCCCCTGGTAGAATGGGCGGTAACGTCCCCCGGTAAGGGTGAGTCCGTCTGTTCATAAGCCAAGCTTATAGCATCTGCCACGCAGTGCGCTAGACGTTGCTTCGATAGGGCCTGACCTCTACAGCGGGACCCATAGCAGACAAACAGCTGGTTGAACTGTTTCCAGGATGCCGTCCTATCCAGGTAACAGCGCAGAGCCCAAACTGGGAAAAGCGTGTGCTGTCTACAGTCCTCCTCTGACTCGTAAGGGGAGGTCTGAAAGTTTCCAAAACCACTGGTTGGTTTACATGGAATGAAGACACCTCCTTTGGCAAAAAGGCTGGATTTGTTCTTAATGTTACCCGCGAGTCATTTCCAGTGAAAACCATACATGTGTCATCAATGGACAGCGCATGAAGCTCACTTACTCGTCTGGCAGATGTAATGGCTATTAAAACACCACCTTCAAGGAAACAGGGCGCAGTTCTGCTGACGCCATGGGCTCGAATGGGGGACCCGTAAGGACCCGCAGAACCAGTTCTAGATCCCACTTGGGGACCATACTTTTCATGAGAAGACAAAGCCTCTGAGCCCCTTTAAGAAATTGCACTGCCAGGAAATGTGCCCAAGGGGACACAGAGTCAATTTTGTCAAGGTGTTGAAGGAAGGTTAATATCGTCTCAATAGGGCAGGTCACAGGGTCATGACCTTCGGCAATGCACCAGTCTTAGAAAACCTTGCATTTGTATGAGCACTGGGCTCTAGTGTTTGGCGCCCTAGCAGACTGTAGTGTTTCTACTACTGCATCTGGCAAACCTCGTCTGGATAGACGGCTCTGTTCAACGGCCAAACCCAGAGTTGGAGCTGGGCTGGGTTTGGGTGCCATAACAGCCCCTCCGCTTGGCTCAGGAGATCCTTGAGCAGCCACGGTTGACCCGACAACATGTCGGAGAGGAGAGCAAACCAGGGGCGTCTCAGCCATCTGGGTGCACCAGCAGAACCTGTGCTCTCTCCACCCTGATCCTCTCTAGAGTCAGGGGTATTAATGGTAGCGGAGGGAGCCCATACAAGAGCCCCTGTGGGGTGATCTAGCGCTTCTTCTCCCAGAGGGCCCCCGTCTCTCTCCATGGAGACCCATAGGGGGCAGTGAGTGGACTCGGCTGTGAAAAAAGGTTGACTTGTACAGTACAAAACCTCTCCCAAATCTGTTTCACCACTTGAGGATGCAATCTCCATTCCGAGCTGTCCGGGGAGGTGAACCACCCTGACGGAACGCAAGTTTCTGTGCTTCCAGGACCGGAGTCTGTGCGCTGTGTGGTGAAGGCCCGGCAAGCGCAGGCCGCCTTGGTGGTTTAAGTAGGCTACCACTGTAGTACTGTCTGTCCGGACCAGCACATGTTTGTGTACTACCTGCTGGCGAAAATGAGATACCGCCAGGTTCACTGCTTGCACCTCTTGGGCATTTATGTGTGCTTGCTGCCAATGTCCCTTCCACTGACCTCTTATTCCTCTCCCATTCCAGACCGCTCCCCAGCCGAGGCTGGAGGCGTCTGTAGTGACCACTTCCCTTCTGTGAGGGGATCCGAGGGGAGATCCGAGGCGCAGATTGCCAGGACGGAGCCACCACTCCAATGTCTTCTGGCATTATCTGGACACTCGCACCAGCTGGTACCAATCTCGGACCGGGTGCACCTTGAGCGTATTTACCCAGGCTTGAAGAGGGAGCAATCTCAGCAGCCTTAGTGGAAGGATTCTCGAGGCGGCTGCCATCAGCCCCAACAACGTTTGATATATTTTGATGCAGGAGAGCATCCTCTCTGAATAGGCAGAGTGTGGCTTCCAACGACTAAATCCTGTCTTCCGACAGTGAGGCAAGCATGCTCACAGAGTTCAGTTTTATCCCCAGAAACACTGCGGACTGAGACGGTACGAAGGTGCTCTTCCTTAGCTTCGCCACATGATCCTGTTTTGTGTGAGCCTTGGCACGTGCTTTGGAACACGCGCAAACTAGCCAATCATCCAGATAGTTCAGGATCCGAATACCCCACAGCCTGAGTGGAGCCAGTGCTGCATCCATGCACTTTGAGAAAGTGCGGGGCGCCAGCAAGAGGCCAAACGGCAGCCCGCAGAATTTGTACGCGTTGCCTTGAAAGGAGAAGCGCAGATACTTTCTGTGCGCGGGACGGATCGGGACATGGAAGTAGGCATCTTGCAGGTCGATCAATGTGAACCTGTCACCCAGCTGGATGGACTGGAGGACACGATGTGCTGTCAACATGCTAAAATTTCTCTGTTTGAGGAACAAGTTGAGGACCTTGTGGTCCATAATAGGTCTGAAACCACTGTCCCCCTTGGGCACCAGGAAGTACCTGGAGTAAAAGCCGCTGAGGGCATTGCTTGGGTTTACCAAGGGCACAGAGTTCTTCTGTTGAAAATTGGCGATCTCCTGTTGAAGGAGTATCATGCTCGCAGGTTTGATGGTGGTGAGG
Organism: Polyodon spathula; assembly: GCF_017654505.1. Lineage (NCBI taxonomy): Eukaryota > Metazoa > Chordata > Actinopteri > Acipenseriformes > Polyodontidae > Polyodon > Polyodon spathula. The sequence continues at coordinate 33,874,032 of NC_054544.1, forward strand.
AGCACACCCTTGAAGGTTGGCGGACCTAAGCGGAATTGTAGAGCGTATCCGTGTCTCACCTATCGATAGCACCCAGGAGTCCTAGGTGCAGTCTTGCCATGGGTCGTTTCCTTGGGTCAGTCCAGTTGTGAGGGGTTGGTGGCAGTCGGGGCCCCCCAGGGGCAGTCTCCCTTGAGCTTGGGAGGGGGCGGGTCTTTCGTAGGCCCCAGCCTCGGTCTCCAGCCAGAGAACCAGTTACCCCCGGCCGGCGGTGGTCCCTTGCTGCCGTCTCTTCCTCTGCCTGCTTGCTTGTTCTGGGGTGGAGGGCGGCGTTCAGGACCAGTTGCCCCTGCCGTTTGTGAAGGCCACCTTGGGTGCTGGCGGTAGGAAGGGAGAAGAGAGAACCTCTGTGACCCTGTGGGACCTCTCAAGGTTCACATCAATGGTAGCCCCAAACGTTTGCCCCGGTGTAATAGGGGTATCCAATAACGCCACCTTCTCGGTCTCTACCACCTTGGCCTGAGTTAGCTACTGGTGTCTTCAGACGGTTACCAGCGCCGCTAGAGACCTGCCTGATGCCTGACCTAACTCCCCCATTAGGTCAGTCATCGTCCTTGTTACCGCCAGTAGCTCCCCTGTGTCTGTCTCCGTTGACCTCTCCTGCAGCCTCTCAGCCAGCTGCATCTGGTACAAGACCAGTATGGCCATAACATTGGCGGCTCTAGTTAACAGTGCCGTGGACGCATATGCCTTTTTTTAGCTTCGTGTCTGTTGTTCTGCACAGCTTGGAAGGGCAGGGAGGGTCTTGTCCCCTTTGGTAAGGGTGGACCCCTGCATCTGGGCGGCGACCACCTCACCTCTATGGACGGATATCTGCGCCTTTGCACCGGTGGCGGAGAAGGTGATGGTGATCCAGGAGTGTCCCTGGTCACCGTGGCTGGCGGGGTACTTGAGGAACTTTGGCTGGGGCTCTGAACCACCGATCTCACCTCCCTTGCTTTGGGGAGAGAGACTCTGCTGGGGAGAGGGTTAGGGTTAGGGTTAGGGTCTTCTTGAGAACTTGCGACAGGGAGAGCAGTCCAGCTCGCCCCCCAGCGCCCTGGCCGCATGGTCTGACCCTAGGCATCTGGCGCAGGTTGAATGCTCGTCCTGCTTGGGGAGCTTTGCTGTGCACTGGTCGCACTGGTGGAAGACAGAGGAGAATCCAGTGGAGCACACCGACATGGTGCGGGCTGTGACGAGCGAAGCGTCGGTGCCGAGCATAATAACTGGCGCCAATTAACAGGCGTCTGTGTCAGAGTTGAGGATGCACCGATTGGTGTCGGTGCCCAGAGAGCACGGACGAAACCAGGCTGATAATAAGTGCGAGTATAACGGCTTCAGCATCGAGAACACACGGTCAGTGCCCAGTCAATCGGTGCCAAGGTCGGTGCCGAGAACGACCGCAGTTGGTGCCCAGTCTATCGGTGCCGAGACTATCGATGCTGAGTCAATCGGTGCCGAATCAATCGATGCCGAAGTCAGTGCCAAGTCTATCGGTGCCGAGGTCGGCGCCGCACAGAACGAGGTCGGTGTCGAGTCAATCGGTGCCGAGTTCAATGTTCTGACCGGTGCCGAGTTCAATCGGCATCAGAAGCGGCGCTGAAGATTTTTTCCACTGGTGCTGAGCAATCTGCGTCGGGGTCGGCGTCAAGGCTGTTATCCAAGCCGGTGCCGAGTTAATTTGGCATCAGGGTCGTCGCCGAGGAGAGCGCGGTCAATGCCGTGCTCATCTAGCTGCAAGTAGTTGAGGCTGAGTAAATCGGCATAGGGGACGGGACCCCAAGCCCGCAGGGTCACCCTACAGTACAACAACAGTTCAAAACACGGTTGAAAAACTACACAAGGTAGTGGAACAGATAGTAATGGCTGCTTGCCAATCTCAAAAGAGGGGTCGAAACTAGTCAGTAAACTGATGCGAGAAGAAGGCAGGAGCACTCTCAATTAACGCTCAAAAGTGTAATATTACCATGTACAAAAATAATTTGAAGGTTTAAAACCAACAAATCATCCAAATTCGGACAAAGAAAGCACAAGGTAATCTGTCTCAGTGAAGTGAGAGAGAAAATGGCGATATACTACTGTGAGGATGTCCCTCTTCAGCAGGAGGTGGGAGGGACTTCCTCCTCAAAGCAGGGCACTGATAGGGCAGCTTTTTATATATATGCTCAGTGATTGCTGGTCAGAGATGGCTCTTCCCATTTGGTAATGGTTGTCATTCCATTGAAAGGGAACTGGATTTAGCAGACTGCTGCCCCCTAGAAGTGGTTTTTGAAACTGCACCCAAATCAACTCAAGACCGACTGAACCCTACTGGGAACAAGCTCCTGAGCTCCATGTGGAAATAATCTTCCTCACTACCTACCTGCAGCAGACTCATGGCATTTGTCGAAAGACCATCGGACCTCCACAGCCCTCCCTCGCTGCTTGATTTGCTGCTCCACTTCGTATATACTTGCTCTCACCTAAGAGGGAAATGAAAGATCATCGTATTCTCTCATGTACAAAATCCGTATCCAACCTCTGAGACATTCTAAAGAACAAGTCTGGCTGCCCACAACATCACAGCAGGCATTTCTAATGGTTGACAGGTGCTGTACAGGTTCCCCGCATGCTCACCTGCTGGTTAAAGACAGAGTTCTCTCCTGGCATGGGCAAAGCAGACGGGGCCACAGGGAGCAGGTCCAGAGGGGAGCCGGGGGTGGGACTCCTGCTCTCATTAGGGCAGTAATTCCACACCAAGGCACTGGGACAGCAAAGGGTTACTGTCTGCAAGAGAAAACTTCACTTAAGAAAAAAATATAACACACTATCTGGTGTTGCAGTGTTTCATTAAATGACATTAGTACAGTTTAAAAGTATTGCTGTATTTCATTCTTATTACAGTTTTTTTTTTTTTCTAGGTAACGCACACGTGGTTAATAAAAATGTGACCAAAAGCATGAAACTCTTTTGTAATGATATTATCAGTATAGGGCACTTGAAATAAATTACTGGTAGTGTAAATACCAGTAATTTCATTATTCAATTATTCAATTTTTTTACTAAGCTAAAGATTATGAACCTTGCTTTTAGTTTACATTCATACAAGATACATTGGCTAACTAAAAATGATCCTTTTTAGGTAGCTCTCGATGGGAGACAGTATGAGGCCATACCTGCATGACACAGCTTAGGCCGTAGATGAGTGGTCGGTGCTGGGAGCAGGAATTCCAGTCTGCCAGGCCTGACTGTGTGGAGCTCACCCCAGCGTTGGGGGCACCGCGCGAAGGGAGGGTTGGTCCTATTACCACGTGTGGGGAGTGGGCTGAGACCAGGCCGTGGTTCTCACTCAGCAACAGAGACAGTCGTCCAGCACAGAAATAAGCAAGGCGACGGGACAGGTAGGCTGACTGAACAAAATCTTCAGAGTACTGGAACAGAATAAAAGTGTTAAAGCACTGTGCTGCTTAACTCTTTCATGCATGAAACATTGAAACTAGTTGAAAATAATTTGAAATAGTTTATAGACACTGTGGAAGGGTGGTGGGTAATTCACTGACACAGGAGACAGACAGGTGGATTTGGCAACACCGCACAGGTGCCCAGTTTTATTTTCGGGGTGCTGTTTTTCAGTTTATCCCACAGATGGCGCTGTGGGTCCGTGGTCTGATTTACCAATGATGGTAAACAGAACCACGGGCATACCAAGCGATCGTACACAATACTGGCGCCTTGCAGGTTCTCAAATAAATAACAATGAAAACAGAAGGCAAAAATAACAAGGGACAAAATAACACAATAACAAAACTACAAATAAAAGGTGCTGCACTCTGCAGCAATATCCCGGTCGCCGCTGCCCGTGCGACCCGGATCTCCGTCCTACGCTGCCGGCTACCTAGCCTGCTCTGCTATATTTTTAAGGGGTCTGCCCAAGGGTTCCCCGCTCTCACTGTCTCACTGTGACACTTTCGTGTCTTTTTCTCTCCCGGCTGGTTCTCGGTCCGCAACCAGCGTTTCCGCACTCTCAGCGTGTCTATAAGGGCAGACCTGAGGAAACAGCAGAGCGTTATTTTATAGGACCAACAATCTCCCAAGACTCGCCTCTCAGCCATTCAGAGAGGGGGAAAGTCCACACACCCACTTTCCCACCTCCCTGTGTCACTGCCATGACTCACAGGCGGTTGTTGGGCAACTGCCGCCCTCTTCCTGCAGCCCGTGAATACGCCAGCAGAGTCAGCACAGATCTCTCCCTGGTACAGACACACATATCTCCTAGCCTCATGTGAGGCTATCATGCATTTGTGTCTTCCATATGTCCCCATATAAAGACTAGAGAGAGTTTTTTGTATCTGTCACCATACAAGGCCGCCATGCATGAGATTGTTAAAGGCACTGTACAGTATTGGAATTGCAGCGGGGCAAGGCGTTACTCCAATTAGGACAAAATACTAACGGTAGCAACCTTTGTTATTTCATTCTTTCTTGATTGTTTTCTTTCTTTCGTACAGTACTTTCCCATCCCAGTTATAATTATTGACATGTGGCTGGCTGGATCTCATGTGCTAGGCAGGTCACCTTTAACCTTTAACAATTAACAACCCCCTCCTTACCTGCAGCATCAGTGGCAGCAACAGTTTAAGGACTTCATCATCACCTGGTCTGACTTTCTCCAAAACATCCAGGATCCACGCCAGGAATTCCTGTTTCTCAAACATCCCCTCCTAAGACAAAGTGTCAAGCAATTCAATGAAAATGTATGCAAACCCACTGCTGCAATCACTTTAAAAGTGTACCAGGAATTCAATTTAGCTGTTCCACTGAACCCAGACACCGCCAAAAGGTTGATCGGCTTAGAAACAAGCTGAGCTCAAAATTAGCATGGGTTTAAATACTAAAGTCGAATACTAGAAGATGTGGTAACTTGGTTGTTCTTACCTGAAACATATAGAACGCCAGCTTCTCATTGTAACCCCACTGCTTCACGGCTTGCTCCACCTCTTGAGGCAGGGGAGCAGAGCTGTTCCCTTGGTTTGGTGTCCCATGGTAAAACTCAGCCAACTTTGCCAGCTGTTCTCTGAGGTACCTGGTGAGTATCTGAGTCCATTCTGTAAACATTTGTTTTATAAAATAACAGAAAGGTAATAATATACAACCCAATCCCACAAACAAAACATGAATTAGCTTATCAGTAGATTACTGCATGCTAACTGCCAACAGCAAAGTTTGTTGTTGTGATTTTAAGATTAGCAAAATATAAAAAACAATGTTACATGCCAAGGTTCTGGAGGGGGCAGACTTTTAAGAATTATATGTCGTCCCCTACCATGCATAGCTTGTTCTTTCACATCTATATGAAGCCTCTAGCTCACCTACAGTGAGTATACTGTTATCAATTGGTGATTAGCTTGACCAAGCAATTCAAGTGAAGACCGTGTGGTAACCTCCTGAATCCATTACCTATAGTCGGGTCTGTTGCTTGTCGTTTCTTAATTTTAGCCTCAGATATTGCAGCGTAATAGGCACAGGTCATCTTGATCAGCCATACTGCTCTTAATAATGGCACAGAATACTTTGCTAAGTAGGCAAAGACCTCCTCCTTCTTGCTAAGGATGGGTACCTGAAAAAGAAGAAGCTGCAACTGTTTAAAAAAAAAAAGAAAGTTTGTCAAAATGCTCCTGCAAAAAAAAAAAAAGGAATAAATCATTTGTAAAAATGAAGAGTTCTTTATAAAAAACAGTAGATCCGTTCATACCTTGAGTTCTCAATAATTGCAATCAACATACCCCCTCATTATTGGATTTAATTAGCTCTACATGGACAGTCCAATCCAATTACAAAAAATGACCTTCAAAACAAATAAACCTCTTTATACATGATGAAAGAGGCTTTCACAGTTTAGACATTTTAATGGACTATATTTTTGGGTGCCAAGGTGTTTTGCTTTTTTTCTGTAAGTTCTAAGGTAGCATTGCACAGCAGTGGAATGAACTATCCTCAGGCTTTAATAGAATTATTTATGTTCTTAAATAACGGAATTGGCAAGAGATCCTCCTTTGCACAAATTGCAGAGAACTACTAAGATGAATGAATTGCTTTCTTTTAAATCACAGAATAACATTTTATTTATTTTCACGCAGAATTTATTTGCTGCGTTTTGTGTACTGTTTCACTTTGATCCGAAAAGTATTTTTCGTTCTTTTAAAGACCAGAACTTGTGAAACATCAACAGACCCTGTGCAACAGTAAAATATCGTTCATTTTGTGACTTGAGAAATATGTATCCTATTGATGCTACAGAAGAGCAGCACTGGAGACAATTTTGACTGTATTGGGAAACATGCCCTCAACACAGTTTCTTTCCTGGTGTTTAAGTGGGATTGATCACACAATGAGCATTCTGCATTCCTCCTTCATTGCATTGCTTTAAATGGAAATGACAGTCAAGTTTTAAACGTGTTGATCTCCTATGTAAATATGGTATTAGCCAACCTAGTTTTTGATGCATTAAAATAATCATCTCATGTGTCAAAGATGTCAAATCTATCCAACTATTGCCCTGGGCTGCATGTCTGCTTTCTGTAAAACTCAATGATATTAGTTCTAGAAACGCTTCATGACTGTCAGTTAAAAAAATTGGCAGGCTGAGCTTGTTCAGGATTCCAATCTTTTTGTGAAATGAGTTACAGGTCCCCAGGGAAGTGAATCATGATACCGGGAATCACTGAAGTGAAACTAACAACGAGAAATTGAACAGTTGGGGGGGGTGGGTGCAACGACACACACACGACAATTTAAAAGAATACTGTATATACCCTCTGAAGTGGAATAATATCTATTTGTTTGAGATTTTCCATCGTAAATCTTCAATAAAATCACATGCCTACTGCTCCTCTTAGAGGTAAACTTTATACTGGCCTCATTACAGAAATTCCACCTTGCTCAGCCACATTGACATGCCAGTGACTCTGTTAAACATGCCAAATATCAGCGAGTGCAAAAACAGTAATAAATTACAATTAAACAAAAAAGGGTAATATTCAGGTTGATAAGCCTTCAGTTTGTTTACTGCACATTTTAGGTGATTATGATATTGGCCTTATTTTACTACTGTCCTAAACAACCGATTTCATATATCGTAACTCTAAAGGCAACATAGATTTTTTCTTAATGTCTAATTCTGAAACTCTCAGACACTATAGCACTGAAGTACTAAAATCAGAATATCCTCTATTTGTGCGATACTGTACTGGAAATGCAGACACAGGACAGTCTGTTGGTAAAAGCTAGAGACAGGCCTACCTTTTTCGCTAAAACAGTGAGAGGTTTGCTTCCAGCCAGCTCAGTAAACCAGTTGTGTATCGCACTGTGTGAGCGTGCAGTGACCAGCCAATAGTTATCTTTGGCATAAATCTGTGGTTTCTTCTTCCCTGTGTCCTGAAAGGTATTCAGCTTCAGCTTTTCTGCTAATATACTGCTGAAATAGGCCCCGATCTATAAAGAGAGACAAGAAAATACTGGAACAATACAGACACAAATGCATGGATAATTGTGTAGTAATTGTTTTGATAGAATAATAAATAAACAATAGGGGTGTGATGTCACTTGTGCTTGGAGTTGCTTTTAAGAAGTATTTATGGGCATTGAATATCTGCCAATAAATACTTAAAAGCAATTAAGAGTGCGAGTAGGAGTGTCAGCACACCCCTAATAAACACATGAATGAATTATTGTGTAAAACTGAAATTAACATTAAGTACATTCATGCCGAGTGAAGACAAATAGCAGTTTTATTCTTCACAGTGGTATTGCATAGTTGGCTGAAATAGGGAACATATCAATCGAGATAGTGTCTTGTCTAAATAGCATAATGGAAACACAATCATCTGGAGATTATAAAAAGACAATTTAAGTAGCTGAACATACAGTTCTGTAATTGCCTGCGACTCCCCACACTGACAGGTTATTTTAGCAGTCATTTTTCTGAAATGTGTCATATTTAAGCATAAGGGACTTGCATGTGTATTTCTGGAACTATGAAACTCTGTATTTAAAGCAGAACAGATCTGCAGGTGTTGAAACTGAGATGAAGAGAGATGGCAGTTGTTTCCGACAGACACTAATTGTACTAAGGTTAACTACTGTGCTATATTAAAAGTGCTGCTTCAGTAAAGTAATTCTTCTTTAGAAAAACACATTGATTTATTTTCAGAAACATAATTGCTAACTTTCAATGCCTTGAGGACCACAAGTCTGCTGTCCTGTAACACGGTGTTTGTTTGTTTTTTTATGTTTGTTCCTACAATGCATTTCCAAAATAAATTATATTACAGTAAAACTATTATCCAAACTAATTAGGACCAGGGATGTTCGGAAAATTGAATTGCTCCGATAAATCGAATTATGACAGTGATATCTTTACATGACAAACAATGCAGGAGCGTATACTAACAACATGGTCTTGCAATTTTAACAGCTTCTTAAATGTGACTATTTTAAACCCCATCTTAAGGCAACCCAGACCTTAGATAAGACAGTGGAAACAATCACAGAAAAGTGTTCCATCATTTATTGGTTTTGACAACATCATATTTAAAATATGAGAGGTTTGTCTTGAGACTGGCAGATTGTAAGATCACTATAAAGCTGCAAATTAGATGGCCGATTTTTGTACATTCAGAGAGACTGATATTCCATAAAATGTTAAATGAGTAAGTCTGAACCCGGAAAGCACTGACAAACACTAACTCAACCATTACAGCAATAAAGTGCTCTATTAACTGGAAGCTAACTCGATGCTGTCTCTGTCGTAAAATAAGCTGACAAAGAAAATAATTCTGTCCATGTCATTACTTTCCAATACTAATAGGTAGGGCGGTAGCTAGCAAGTCAAGCTCTGTATAGCAGACAGCAGGTGTCCTGTGACCCAGTGAAATGCTGCATTCTTTCATTTGAAATGTTAACAATAGAACAGAAAACCTTGATTTCCACTATTTTAAAGGTATCAGCTAACCTTTAGGACCAATGTGGTGGATTGTTTATAAACACCCAATCCACAGAAGTCTATTAAGTTCTCAAAATGAAATGATGAGTGTTAGTCCGTATGTTCTTTGAATAGCTTGATGACTTCACACTGAGGGTTTTCAAAAAAATAAAAACATACGTAGAAACCATTTTCGCAATCCAGAGTGCAGTTTTAACGTACAGTGGCTCTCGAAAGTATTCACCCCCTTGGACTGTTCCACATTTTATTGTGTTACAACATGGAATCAAAATGGATTTATTTAGGAGCTTTTGCCACTGATCAACACAAAAAAAGTCCATAATGTCAAAGTGAAAAATAAAATCTATAAATTGTTCTAAATGAATTACAAATACAAAGCAGAAATTACAAATGCAAAACAGAAAAAAAAAAACTTATGATTGCAAAGTATTACCCCCTTGAGTCAATATTTGGTAGAGGCACCTTTGGCAGCAATTACAGCCATGAGTCAACCAATTGTCTTTAGAAGTCACATAATTAGTTGAATGGAGTCCACCTGTGTGCAACTAAGGTGTTTCACACGATTTCAAGTTAAATACACTTGTCTCTGGGAGGTCCCACAAATCCGAAATAAGGTTCTTCAAAAGCACCAATCAGGGGTAGGATATAAGAACATTTCCAAGGCATTGACTATCCCCTGGACCACAGTAAAGTCCATAATTAAGAAATGGAGAGAACATGGCACAACTGTGAATCTGTCAAGAACAGGCCGTCCTCAAAAATGGAGTATCGTGGTGAGAAGGGCACTGGTCAGGGAGGCCACCAAGCGGCCTATGGCAACTCTAAAGTAGTTACAGTCTTCCACGGCTGAGCTGGGAGACACTGTACATATGGCAACAATAGCCCGGGTGCTTCACAAAACTGACCTTTATGAGAGAGTGGCGAAAAGAAAGCCATTGTTGAAAAAAACTCACATCAAATCTTGGCTAGAGTTTGCCAGAAGGCATGTGGGAGACTCTGAGACCAAGTGGAAGAAGATTCTATGTTTAGCGCAAGCCTAACACCACACATCATCCTGAGAACACCATCCCTACCATGAAGCATGGTGGTGGCAGCATCATGCTATGAGGATGCAAAATACAGAGAAATCCTGGAGGAAAACCTGCTGAAGTCTGCAAGAGACCTGGGACTTAGGAGAAGATCTTCCAGCAAGATAATGATCCCAAACATACAGCCAAAGCCACAATGGAATGGCTTAAAACCAAAAAGGTCAATATCCTGGAGTGGCCCAGTCAAAGCCTGGACCTCAATCCAATTGAGAATGTGTGGAAAGAGTTCAAAATTGCTGTTCACCAAAGGTCCCTATCCAACTTGATGGAGCTTGAGCAATTTTGCAAAGAAGAATGGGAAAAAATTGCAGTGTCCAGATGTGCAAAGCTGGTAGAGACTTATACACATAGACTCATGGCTGAATAACTGCTGCCAAAGGGGGGTGCCTCTACCAAATATTGATTCAAGGGGGTGAATACTTATGCACTCATAAGTTTTTTTTTTTCTGTTTTGTATTTGTAATTTCTGTTTTGTATTTGTAATTAATTTAGAACAATTTGTAGATTTCATTTTTCACTTTGACATTATGGACATTTTTTGTGTTGATCAGTGGCAACAGCTCCTAATTAAATCAATTTTGATTCCATGTTGCAACACAATAAAATGTGGAAAAGTCCAAAGGGGGGGAGGGGGGGGGGGGGGGGGTGAATACTTTTGAGAGCCACTGTATCTGACATATTGTACTTCACTTGCAATAACTTTACATTTCAATGTGGGTAGCCCTGGGTGTATTACTTTTACTGGTTTAACTGAAAAAAGCACTTTGTGCAGAGAAAGCATTGTTGACTCTACAAGGCCCAGCCATTTCCACTGAAGACAGGCTACTGGTTTTCAAACGATAGAACTCAAGGTCTCCACTCTTTTCCATTAGAGATTATTTTCAAAAGCTGCCTCAGTGTTGCTTTGTTCACAATGATTCCTCTCATGCAGTACAGGGATAAGTGAAACAGAGAGTAAATATATTTATAGTTGTTGTATTTTTATTTATTTTTTTCAAAAAGAAGTGCCAACCATAAGGCACTTTATATATTAATATCTCTACAGAGTTAAAATTAGTTAACAGCAATGGCATACCAACCAATGCACGCCCTGCTGATGACTCTCGTAGAGACCAGGTTGGTCTCACACTCAAAAAACTCTTCTTTAAGATTTGACCGCTAATATTATATATCAGATTCCTCTTACACTTTATTTTAAAAAAAGTATTATTGAAACAGAACAAAAAACAAACAACGCGTTTCGACACACAGTGTACCTTCTTTGCAAAGACTGTTAATTAAAAAAAAGCTTTATCATATATCATAGACACCAATCAATTCAATAATTAAACCGTTAATTGAATAACAGCCATAGATATTATTTAAAGTTGCAAGTGACAATTTCCACATATCAGAGCATTCATTAATTGAAATGGTTTTAGAATCAATTATTAAGCCCTATATAGTGAAATTATACAATAATTAAACTCAAAATATATTAGAATATTAAAACACTTTACAATAAAGCCATATATTCTGCTATATGTTACAGCTCATATTACATACAGTAGTTAACTTAAACACAGTTATTCAATACTAAAGACTGGAAGACATTGGAACGTGATTCTCAAACCCGGCCACCTGAAGATTCAAGTTGGCATATAAAGATGAATTAACATTTTTAGAGTCCCAAAGATGTGGTTCCAAAGATTTTAAAGTATAAATCCAAAATGACTCTCTCCTCATTACCAGACGAATTGCATTACCACCCCTCTCAGAAACTGACTTTTTTGAGTCCCATGGTTCATATAGGGTCACACTACAGCATAATGCATGTTGTTACTTAGCACTGCAGCCTTATGTTCTGCTATACGTATTTTTGTTTGTCCTACATAAACTAAGCCACAAGCCCATTTAAGCATATATACCAGAGTTGTACTACAATTGCTAAAACCCTGTATCATGTATTTTTATATAGAAATATAAATAAATAAATTGTAACACATTGTTCTGCAGCGGAGCCACCAGATCTGTGTTGTCCTCCGGCACTGCAGGTCTGGTGGCCTCGCTGTGGATCCACAGTGTGTAAAATGACAGATTGGCAGTAGCACAGTTCAGAGGACACATGCTCCAGCCTCCATTCCCCAAGTCAGCGGGGGGTTTGCAAGCAGTGAGCCAACAATACAAATAATAATTGGGCATACCAAATTGGGGAGAAAAACCAGGGTAAATTAAAAAAAAAAAATAATAATTAAAAAAGCAAGATAAAACTTTTTTTTTTTTAAATTTACACATATAGGTAACATATATCTGTACTGTAGTGTGCAAATGAGTGTATATAAACAGCTGTTAGGTAACAGCAGGAGCTTGCTGGCATTTTGTTTTTTTGTTGCTTTTTTTTTTTTTTTTATGTACGATCTTCAGGATCATGCATGGCAATATAAAAAAGAGCACAAGGCAATAGGAAAAGCAGCTCCAGGCTACTGTTGTTAGTTAATCTCCATGCAAATTGAAAGACTGTGGCATTGCAATGGATGTACATTGTTGTTTTCATATTAAAACTGGGTTACTTAATAATTCATGCAAACGGAGACAGTAGAAAGGGATAAGATCTTGGTCTCATCCCCTGTGAATAAACAGAATGTTTTTGCCTAATCTCGTCTCACCATCCTCAGAGGGTAGAGTCCAGAAAAGAGCTGAAAAGGGACAGAGGGAAAGCGGGGAGGGCATGAACAAACTAGGTGAGCATCAATACAAGCCAAAAACAGATGACATGTACTGTACTGTACTATTAGTACCAAGAGGGGGGCAATTTGTCTCTGCCCTGCCTGTCTGAACTTCAGAAATCTTCTAATATAACAATATAAACAAAAACATATATAAACATGTTTATTTGCTAATGGAATGTTAAATTGGCCTGCCATTAGGTCACTGCAGACTAGAGTCCAGTTCATCTCCAAACAGTCACTTCTTCAAGCAGAATATTTAATTCAGAGAGAACATAGTTACTGTATTACCAAAAGATTGAATCATGCAGTAACTTTATAACAGTATATAAATATCTGGGATGTAAAGCACAAACCATGCCCATTTCTGGCTCACCTTAGCCGGATTGATGACGATGTTTCTCGCTGTGCCATGCTCGTCTCCGGAGAATGCTGGCTGATTGCTAAATCCCTGTTTTACATTCACTGCTGTCAACTCATCCTAAGAACAGACAACAACAAAGTGCATTTCTTTGAAATATCACCATTTACATTGGAATACATACGCATAGAAGGGCACTAAGCAATAAGAATTACTAATAAAAGCAAATGAAAAGCATACCCTGCAAATTCATTTATTTTTTGTCTAATGTCAGCTGACTTACAAAATGTTTAAATGTAATGGCACGTGTGTGTATTTGTGTTTCTTTAACACCTGAAACATGGGACATACTTAAAGTAATCTGTGACCTCCAAAATAGTTATTTTCAAACATTTATGTTTCAGAACCATGACAAAGCTAAATTCAGCAAGGTTTTTTTATTATTATTATTATTCATACAGATATCCATGGATGCCCAAGAACACAGGAAGCACTTTCCACAGCACCCTACCTGGGCAATGATATGGTAAAGGAAGGATAGAGGAACTATTAAACATGGATGGAAATAAGACTCCTATTGCACAGCAGTTTCACCCATTCCAGGTTTTATTATGAGCATGATTAGCCTGTGTACAAGAAACAAGCTTATGTGTGGATTATTAAACTCATAGTAAGACCAGGAGTGAATCAAACTGCTATGCATTGGGAGATTTATTTCCATCCCAGATTAAAGTATATAGGTAAGATGTATGCGTTTGCAGCTGCCTTTTTCCTAGAGCTTGAGATGCCTTTCCCTTATCAAATCCTCCCAAATGCCAGGCTTTAGTTGAAAGAGGTCTGTTCATCTGTAGTAAGTAAAGGGCACACATGAATCCTAATACACAGTCATGTCCCCAGAGACTGCTGTCCCCGGTTGTAAGTTAGTACTATTATACAACCTGTCAGCCTGGCTTTATTCAAAGTAGATCACAAAGTGATTTCTCATCTCTTTTATTTGCCCTGAATAGTTTAAGGTTAAAGGGCATATTCTCAGAGGTCGACATGCTCAATTTTTCCCCTCTAAATCTTACAGCTAGGCAAGCCTCCCAATAGAAAACCTGTTTAATAAAGTCACAAGGAACTGCATTTAGAAATGCATGATTGAATGTGTTTCTGATACAAGTGTTACTTTAACCTACATTGTTGGTTTATTTTGAAGGTGTTTAACATGGAATTAAAACAGCAGTTCTCAAATTGGGGATCGTGGAAAGGTTTCTTGTTTTGGGGGGAGGGGGGGGGGGGGTAAAGTACCACATCACAAGCACACCTACTATACTTAATGGCTACAAAGCACTGCAGCATTTCTTATGCTTTCTTGTTCTATAATTCATGTTCAGTAAAAATCTAGAATATGATCATTATTAGAAAAAAACATTTCTGCCAAGGGGTTATTTCAAAGCTTGAGAACTACTAATAGAAGGTAATAAACACCCTGGATGCGGTTTGCCTCACATAATCCCCTTCAAGGAAGGTGCCAGAGTGTGGGTTTAAGGAATTTTTTTTTTTATATATTTTTATTTTTATTTTTTAACCACTCGCTCCATACTGATTCTCTGCTCTGGCCTTGGTAAAAAAATGTTGCTAGATTTTTCCAAAATCCTTCAACCAGCTGACTATCTAAAAAATAAAAAGGGGAGAGCTCAGAGAGAAACGTCTGAGAAGCACTGGACTACTAACAGGTTTGTTTCAGCCTTCAGCCGCACTGTCCACAGGGCACAGCCAGTATTGCCCATAAAACCACTATGAGGAGGACAGTTACTCATATTCATGTGATTTATACAACTGTATTGTTCCTAACACAGGCCTTACTAACATAAGCAAACACTTAAAAGCACTGTAATTGTAACAGTGTTTTTAGTATAGAAATAAATAAATAAATAATAATAATAATAATAATAATAATAATAATAATATATAATAATAATACATACATACATACTAAAATACTGTAATTGCATATATACAGTATACCAATTGTATAAAGATATCATAAGATATTTAATGAAAGAACCATATGCATTTTGAATTACAAAACAGTACTGCAAGTCTTGGCTGACTATTACAGAAAAAAGTTTGCTATACTGTTTCTGAGCATGAACAGTTAGTTACAGCAGAACCCTGCTGCCAAACTTCACACAATACTGATTCTTAACGCCATCTTCGCCAGCTGGCAAAAGTCTGAGTTCCAACTGGGCTTGCAAAAACAGCGGGTATACGAATAGCAAGTTACTCGAATAACAGAGGCCGCAGCGTGCAAGGCCCAGGGACCTGAAACCCTTTTAAAGGGAGCTTTGACAGTTACTATATCCCACTACAACTACTAGTGGCACAGTAGTTACAGTAGCCTGACATAGCTCTTGGGCTGTACATGGCAGGCACCGTACATTCACTAAAGAGGATTACTGCAAATAATCCCGATGTCGGTACTGCATCGTATGACGCCGTTTGAAAATAGAGGGTTACCAGATTACCTCTTTCTGTTTAAAGTCCTGTGGGTAGACGTCGGGCGGTCCCAGCCGCGGTCTTTTCAGCGGCCTCTGTTCGTAGCTAAGGAGCCCGAAGGCGGCCATGATCTCTCATGTTAGCCGGTAGAGTGAATGAGTGAGAGAGCTGTAACAGTACTAGTCTGAGCAGCAGGGAGCAGCACTCTGCATATCACGTACACTGTACTGTTAATTAATTAAATAAACAAATCAGAGATCCGGATTATCTGTGTACATATAAACTATGTGCAATGGAAACTCAAAACAGTGCTCGTTGTGTAGTTAATTCAATTGCTGTAATAAAGCAACAATATTTTGATGTTTCAAGACACACAGCAAAAAGATAAATTAATAAGCCGATAATTAATTGTGTATTATATGAACCCTGTAGGTTATGTTTCTTTTTACAAGTGATTTTCTGTCGTTATGAAAAAAATAAATATACCGTAAAAAAAAAAAAATGTTGCATGCGTTCAACTATGTGTTCATGCACTCCTGAAATTCTCCAAATGTGTACAATGCTGCATTGTTTATTGGGCTTTTTTTTACTTGAATACGCTGCATTACACATTGTAAAATATCATATAATACAAACGGTAAATACACTTTCAAACCAATCAATTAAGCTTACAATAGTAGCATTCATATAGGGTTCAAGACTCCACAAGAGATAAATAACGACAATATAAGTAGGGCCTAATACATGGGTACCTATCCACACCGTCAACGCTTGGATGTTTCCATGATGTGGAAATAAAATATGTATATAAAAAAAAGATAATTACATGGAATTACAGCAAGGGCACAAATATATACATATTGTATTACTGGTTTCATTGCAGAATGTAAGGAAAAGAATACTGGTAGCTTATGAACATACTTTACTCAAAAATGTTTTTCACTGCGAAACAAAAGCGTATTTCCCTTACATTTCCATACAAGTCATAACCATGTACATCAGAACCCCAAATCAAGAGGTTCTGATTTGTAAATAATACACATGTGTATTGTTTAACACCCTTCCTAGTCCTTATGCGCTGCTAAACAACGCACCTTTCCTTGAATTGTGTACTATTTTGTTCTTACTGTATTTTTTTTTTTCCAATTTAAGTCATGTTTTAGAAACATGGTCTAAAAGTTAACTTATTCCATGATATCAAGCTTTCATTTGCAGTGGACTTGTGGTATGTGACGTATAGACGTTTTTCCAGACTGATCCAAGAGTATACCACTGTTCTGCAGCAATACCCTTCTCGACTGAACAGCTGGGGACTTCAGAGACATTAAAGGGAGGGAAGTAATAACATTTCTGTCGGTGTATTTTTCATGTTACATAGAGAGAGGCACCGTAAGCATCATAAAACATAAATGTCATGAGGACATAGTTAGAGCTTGGCCTATGTCAACATCTGGGTAGCAGTGTGGTGTGGGAATATACCATTAACGCTGGGGATGGCATTGTGAGGTTATGCAAATGCCCTTGTTATGTACTGTCACACGTGATACAATAGTTCGTCATGCTCACAATGTGTTTGCAAACTAGCCTCAAAGTCAATTTATGTCAGTACATTATAGTATCTATTCAATTGATCTTAACGCCGCCACAGTTTGAATATTAAAATATGACCAATTGTGGAATTTTGCTCACTAAAGTGCACATTATAAAATGTTGTATTGTCATATATTCTGAGCTCATCCTGTAGAATCCCCTTGAAAAGTTAGAACCCGTTTCTATTGCGTGTAACCAGTGGCTGGATTTGTATTGATCCAATGCAGCGGTAAGTAGATCAGGGTTACTCGGCGTCCTAGAAGCGTTTAGTTCATTTGGGGTTTGTAAGGAACAATTTTTATGTTTTTGTTTTATGAAAACATGCTAGGTAACAGGGAGGTTAAGTATAATAAGTTCAATATAAAACGTCTGATACCTTTTTACCGAATTAGGAGCAGGCAGTTCAATGTCATGACGTAAGAGCGCATTGTTGCTTTCCTCTCCTTTGGTGCTGAATTTAGCAAATTAACTAAGCATCATTGTAGTATAGGAAATATATTTATTTGCTGCTATAATTTAATAACATCAAATAACCTTCATGTATTTTCTGAATTAGTGGACGTTATAGTGGATCTAATTCTGGTGATGTAGAAACGTGTTTCAACGATGTATCATTTGGTCATTTGTTGTTGTTTTTTTATTATTTTGTACCAGGTCAAACCAAGACATCCCCCGAGGTGACTGTATTGTGTATAGCTTTGCTGAGCAGATGCTGTACCATGATGATGTGATAAAAAGGCATTTTTGTTTCAAGACCATTCTGTCTGTCCAATCACAAGGAGGGGTCGGCGACAGGGGAGGATCTCCTCTGTTTTCACACAGAAGCCCTCTTCGAAACCTAAACCTTGCGTTACCTAGTAACAGAACGACGGAGGTGTAACTCAATCCATTCAGGACTAGCCTATATATTTGATTCATACAATTATTATCAACAATATATTAAAAAAACAATAATATCAGTTGGTCTTTTTGGTTTCTACAGTTGTGAATAACTCTACCCTATGCGTAAAACAATGCGGTTGAAGTTTTAAGAACAGGAGAGGGCTGCCGCAAGACATTTGAACAGTTGCTTGGGGTTGAAAGTGTCTGATTTTGTGATGAATTTATGATTGTTTTTGATAAACTGTAACCAGTGTTTTCCGACTGAAGTTGTATGACAAAATGTCAAGTCGCCAAAAGAAAGTTATATTTTGTATAGCTGGCTTGTTGAGTTTTGGTTGTGCTTGGAGTGTAGCGGCTGCCACTGAAACGCAATTTTGGGTCAAAGGAACTATTCTTGGTAAAACTGGAGCTCAGCTTATCAATGCCACAGGACCAGAACTGGACAAATTTGTTGGAGAGATAAGCTATGGCCTTTTCCACGGCCAGAGAGTTAAACAGTGTGGTCTGGGAGGAAGGCCCTTTCACTTTTCATGTGAGTAATCATGCAGAATATGTATTTTAATCTTTTATCGTTTCCGATACAAACCAGATCAGTTTCTAACCCACGTCCTCACAGCCAGAATATATACCGTTAGGTGCAGTATACATACATATTATTAGTAGGTAAACAATATTGATGGCATTGTAATAGTGGATCTGGGTATTTATGCAAACGTTTTTCTGTCAACAAACACTTTTTTTTCTGGAACTTGTTAAACCACATATACATCGTATTAAGTGTAAACAGTAGCTTAATTGGTTTTGAATTGCTTTACTATTTGACCAGGTGTGGTTACACATAGGCTATCCACACCCACACACATATATATATATATATATATATATATATATATATATATATATATATATATATATATATATATATATATATATATATATATATATATATATGTATACACACTTATGACACCCAAAATGGGTTTAAGGGTTGTGAACAGCATTTCCTTTGGACCTATTTAAACAAATCCCCTGTTTTTTACATAAAGTAATTATTTCAAAAATAACTTTTTATTGTACTGTATAACATGACATATTGTACGTGTCACACACATACACACACACACACACACACACACACACACACACATATATATATATATATATATATATATATATATATATATATATATATATATATATATATATATATTTTGTCATTTTTTTTCTTTTACTGGAGTTCAAGTCTTGCTCGAGCTTCTAAAATAATAATGACAGCATAACAAACCTGTTCTACCAGTGCATGGAAAAATAATGATAATCAAAAGTTATACAAAAGAGAAGTCATCCAGTTCTGAATTTGGAGAGAAACACCTCCTTCGTTACTTCTCCTTGCTAATGAGTCACAGACAGTGCTGACTCAAATATAAAACTCCTCATTAACTGGGGCTATATGACATGTTTTCTGTAATCAGTGAAGAGGAAGTCCAGTCACTGTTTATAATATGAGGTGCACAATATACAGTCCGTTCAGATATTCTAGTAAAATATTCAGTTTGTGCACAGATGTAGAGGAACAGATTGACTTTAAGTTTGAAGATCAGTTTTAAAAAAATAGTTTCAATGTTTCAAAAGGTAAATTAGCAACAGTTAGAACAGCGCATTTGTTGTTCTTTTAACGACCTAAACTGTAGTTATTATTGGATGCAATACTGCTATCAAGTGGCAAATCACCCAGGGGTGAAACCCCACCTAGAGTTAAACAGTGGCACTAATTAAAAATAGTAATTAGCGCTGTTTAGATCATTACAAGAGCCCAGGGTGTTGCCTCCCTGAGGATCAGTTTATATTGAGCTATGTTCAGTTTGAGCATGTGCACCGTATAATCCTTTCAGTTTAATTCTACAATAGGTGTACATTCATATACATTCGTATTGACCCGGGTATGTGCATGAGATGATGTCATTTTTGAAAATACTGGTAACTAAAGTTAATGGTGGCACTGCAGGTACATTTTTGTCTGATGACAAAACAATGTGTTTTTTTTTTTTTAACAAAGAAATATATACTGGAAGCAAAAACCATTGTCCTATGAAAAGCCTGTTGCTCTGGTAACCAGGGTCATGTCCCATTAGTTTTAGGGTCAGTGGCTCATTTTCCAAAGGTCATTAACATGCGCGTGTTACACCATCTGTGATATCTTCTTAATTGTGCACCGTAAGCCTGACAAGTCACAGCTGTAGACTCAAATCGACATTTATAGCCTTGCATGTCTCTTTAGCTCTGTGATTATTGATTTATCCAATTGACAGTTCATTAAAGCACAGCCTTTGAAATGAGATGCTATATAGTCCATTAAAAAAAAAGATGAATTAACATTGCAGGCATCCTTATAATATATTTTATACTCCTCTTCTGCATTTAATTTGATACATATGTATCAACCAGATGGTCGTTTCGAAACAACAGCCAAAAGATATCAGGGTCAAAAGATGTGGAAGCATTTATATCCAGAATATTATATCTTCCTTGGGCTTTCTCTTTATACTGTCAGTAGATTAAGCCTATGGCACAAACAGTACAACTTTTTAATATTGTGCTTTTATTTCAGTTTTCCCTGATCTGTTGGATGTGATTCCTGCCAGTATACATGTCAGTGTCATTTTATTCTCTGCAGTAGTGATCATATTTTCATTAGTAGCTGCAGCATTTTTCATGTATAATGCTTTTGGGACTTCTTATGAGACTCTCCATGGACCATTAGACCTATACCTTTGGAACTTCATTTCATGTGAGTATTTGCAGTTTGGAAAAAAAAAAGACATAATGGTAAATATAATACATATTTTCCAAGTGTTTACTCCAGTCTTTGTAAAATATGAAGTATTAGAAAAAAAAAGTATTTTTCTATAAAAACACATATCATGAAATAGTGTCTAAATATTTAGTTTAAAAGGTGTACTGTGTGAAAAATGATTATCTTTTGTTCATATTTTCAATGCTCTTTTGTCTTAACTGTGAAAAATATGGGCTGGGGGGAGGAGGAGAAAAGTATTTGTTTGTGAAAGAACAAAAGGTCCCCATTGTGTAGTACATTAACATTGCACTTTTAACAAGACAATTTGTAACACAATTTTTCCATTCCAAAACATTTGAATATGTTATAAACATGTATTTATCCATGCAAGTACAGTACTGCATATATAATGTGATCTTTATTCTTGTATTTTGTTTGTGTCAGGTTCTTGCGGTTGCCTGGTGATGATCCTGTTCGCTTCAGAAGTCAAACTCCATCGGCAAACTACAAAGAAGGGATTTTGTCTATAAAACTCACAGTGAAGAATTTGACAGATCGTTTTGGATTATTTTATTTTGCTTCACAGTGCATTTCCTGAACATACCTCTTATCCGGGTAACCGAGATCAAATTTCCTTTTCAGGAGTCAAAAGAGACGGACACAAACACTGGTGCAGCAGATCTGATGTACTGACAGAAGTGAGCCTGCAGTACTGTGACAGTTACTTACCAGGCATTATGGATTATCATCATATTCAAGGACCCCTTGAGATAATAGCTGTATACTGTTGTATACTGTATACTATAATCAAAAATAAAGTATTACTTATTGTTAACAATACTGATTTAATCTCTACTGTTCTGAGGGGTTGGGATTTTTTTGTTGTTTTTTTATCAAAGAGCATAAATGTATAAGTGTACAGGAGAACAAGAGGGAGAGGTAATACGTCAATACAGACAAGAACATATTTGTCTTTATATGCCTTGAAATTGCTCTTATTTGAAATTGATCTGTATTTTATGCTTTTATTTGAATATGCTCTTAATCACTACTGAATTTACTGTATTTTATAGTGTAATATTTAGCAACAACTACAGTAAGTCACTCTGGATAGGGGTGTCTTAAGAAAAGAAACTAATAGTTTTTTTGAATAATGAAAAGTCTACTGGTTCATTGTTCGTTTTTGGTTACTCAGAAGCTGAAAAACAAACAAAGAAAAACTGGTTCCTTGTTTGTTTTCCCAGCCTATATACAAAAGCTGAAATAAGAAAAAAGAACCAGTTATTTTTTCAAAAAACAAACAGCATTCCATTTCATAACTCGTACAGCATTCCGTAGGCTATTTGTTTTTCCCAGGAGCATCATTCACTAAAAAGTCAGTTTATGATGACTACACTTACTATAAGCTACTATAATAAACTACTGTGTAAAGATCTTGCAGAATTCCACATTCAGAATACACTGCGCATGAATAATTTAGCGTGCCTTATTAGTGCATATTATTAGATTAGTGAATAGAGTGCTCACACCTTCCTTTTTATGCATCGTATGGGTTTCTCTTGCCACGCGGTATGTCAGGTAACTTACCGCCGTTTAGTACATGAGGCCCTGTATGTTAGAATTTTTAATTTTTTTTTAATCATTAAACAAAAGGTCAATTCCAACATTTGACCACCAGATGACGCTATGTGCTATTTGTATGTATGTATATATATATATATATATATATATATATATATATATATATATATATATATATATATATATATATATATATATATATTATTTGGTGATTGGAGATATTGGTATTGTTTGGTTGGAGTAGCAGAAACCTTGTGCAAAATGTGTCAGTTTGTATGGGTAGATTAATGTTTGTTTGTTTTTTTTTGTAAATTTGTAAAACTTAAATATGTGCTGTTGTACAGTAGCTTCCACTAGATGGTAGCATTTAGATATGCTAAAGGAAAGCACAGAAATGTTATGTTTCTGAATGTGACACCAAGTTACATTACAGTACCTGTTGCCTGGTTTATTTAGTTTAATCTACAACAACAACATAAACGATTTAATTTAATGTAAATATAAATGTTTTAAGAACTGCTCAAAAATAATTGGTCTTTTCTACTGTGCAACACAGTAAAGAGATACATTTTAAAATTGAATGCATTGTTTAACTTTACAGGGTTTATTTTTTTCTGTGAAAAGGGTATCCTTGACACCTGTGATTTTTTTTACTTGGATAGAAGAGACTCCATCAATACATAATCATTGCTACCGTGCTTTTTTTTT
This sequence comes from Polyodon spathula, assembly GCF_017654505.1. Taxonomy (NCBI): domain Eukaryota; kingdom Metazoa; phylum Chordata; class Actinopteri; order Acipenseriformes; family Polyodontidae; genus Polyodon; species Polyodon spathula. The sequence continues at coordinate 33,897,223 of NC_054544.1, forward strand.
CATTCTCAGAGAGTTGCTCTGTTAAGTTTAAATACAATTCTCAAAGAATTCTGGAACTACACTGCTAAATGGTTTGTGCCCCTTCAATTTTAGAATTATGGACAGTGAGTGACTATGTCCTTTCACATAATCAGTTGAGGTTCAATTTCATGATAATAAGCAAAGCTGATCATTAACAGAAGTAATATTAAACAGATTTGGTTGAATATGTAGGGTAGTCAATCTCCTTATAAGATGTACCACAGTAATTTGTTGGCCCATTAATATGTAGCACTGTACAGTACAGAAACCTATAAACACTCTCTTGCTCTATGTGAAAGCCCAGCCCATTTCAACAGAAATAAAAGGGAAGGATTTTGTTCAAACACTTCACAAACAAACCGCATGTAGGAATAGCAGCCTCCTTTGGATTGTGGCTACTGAAGTCTTTTCAAAGTACCCTTCAAATCCGACTTCCCTGTGGGTGATGTGTGGCACTCGCTGAACTGTATGTGGATCCTCTCTTCTGGAGTATGAAATGGTAAGCACCAACAAGTAGAGAGCCAGGAAAAGGGTGCTGACATTTAATAACAAGAAGTGAATAAACTGATGATCAACAAATGGCAGTTAAAATAAAAAGATAATAAACAATAACAAATAGCACATGCAGACTTGGCTATTGAACTAGTGTTAGCACAGCATTATTCGTATTATGTTTTTGGGATGATACACTTTTATGTATTGCAAGGTGCAGTAAAGCATAGGAAATTAATAGGAAAATATAGTGCAAACATCATGGGCCACTGCTAAATCACTGGGATCAGTTGCTGTAGTAAACTTTTATGAGTATGTTTATACAATCTAGACATACCTGGTGAATAATTTATACAGTATGATCAATTATTGTCATTTGGTAGGCAGTAACATAAATGATGTGTAAAAACTTGTTTCTACAAGTTCCAATCTGTAAGAGCAGGATAAAACAAAGTTGCTATGCACCTCAAGCTGACCACGGCCGCAGAGGCTGCATTATGTTTCAGTAGCTTAGTTACCAGCAAGCGCACAGTGTTCGTCTTGTAAGACATGTATTCAGTTTCACTCCTGAGGATTTATTTCGTATACTCAATGAGAGAGATTTGCCCTATTCCTTGATTTACTTTCTAATAGCAAGACAACTTGGTTTACGCTCCAAGTTACCTTACATCTCTGTTAGACATGTAACTCTACCTGTGCACTAAGATCAAATGATGTGCCTACTTCTAAAATTCCCAAATTGAGATGTAATATGGACTAGCTCGTCTTTGGAATAAAACATAAAAATGGCCTCTTCACAATGCCTGTTAGATCACTCATAAATATGGATTTTAACTCTGAGCAGTCTCGCAAATCTTTTAAATACTGATTATGACCAGGATCATGGAAATGGGACTTGTTTACTTGCTGTATGCTTTTATTGTGTATTATTGTTTTTGTCCTATTTGAATGATCTGTCTCTCTTTTGTCATTGATTTCATAGTGTTGTTATTTCTTGCCAGGACCCCCTTGTAAATGAGATGTATATCTCAATGGTTCTATCCTGGTTAAATAAATAGATTAGAAATTTGAAATTATAATGTACACTGTCATACTTGCCTTTTTACATTTACATCCGTATTTAAAATAATTTCAATCACTGGTTTACTGTACTGATTTTCAAGACAGCAGTTCAAGAGATTATTGGAATTGAAACATATAGAAACTCATACTGTACATTTGGCAGCACGTGCTAAAGCACTTGTTTAAAATGACTGTGAAAATGAGATTCGTTTATTTGCAGTCATACCATTTGACTGAATGGTTCCTGGAAAGATAATTAGCGCACACTGCACTGTTTGTGATGTGTGTGTTTTCAATGTAATGCACTGCACACAGCTGAGGACAGTACCAGGAACACGTTGCTATCCGTAACAATGTAATAAACCTCTCATAACAACCAATCAGCTGTGCGGTGCAATAAACATTCTGTCTCTAGGTAATAAGGGGAGCTGTTTACCACTAACTGCCAAGGCCAAGTACAAGGGAACTGTTTGTTTCATTTTATAATTTAGCATTCTTGTTTTAAGACCAAAAAAAACCCAAAACATTCTATACTATACAGTTTGAAAGCTGTATCTCCCTTTTGCAAGTCAATCTCAGCCATGACTGACTTTATCAGAAGCCTCCCTATCCAAGACTGCCCAAAGGACCTCTGTTTACAAAGAACAGTCTCAATAGCAAACACTCATATCCATTATAGGCCCTATCTTTAGTGACTGTGTTAAGGAATTGTATACATCCAGCATATCAGTCTGTAATAGTCTATAAAAGTACAGTATCTCTATATATGTTGCTAATAGCACTCAGTCAAGAGTAGAAGTCAGCTCTTTTTCAATAAGCTCCTGCTAATAAAAAAAATAACAAAAACTTTCTAACACCAACATAGAAAGATTAGGAATCCCATAATGCTTCTTGCTTGCTATTTTTTATATCTCGCATGATAATATTATAGCAGTTCACTTTATTGATACTGCAGTTATTTGCATGAACTCATAAGGTCTAATTTGCATAGCTCATTACTGTAGCACAACAGTAATGCCCCCAGGGAATATACAGTTGTAACTGAGCTTTGTAACATGACCTTAACCACTTTTTCAATTCTATTTTTAATGCAATATGTATTTTCAGCTAGTGTAAGTTGCACATTAGCAGCATAAGAGAATGGCCAGTGGTGTCATGCCTTTTCCAGATTTTTTTTTTTCCACCTGAGGTGAAAACATTTTTTTCGTACTCCCTGAACATGCAAGATTTATTTTAAGCTGTTATGCTTTGAGATGAGAAGGAACTTCTGGTTCATTTACAAGCTCATTTTCATAGATGTTTTACTTCAGTTTCCTTTGTGGATTCTTATTGTTTTACTCATGGACACAAACACATACAGTATTTCACTTGCTAATGAAACATTCATCACCTGCTAGAATGACTGGCCTTTAGAACTCAGAGCTGTCAGTTTGTGATTGATAGTTCCACCGATCAAACTCAAGCTATTGCAAGCTGGCTTGGTTTTTAGGATGATTTGTTTTCAAAGTAAATGGTTGGCTGATAGTGTCTTTGCCAGACCTGGATGTAAATGTTAACACTGGTGGCCTCTGATTTGTACCTTTTGCAGATGGAGCGGCATATTAACTGCAAAAAGTATGAATTCAACAGTGAGGAATTGGATGAGATTGCAAGCAAAATATCTAACCTGGACAAATGGAGGGAAATCTTTAGCTCTCAGGGGTAAGAGTTTTTGTGCATCCTATTATTTAATTTTATGTATTGCTTTGGTATTCTTTCTATTTATTTTTTTTTTTTTTACTTAACAAATAGCAAACAAATCACATTTCAATCATTTATGTTGCAAAACATTAAAACACTCAAGGGAAGTAAAACTATACATTTAATGTAAACCAAACCAACACTCGAGTGTATGTGACTGTTAAATTATTGATTTTGTTTATTACTTACAACATTATTTACCATTGTATCTGGAGAAATGTAAATGTGACATCTCACCCCCCCCCCCCCCCCAGTTAATTATTAGTTATATTCAATTTCATAAAGCAATTAGTTTAAAAAAAAAAAAAAAGAAGATATTTGACAACATATTTGTATATTTATTTTTAGGTTGGAATTAAATAATGCTTCAGTTAAGGTAAGTTTCCATACAAATGTGAATTCCGCTGTACGAAACCCTGCTTGTGCAGCCCCATTAATTTTGACAAATACGTTGCTTCCAAGTGTTTCTAAAACAACGGCTGTATTTTTACACACAGAAAAACATTCAGGTTTAAAAACAAGGAGTGTAGGGAGCAGTGGAAAGGATATGTAAGCTAATTAGGGATAGAAAATGGGCTTTTAAATCTGTAAGTACTGTGCCTTTTAAATCTCCATAGCAACGAGTTGGATTTTGAGATGAAACTACAAGAAGTAATGCAATTAGAAGAAGCATTTGTCTACTGGCCTTATTGTCTTATAATCTGACTTCCTTTGAAATACAGTATCACTTCAAAGGTATTCATTTCTCATTGTAGTCTCAGGTCTTGACTCAAGTATGCTCGCTGGATATAGGAGCTCTTGCTGCTATGCTATAGGCCAGGAGTGGGGGGGGAGGCAGCAAGCCCTTTTTGTTCTCCCGCATACTTTTTTTTTCATAAACCCTCCTCATGCAAGAACTCCTTTCATCACCTTCACACATCATGGACACACATCAGGAGGTGTTGCAAACAATAAAGAGGCTGGAGCCCTCAAAACTTAGCTACATTGAGATATTGCAAGAAGAGGTTAAGAAAAGACAAGAAGTGAGTAGCTTCTGCATGTTGACACATTGCTTTTTCACAGTTATCCTCTCTGTTTGAGCTGTGAAAGCTGCAGGCATTCGATCCTCTGTTTTAGAACACACTGTTAGGTGCCTAGAAATGTTGCCAAACAAAAAAAACATAGCAGTCAACTGCAAAACGTACTTCAAAATGAATGTCATTTTTTTATAGGGAGATTGTAATACTATATAGCTGTACTTTTTTAAAATATATATTTAAATAAATATAAAAAACAGCAGCATTTAAAACCTGCCATTTTGAATCCTTCCAAACAGAAACACCAGGAAAGCCGCAAGTCAGAGGATGAGAGTGAAAATGGAGCTGGAGCCACTTCTGGCACCAAGCCTCGTGGACAAGCTGCTACCTTTAATGTCCTTTATTCTATTCCCAAACCCCTTACCATCTCTTCTAGTTTGGGCGGAATTCCTATCACAATGGATATGGCAGGGGTAAGTATACCTTATCTCTTTGACAGGAGCTGTAACTCTACCCAACTTTACCTACAAGACAAAGAGCCCTATCTGATACATAGAGTATCACTGATCTGGAGGCTGCAGCATGCATTGTTGAAACAATACTGAAGTAGAGGAAATGTAATTTATTCATGAGCCTCTTAAGAGCTTTGCCTGTAATTCAAGCCAAACAACTGAGATGGGAACAGTGCTTGATCCGGTGCACATAAAGGGCAATACTGCTTTAATCGACACCTAGTTTAATCACTACATGCATGAGTATTCATCAGAATCTTTGACAAATCTCATTTGACAAGTTTGAGTGTAACCATGCACTGGTACAACTGGGGGAACTATCCACTAGATGCAAGTATAATTGAGTTCATAGGTTGTGCAAATGGAGTCCTTGGCGTGTAATTTACAATATGTAAAAACGGCATCTCCCTGTTCTGAGTCAGATTCAATTATAATGGACAAGGCAAGGCTTTGATATGTTTAGTTACTACTGTTTTAAATAATGATGTAATGTGATGAATGTTTATCTCCAGGACCTTAGAAAGATTTTGTTTGGGAGCACCTTCCACATCTTCAACTACGAATGGAAGAAATCCTACTTCAAGTTTCGGGAGCCTTTCTCTGACTTGTCATATGCCCTGGAAGCAGAAAGGGTGGGCATTTCTTAAATGCATGGTGTGAAAGAGTTAACTTGAGGGAACCTCGTCATAGATTTACCGCTGAGCTGTCCAATCTTTTTGGATGAAACAGCCATACCAATTATCAAGAAATAGAGCCATAGAAATCAGGGAAAAGAGACTACACTGCAATCTGACAGTTTTTATCCTATACATGTAACATGTTTAAATACCTGCACACACTATTATGAAGCTCAAGAGCCATTCATTGAACAAACCTGATTTATGGTAGCAATCAACATATAGTTATTACTACTCAGCACACAGTGTCATTGTAATACAAGCAGGGGCGGTTAGAAACCAGATAACACTCAAGCACAATCAAGGAATGTAAACTTTCAATAACCAACAGTCGCCATTCACTGTTTTCATTTTAGAACAAACTGCATATTCTACAAACACATTGATTAGGACACACCTTGAAACTGTGTATGTAACACTGCTTTAGAATAATTATAAATAGTAACAGTAACTTCCAACACAGTTTAGACTGAGACCCCTCTATCCAGAGGAGCCCACATATTACATAATAATTTATTCTAGTACCAAAGATTAGCATCATTTGTGAGTGAAGTTTTTCAACTCTTCTAATTTACACATATTGCAGAGGAACTGCCTCCAGCAGGGCAATATCAGCGCTTTAAAACCGTCCCATGTAAAGTTTTTAAAATATTTAGTGGGCTGGGTGCCCCTTATTTCTGTCAGAGCAGTGACTGCTTTTCAAGCCTGTACTTTATACTTACTCACATACACAACTGATTCTAACGATGTTTGATTTATATACCGGTGCTGTGTGCTTGTGTTTAAGGGAGGATCCAGTGCAATCCAGATGGCTGTGCAGGCGAACATTATCAGATACCTACTCTTCACAGGAAACAACGGAACAGAAAACATCTGCTTACAAGAGTAAGATTTATTTAAGTTTTCCAGCTTTTATAACTCACTTAGGCAAATTCCACACAATCCAGAATCTTTTTTTTTAAACTGAATTAACAATAAAAATAGAACTCTGGTGCTTTTCTTTTTCTTTTGAAAGTTTGTATGAAGTCAGTCCGAAAAAACAAGAAGAGGCCCTGGCAGCCGCCCTGTCCGATATTCTGTGGTCAGCTGGCGAGTCACATAGTGGGTTAGTCTGTCTTGTGTCTACAGACTCTTACTTTACACCAAGCACTGAGTACAAAGTGGACAACTTCACAGAGAGGGTAAGTATGAGCCAGCTTTAACCCACTTCCTTTCTGCAAAGAACTATTAACACAAAAGTGCAGAGAGAGGACATCAACTTCACAGAAAGATCAACAGCGCTGTTTTAAAATGTTATGATTCAGTGTGCAGTCTTTTTTTTTTTTTTTTTTTTTCTACAAACTAAATTTCAAATGGATGTATATAGATACAGTAGTACCAAGGATTTTAATATTTTCTAATGACCTAAATCAAATATTTCTATTATATTTCCTCAGGTTCAGCTGTTTAAATTCAGTGAAAAAGAAACCATGCAGAAATTCATCTATGAACATATACAATGTGTAAGTAATGTGTTCTATTGTGTTCTCTTGGGCATTTTTATATATATATATATATATATATATATATATATATATATATATATATATTTTTGAATGCATAGTAATTGTTTGGAATACTTGTATTGTTGCATTATAATTTTATTGAGCATGGTATAGTTAGATCTCTCTTTGTACCCTGCAGGTACAAAGTAAATAAACTTATAAACTAAATTAAAGTCATTTATGGCCTATCCAATACGAATGATGTGCATGGTAGTGAAATAATAAATTGTGCTGAGTATAAAATATATCAAATCACATGGACGATCAAATCTTTTCAAAGATTTTTTTTTTTAATCTTTCAAACAGTTTAAAGAAGAAGGAAGCCATGGAGTGATTCTGTTCCTGTACAGTCTGATTTTCTCAAGGACTATTGACAGGTACGCAGTCGTGTCACCGTCTGCTTAGTCGCAGTGGGAAACTTACAATGATCAATTTGAAAAAAAAATAAATAGGTGATACATAAGATGTTCAGTGAGTACACACATTTGATACATTCTGATTATGGAATTTTGCAAGTTTTTAATAAATTCGTTCGGACTGCTTTTATTAGAGAGACACAATGCTCAAAGGTAGTTTGTCTGACCCTGATGATCAGTGACTCAGTACCCCAAGGCTTGTTAAACAAATTGCACTCATGATACCGGGTCTGCACACAACTACTAACAGGGTGGGCAGCAAATTACGGTTTTACACTTTGATCTCTTTCCTCAAAGGCTAAGAGAAGACCTTGACTCTACTACATCCCACCTCTTGCACTCAAGTCTGGGGAATTTTGTTTGCCAGCAGGTGGGTCCCACAATCTCTGTTTTTAAGTGGTGCATGTCTTGTTTGTGTAGAATGAAACACAATTTCTACACAATACATGGGTCTTCTTCTGATGTCTGGCACACCACTTTTTTTCTGTTTCAGGCTTTGTTGAACCTGATGTTGACGGGCAGGGCCAGCCCCAATGTCTTCAATGGCAACATTCAGTATGATGACCAAGGCAGTCCCCTGCCGCTCCCCCTGCACGGAGTCCTTATCCGTAGTGATGTGGGGTACTTACACTGGAACCGGGAGATGCTGCAACATGGCAAACTCCCAATGGTAACACTGTTAGCCAATCTGTACTCTGGCTGCAACACTTCCTCAATTCTTAGAGTTAAGGATAGGTTTAGGATTAGAGGTAGAGTTATGGTTAGGGTTATGGTTATGCTTATGTTTATGGTTATGCTGAAGTTTATGCTTCTGGTTAAGATTAGGATTAAGGTTAGGATTAGAGGTAGTGGTAGGGTTAGGATTAGAGGTAGAATTAGTTAAACATAGGTAGGTCCTGAGAGCTTTCTTGGTAGTTTTATAACATTTTATAACTGCTGCAAACAAGAGTCTAAATTGAGCCCACTGTCTTCTAATTCTAAAAGTGACATTCACTGTACCGGCACTAAATTATCCATTTTACATTGTCAATGAAATATTTCTATTGTTAGATGTCTGGTTTTACTGGTTTTGATTAGACCTTTGGTTGTATTATAAAGGACTTGTGGGAATAAATAAAAACTTTACAAGAAATATGTTATCTTTATGGAAGATTGCAGGAAAGGGTGTATAATCAAGTTACAGAGTGCTATTTATTTAATGACCTGATTGAATTGTTATCAAGCACATGTGTTACTAGAACGGTGGCGAAACAAAGGCAGCGCAGTACAGTATGCTTTTAGTTTTCCAGCACAGGGTAACAGGTTAGAAGAACGAAATACCTAAGTCAACATGCAGTGTTTATGCAGGAGACTCAGGAAGTTTGCTATAAATGTCATTGCTAAGCTACGACACAATTCATTTTGAAAAGCATTATGCTGCTCATATAGGCTGCAGCGGAGTAAACCAGCCGCACCCATGACTTCCACTGCCCTTCTCCAGTGCACCCCCCTGTGATAATATCAGGTTGCAGGCACTTCATTATTCAAGAATTCTTTTTTAATCACAGCTTTATTTCTTGTCACCTTGATCTCAACCTCACTGTACAGATTCATTTTGATTTCTCTTTGTTTTCTTTTTTTTCAAATAGAAATTATTTTAGCCTGAGAACTCAAACACTGCAGACTAATATATTGCTCAAAGTTCATTCCCTGTGGTATTGACTGCTGTATCTGTAGCTACAACAGCTTTAGTATTCATGAAGTCAGCAGTGTTGCCTTTTGTATGCAGAAGCAATAATATCTAGGAGAGTGTTCATTCTTTTCCATTTTTGCTGAGGAAAGACCAAGACTGTCAACATAAATGATATCCAACAGTATACAATACATATACATACCTAACACGGTGTCAAACCTAACACTGAAAAATAAAAACCTATTCTTAATTCTGTAATCTGCCATGCTTGCATTATGGTCTTTAAAGATCTATTGAGGGGTTAGCTCTGACATGTGTAAATGCAAGAATGACTATTTACAGCATATGTTACAGTGCGAGAAAAGGGTAAAACAGTATCTATTTCTGTGATTTTCTGATTCTATCCTAAAATGGCTGTATCATATACTCTAGAATTTCAATGTTTTGTGAATTATTGTGTGCACAGAGCAGCTTGTGCCAGCTGGAAGATGTAAGTAAAACGTATATATTTTAGTTTTAACCCAAATGTCTTTTTACTACATTCTTGCTATAGGTGGGAAGCATGTTGAAAACCCCTAAACTGCCAATCTGGCTGTGCAACATCAATGGAACATACAGCGTGCTGTTCAGTACAAACCGCTCACTCCTGTCCGACTGGAAAATGGAACACCTGTTCGACCTGTACTTGTACAATGGACAGCTGGCACAAAACCATACGGTTATTCTTACCATAGGTAGGCCTCTCCCGATAAATGTGTGATTATGCAATTTAATTATTGCAGATTGCAGAAGTAGCAAAAGAAGACAATGGAGGCGCAAAGTACATTTTGTAATTGTATTTATTCATCAGTCTTCACACAACCTGTACAAGTTTGAAGATTGTGCACAAAATGATTGGCAGTCACGTGTTTTCATCGAGTATTCACTGCCCATTATTTAGGAAGTGGGAATAGGTACGGGAGGGGGGGGGGTAATGATTCTCTATGTAGTTTGATTGAACAGCTGCACAGAACAGGCAAAGTCATGAAGTGGCACTTTCTGTTTCGACTGAGCCCAGCTCTAAGCCTGCGCTGTTTTTCCTTAGACACTCACTCTCATCACTGGGAAGAGGGGCATAGTAAAGGCGAGGGGGATCTGGAGAAACGGTTCCCTTCTGTGGAGATGACAATAAGGACTAAATGGGAAGGAGCAGCCATTGACTGGAATGGAACGGTTCCATTTTTCTAAATAAAGGGACACCTTTTACACTGTGGCCTCAGCACCTTCTTCGTAGTTGAAGTTTATGCTTAAATTCATCAATACTTTGAGAGTTTACTTTGTTCTTATGAGAAAATCTGAGATTTTTAAAAATTCTTTTTTATGAGAAATGTACTGGTTTACACTACTTTTCTAACTGTACGCATATATACTGTAAATTGCATATGGTGGAATAAAACTCTACATACTGGTACCTCTTTACTTGGTGTCTTGTCCCAGGGTTTGTTGATTGCATGCTTTTTCTCATGGCGATCTTCTGTCTATCGTGTGATGCAGCATGTTGACTCCGAAACAATGAAAACGCATAGCTGCTGCCACCTGTTGGTGAAATATTTGCTGTAAGTTGTTTGTGCAGTTACTGTATTGTGCAGTGGAATGAAATCAGACACACGTATTAAGCCTAGATAAAATTTTCTGCCTCCAAAGTAACATATTGCTGAATGGGTAGAACAGTTCAGCGTTGCAGAGTAGAAATACTGAAACTATTAAGTGCTCTTAAATAACTGTTATGTTACACTCAATCTCCGAATTCGGACCTTACCAGAAAAAAATAAGTATTTTGCAATTTGTTTAAATCTTTTTGCACAAAGACCGATGCAGTGTTTTCTTTCTTTTTTCTTTTTCATTTTTGACCTATGATCTTTTTGACCTAGCAGAAAAGTGCGTAAAAACAAACGTAACGAAATATAACAAATGACCTGTACTCATGAACTATGAGCTTGCAAAGTCAATGTTGTTGCGATAGTGAATCTGTTTTTGTTGTTGTTGTTGTTGTTGTTGTTGTTGTTGTTGTTTTGTTTTGTTTTGTTTTTAACAAAACATTTAGTTAAAGATTAAAGTTTTCATTTTCTTTTGCCAAACAAGAAAATGCTACCACACATGGCACTAATGTGATTCCGGTTAGCTGCGGCATTGCCCGGAATGAGTGCTGTAGTGTTTGCTCATTCTATCCTAGTTTTGACCTGGAATTCGACAGTTTATAGGGCTTGTTTATGAATCCCCCAATAAATGTATCTGTAATTTGCAAGCTAGTAAACTCCAGAACTTTCATATACACACGAATGACAGAATCATCCTGATTAAGCAGCCACCAGCTTAAACAGTTTAGAATGTGGTAAGCATTCTCATTCTCATTCTCTCTCTGTCTCTCTCTCTCTCTCTCTGGGATCTCAATAAATTAAGGTGATTTTATAACTTTATCGTTTGGTACTAGTTTTGCTATTAACACGTTTTACCTCTTTTATAAATAGGCGCAAATTAAAAATTGGCTATACTTCCCGATTAACTTTTCTTGTGATTTTTTTAGGGTTTCCTGGAATATTCTTTACTAGCGAGGAGCCCTATATAAATGTATATTAGAACCCTTTTTAGCTCACGGTCATGCGGTTAATACAATCTAGCTTTCAAACAGAATTGCATTCGTGCCTACCAGCGGTATTACTGGTGGATAACGATAACTTCTACTGTAATAATTCAATACATAAGTGCTGCAGTTAATGGTCACTGTGACTCTTTAACACATCCACCAGTTCTTCAATCTTTAAACTGTTGTGTTTATTATTAAAAGTCCTGGGTACCAATCCAATACAGAACAGTGTAGTCCAGCTAATGAAGGATGTCTTGGAGTTTCAGTGATATCGCAAACCGAAGGAAGCTGGCTGTCTGAACAAGGTAAATAACTTCTTCCCGTTTATTTCATGCATTATCCCTTATAGGTCTACAAAACCTGTGGCACATAACCCTTTTGTGTTTCTGTGTTTGTTTAGTAGTGTGTTAGATGTTTAGTTATCAAACTAGATTTGATATTACTTTTATTTATGAATACCAACGCAACAATTCTCTCGCGATGTCTTCGTTATAATTGATAATTTATTTATGTTTTCTATCTCGAGTCCAGGATGACAATAAGAAGCTCACACAGAGCGCTTCCAAAAAGATAAAGTTCCTTGTCTTTAGAACTTGGTAAAGATGACTAATAAGTTGTGTGGTTTTATTATTATTATTATTATTATTATTATTATTATTATTATTATTATTATTATTTTAGTGGTAGGGTATTCATATTTTGTTTAGATTTGAGTGACATGTTGTATTCTTTTCCTAGAGCAGAATATAGCAATTCAATTACTTTAAAAAGGTTATTTATTTATTTATTTTGCGACCATAAATAACGTTGATTGTATTACTGAATGCAGCCACAAGAGGGGACTACAGCTCACTGACATGTGCACTACCTGGTGGCTACTGAAGTATCTGTCACAAAAACTAACAAGTCAAAGATACCATCAAAGTGAACCATGTGCTATAGACAGTTTGTGTTGCGCAAAATGTACTTTTACTGCGCAGGATGGAACTGCCTTGTCCTTCCTGGTTCATTTCTCCTGGAGGGTGAATTTGTCTCCACCCCTTCACTGGCTTCTTTTCTGACAGTAGGTAATCAGCTGCTTCCCCTATTGTCTGACATGCTTTCAGCCAGTAAAATGCTTTGACTCAGAAGACACTGCAGGGTTAAAGTTGTACATTTGAGACCTATTTAGCAAATGAAAGTGCAAAGCAGAAAAGCTTCCTGAAATTATTTTGTTAGCTACTCATTTTAAGGCAAGTTGCACAGGTCCACATACATACATACATTGGTTCCTGTTTCCCATAGCTGGAACACAGGAGTTTGTGGCAGCTAGACAGTTCAGTATTTGGAGTGGTGTAACTTGTCCTGCATCTTGTCAAGGATGTCTGGGTATAGTATAGTGTCAGCCCGAAAGGCCAGTCAGGGAGATATGACATTATGTCTTCAGCATTCTACAAACATGCTCTTGCGACTGGGATCATCTTGTCTGGGTTATATTCATTCAACTTTATTACTGTATTACTTTTCTAACTTTGGGAAGCTGTACGGCTAGTTTGTCTTGCTATGCACAACTCGTGCTCCGACTCTCCTGTAGCATGTTCCTGTAGTGATTGACTTAAACTTGCTTCCACTGTCAAAATCTTTTGAAATGTGTCTCACATTTGGTTTTCCACTTGCTCTTCTATGTGGATTTTGTGTGTGTGTGTGTGTGTGTATAATATATATATATATATATATATATATATATATATATATATATGTTTTGTTTCATCAGATTGTGAGAAAGGGCACTGGCGTGATGGAGTGAAATGCACTGCCTATGAAATAAACCTTTAACTCCGGTAACAGATGTCAACATGTATAATTTGACAGCCTGCTTTCCTGTTGTTTAACACATACCACATTATTTTGTTGAGCTGTACACTTGCTTTACAAAGCTCTGCGCCCAAGGAGGGAAGTTGGACTGCGACACCCACAATCAATCAATCAATCAATTATAAAAGATAAACCTGAAAGCAAAGATGATTTGAATGATAAAGACTCATTCATGACTGCTGGTGATTTTCTTGGAACACTCAGTGAGGCAAGCAAGGTTATTAGAAGGCCGTCTGTCTAAATACATTAAACAGTCCTGTTCCCTGCTGTCTCCTCATTATCCAGTGCATTACTACTGACTATACAGGGGCAAACTCATTAACGACAACCTTAAGACTACATGGAATCTACTTGAATGATGGTGGATCGTAAAACAGCTTTCCATGGTACTATTATTATTATTATTATTATTATTATTATTATTATTATTATTATTATATTTGGCAGACACCTTTATCCAAGGTGACTTACAGTTGTCACAAGGCAGTACAGGGTCGCAATGCAAAATTAATATTTAAATACTGAACTTTACAGTAAGTGCAAATAACACTACTAACATAGACTACAAAATAGGATGCAGCAAGTTATGATAATATCAAGTTATATCGACAATAACATTTTAGTAGTGCAATCGTACATCAGCTGAGAGACCCAGTAATGTGGTACTTAGGAAAGGTGAATTCAGTGCATAGTAGCAGGGATAGAACAGGTGGGTCTTGAGGAGGTGTTGTAGAAGGCCACCTGTAATAATCTGTTAACCCAGATTTGATGTTTTGCTGGTTATGTTTAAATGCTGACGATCTGTATGGATTAACATAGTTATTTATCACAGTTACTGGCGTAGCTAGGGGGTGGTTTTAGGGTTTTGAACCCTCCCCCCGAAGTGAAATCCTCAATATGCCAGTGTTATTAACCATCATCAAAAAAATCTCCATCCATCCCCGGAACAAAATCCTGGCTACGCCACTGATTACAATGTGTAGTAATGCTATTAGCTTTGTGTTACATGTGTTACATGAGGCAGCAGCACTAAGACAGTAGAGTGTGGGGCTGCTTCCTGTGCTGCTGGACACATGTGCTGTGAGGAACTCTGAATAGTTTAAAATGCAGAAATAGGAGGTGGACAGCACTTCCACATGGCTTTTAGTTTAAGACAATCTTTTACTTACACAATACAAAATGTGTAATTTTCATTTCATTTAACAATCCGTTTAGTTTATTGAGCCTTTCTGTTTGTTTTCACTATTCAAACGAAACCAAATTATTTAAAAATTCCATTCAAAAAGTCTTATCATTCTGGAAACTTGACGGTTCTCATTATTGAGAATGAGCAAAGGGAGTTTACATGCATAGTGCAGGAAGATTGAGACACAGCTCCAGCTGTGCAGGCTGTGTTCGACTCCAGTGGCAAAGGTACCTGCTATCACCCCAGTGGAGTGGTTTGGTATGTTCAATTTTATAGCGGAATAATAATGCATCTTTTTACCCCTTACTTATGCTGCAAATACTAAATTCCATTTTTTTTATGACAGACCACGTTGTGTATCTTTGATGGCATATGAATTAACTGTGCAGTTTTCAAAGTTTGTTGTACCAGTTTTGTTGCCTTTGAGAAAAGAGTATTTCTTCCTTGTGACCTACTGGTTAAATATGAATAGACTTGGAGGACTGCATTCAGATGAAAACGACAATAAAGGGAAGCAGTGGAAGTGGATTGAAACCCCATCTTCCACCAGCTGTACCCCCTTTAAGCCAGTCTTTCTTCCTTGTCCCATAACGTTGGGGTCATGATTCCGGAACAAGAGAGAATTTTGATCGCCTTTTAGGCAATGGGAAAACAAGCTAAATTCAATGCAGGGGCCATAATACAGGCACAGTATGTTTTAGTGTTTTACAAAAATAGAATTAATTAAAAGCAATGAAAACAATTCACTTAAACGCAGCTTACACTCATACACACTTCTATCCCTATGGTACACATTCCACTTATACTATGAGAGCAGGTCATCCAATTATGTTGATACTTGGTATGGTAAAAGAATCACGGTGCACTACTTTTGCATGACTTAGGTTGGTCTACAAAAGGATCTTCCTAAATGCAATGAAAGTTTGTATGGACATTTGTGTTAGGGTATTCCATCTGTTGTGAATGGATAGCGACTTCAGAATTCTGGAACAATGAAATGTGTTCTAGCGACGATCTGACCTTCCAATGTTTTTATTTTTTTTATTTTTCATTTAGCAGATAAAGGACACCAGCAAAACGGCCATCAATCAAGTCACAGCTAGCAAGAAATTACCTTTTACTGATGGCCAGCAGAATAAAGATTCAGACAACTTTCCATAAGTTGTACGCATCCTTGAGTTTCCCTTCCAGCAAACACCTAGACAGAGCCAAGCCTCCTATGTACCTAATACCAAAAAGTAAAAAACTAGCAAGTGTGTTTGAGAAAATTAAGTTGGAAAAAAAAAAAAAAAATTGATGTTTATTAAAGCTTCCATAGAGAGCTGTTTAGAGATATAGTTATTTTTGTTAACTGCTTAAATATGATATTTTGTATAATATAAAATATGTTATAGACGTCTCAAAACAGTAATAGTAATGGTTAGAAATGAATTGTTAAATGTAGTTTAATTTATACTTCTGTATATATTAGGATCACAAATAGAAACATGACTCTATTGGCTAGGGTTACATAGAGGACAATTAAAATGGTCTAACCCTATCCTCAGACTCTATTTAACCTTCCATTAATTGAACAGGCTCATGTTTCAGGTTAGGGTCCTATAGGTTTCTTTTGCACGTGTTTTGGGCTCACAAAATAACTTTAGATGAATTACTGAATAAAAAGAAAAAATAGTGCAAAATAATAGCAATTTATTTCAACACAATGAATGCCTTTTCCACATGGAGCATTACTTTGCTTTGGAGTGCTTCAGCCTGGCACTGTATCATGGAGTAAGGCAATACTGTAAGTGCTTGAATATTCTCTACACCAAACCATACGCAAACCAGTCTCCTGAAGCTGTACTCACATTGAATATCTCAGTTCAACCATATCACTGCTCCAAAAACATACTGATGTGCTGTATAATACAATACAATGCCACTTCCATTGCTGTGTGCTTGCTGTGTCATTGTAATATTAGACAGTGGGCTTGCTGTACCAGTAACCAGCACCTGTCACTGTGTTTCCTGTATTGAAGTCTAGACCATGCCACTCCACTGTACAGAGGTGTAAATGACCCCCTCACCCTCAGTCTCGCTCGGAGAACACAGTAAAATCGTTTTCTTCACGTTGGCGCCTAGCCTCGCCAAACACAGGAAGTCACTAATAGGAGACTGGCTTTTAATCGGAACACACACTGCGATGAAGTGAGCGTGGAAACGCAGGGGGTCTCCTGGAAAAGAGAGAGTTTTATACAAATACACTTAACAATATAAATATAACGTACTTAAGAACTAACATTCTGAAATAATTCAAATTACCTGGGTAGATAAGATAGTCTCCCCCAAATTTTCCAGCGGATGTGATGTAATATCCTTGCTGCCGCAGGTCCTGGTAAACACGATACCTCACTTCCTGTTTGTTGTCACGTGGTAGGGGCCAGTCAGTAGCCAGCCAATCACGCTCATCTGGAGCATAGCTCAGCCTCGCTCTGGCTGTACAGAGTTGAACCATCATGGCAGAGCGAGGGAACGAAAAAGAACTCTTCAGAGATAACAGACGCTCTCTGATTGGCTGATCTGTGAGAGCTTCATTTAAAAAGAAACAATGGATATGGCAATGCTTATTCTAACATCATCACACTTTATTCAAAATATATAAAGACAATGTCCCTAAGAAATGACAACATAATAAACAAGTTCAAAATCTAAAAAGAATGTTCCTCTTTACCTCCAAGTCTCTCTGTCATCACTCTCTCCAGCACACGTTTCTTCTCCTCTAACGCAAGTCTTCCCTGTTCCTCATAGCTGTGCTGAAGATGCTTTGCATAATTCTCCTCCACCTCTACATTCACCCTGTCATCGTCACACTGAAGACAGAGACAGAATCATTCTAGAGCGACTGTGCATCTGCTGTAGATGCTGTATGTCGTGCTCCACTATCTCCACACTCGAACAACAGCTGCCAATTATTGTGAATGTATGTCAGCGTGTGTGACTATATACAGGACAGTGGGTTGTGACGAGTCTGCACAGTTATTGTGAATGTGTCAGTGTGTGTGAATATATACAGGACTGACGGCTGTGACGAGTCTGCAGTTATTGTGAATGTGTCAGTGTGTGTGAATATATACAGGGCAGAGGGCTGTGATGAGTCTGCACAGTTATTGTGAATGTGTCAGTGTGTGTGAATATATACAGGACAGAGGGCTGTGACGAGTCTGCAGTTATTGTGAATGTGTCAGTGAGTGTGAATATATACAGGACAGAGGGCTGTGACGAGTCTGCACAGTAATTGTGAATGTGTCAGTGTGTGTGAATATATACAGGACAGAGGGCTGTGACGAGTCTGCAGTTACTGTGAATGTGTCAGTGTGTGTGAATATATACAGGACTGAGGGCTGTGACGAGTCTGCACAACATTTCATTGTTGTGGAGGGATATATGGCTACTCAAAACTGATCACCTCTAAAGCCGGGGTGGAAAATCCTTTTTACAGGTCTTTCCAATTGTATTACTTAATTCTGATAGACAATTTCTCACCTCTGACTCCGCCCCCTTGACCAACACAGCTCTTCCAGTGTCCTTCAGCAGACGGGCCTCCTCCAGCAGTAGCTGCAGTGGTCTTCCCAGCCGGCAATTCTGACGGGGCTGTCTGGCCAGAGAGCCCACCAGCGTGCCCACGATGCCCATCCTCTCTCGGACCAGCTGCAGGTCCGCCGAACGCCACAGCAGGAGTGCGGAGCCGGAGACACACACTCGCACCGGCTCCATCTCACGTTTTCTCTTGACCTCTTCTGTCCTAGTGTCTAATTCTGGATCCTTTTCAACTGATTCTCCCTCTGTCTGGGTTTTGACTTCTCTATCCATCTCCATTATGGCCTCAGTCTGCCTCTCAGCGTCAAGCTTCCCATCTGTCTCTTTCTCGAGCTCCATCTCAAATGAGGTTCACGTCTTTCAATACGACTTAACTGTTGTTTATAGGTCCCTTGAACTATTAAGTCTCCTGACTGTTTTAACCAATACTTTTCAAGCCAATGCGATCAACAATGCCCCACTCACGTCTCTAGCCTTACATGTTGACTGCGTGTAGATGCTGTTTCTCTCTCTAAATGTAGTGCACCCCGGTAGTTACCTGCACATTATTTTTTGTCTCGGCAGAACAGGAAACATTCAATAATTAACATTGCGGCAATGTATCTAATTTTGTTAGTAGCCTCGCTTTCTTTTTTCTTTTTTTTTTTTTTTTTTGTTTTTAAACTACGTGTGAGTGGAATGCCTTGAGAAACTGACTAGATTAACAACTACTTTTAACTTGTACAAAATAAACCAAACGTTTCACGCAAAAACTGTAGGTAGCACACATTGTGGAAAGGAAGAGCGCTTGCTGTGATCTAGCTTCAGTCAACCAATAGACGTCGTCACCAGTTGATTGATGGTGTAGGAACCAATCAACGGATTTCAAAAGATTTTTTTTTTCTCTTTTCTTCAATAAACTTTATTGACACTGTTGTGTCTTGTACTGTTTTTATAATCGCTCAAATGAAAATTATCAACAAAAAGTGCAGGTAGTGTATTCATAGCGCAACCGGGTTTAAACATTTTAAAAAGACAATATGAGTGTCAATGAATGAATACATATCGGTACGATACACTATGAAAATACTGAAAACTTTGCACCCTCTGCATGTATCACTCAGTCGTGTACTGTATTATAACAATTATGTTAAACCTGAAATAAGTATTAATATTAAGTAATTAAGTAATTAATATTAATCTTATATTATGCGTGAACAGTTTTGTTTCAATATATACTAAAAAGGGATGATGTTATAGAAATGTTATTTAAAAAAAAAAAAAAAAAAAAACTGCGGTAAAATTATACAAAAAGGTCCAAGTCATGGGTGGGGGGGCTTGTTTTTTGTTTGTTTGTTTGTTTTTTACTTATTACTTACCCTACAACAATATATGATGTGTACGACGCTGTTGTGTTTCTGTGTAGATTAATTACCATGATCTATTCTAGAAAAAAAAAAAGATTTTTCAGGTAGAAACAGTATAAAGTTGCTTTTTTTTAATCCTGCGTGGTTTCTGCACAAGAAACAAAATGGCAAGACACATTTGAATAAGGTATTATCATTACTGTTTTTCTTTTATTTCTGCATTTTCTTTAGATGTACACGCAAGTGAAAACTAAAATGTAATGTATTAAACTTCGTTATTTTTTTTATTTTTTTTAAGGGGGCATTGTACAAAGGAAAAAACTCACCGTTTTGGTTTTAGTCTATAGTCCTCATAACATAAAATACTAGAATCACAACAACAAAACGTTGATTACTATACTTAACATGTACCTTGCAAGTTCAGCCAGTGTTTGAAAAGCGTGAAGTATACCTATATGCTACAAACGAATCGTTTTTGCGCTAAATGGAGAACTGTGGTGACTATGTTGGCTATGAATGCATTTTAGCAGTTTATTAACATGTTTTGGTCAGATGACAGTAGGAATGACACAGTGAATTGTTATGACCTGCAATAAATGCAAAATAAGGTGAAATATTTTGTTTTAAACAAAGTACAGTATTTATATGAACTAAAACAACGTAGGTACATTTAGTATGAATATATACAAATGGTTAAATGGTAAGTATTATATTTTTGACATCATTTTTGAACATCTTAACCCCATGCATAGTTTACATAAGTAAGACATTATATCTTTACGGTATAATGCATAGATTAGGGGCTTCATGAGTGAATTTGTCTCACCGAGAAAAAACAAAATCTTTCAGCAGATCTTTAAGATCGTAATCAGAACAGGTTGTCTGGATTATCCCGATGATAAAATACGGACCCCAAGGCAATCAGCACTGTCCTGGCAAAGGTGCAAAGGGTGCTGCCTGTGCTGTGTACAGGCCATTCTTCCCAGGTTAACGTGAAGGCAAATCAATGTTAAAAACACCAGGATGAAAACTAACGAGGTACTCGTTTTTGGCCTAGTACAGAAGACCACAGAATCCCGTGTAGTTATTTTGTTGCAGTGTTGACGTTAGAGGCAGGTGACCAGCAAAGAAATAGTCCACAAAGCGATCAGCACGTTGAACGGAGTCTTGGTATTGGCTATTATGTGGTATTGTAGCTGCAGTCTAACAGCCAGGTATCGTTATAAGGAAATTAACACGAAGGTCAGTATGGAGCCAATGAGCCTTGATAAACAGACAGTAAACGAACCTGCAACCGATATTCTTTTGCAACTAGCCCAACTCGTTCTTTCTTTGAATTGTTTCTCCTTTAATGGAGATTTTTATAAACAAATTAGAGGTGTCAGTATGGGAACAAAAATGGGGCCCTCCTATGCCTGTCTTTTTATGGCATGGACTGAAAATAAAGTTTTTCAGCAGTAAAGGGACATACACCAGTTTTATATCTTCGATACATTGATGACATGTTTGGCATCTCAGTTAACACTACTGAAGATTTAACGGATTTCATACATTTCATTGACCAGTCTCATCCAGCTCTAAAGTATATATGGAACATTTCTAAACAAATTTCTTTCTTAGACATTACCATCATGGTTTCTAATTGTACCATCAATACTACAATTTTCTACAAAGAAACAGATACGACTCCTCACATCCCAAAGCTTGTCGCAACTCCATTCCAAACTCCCAATTACCAAGACTGAGACGCATTTGCAGTGATAGTGATTTTTTGAATAAAACAAATTACGTATGCATTTTTCAAAAATTGTGGGTTTCCAGACACTAAGAGAAGCTCAGTTAAGTGTATCGACAAAAAACAGAAAGGATGCTTTGTACAAAACCAAAACACAGAATACCAACAATCGTATTCCCCTTGTTCTTACTTATCATCCTAGGACCAAAAAAGTACAACACATCATACACAGAAATTTAGCATTCTTCAAGAAGATCCTTCTACAGCTCCCATTTTCAATAATCCTCCTCTAATGTCATACAGAAGAGAAAAAAATCTAGAGGAATAGTATATTGCATTGGCTGCTACAGAAGAAACGATAGTAAATTTCCATGATACGAATAGTTGAGAGCCCACTCTTTCACGATAGACCAATTATCATGATAGTAGCTGTTATTTTCCAATTACTTTGTTAACTGAATAAAAAGAAAACAATAACAAGTTATGTCTTTTTTTCACTGTGGAATATATATGATCTGCAACACAAGAAAGCTACAGACTTTAAAAAAGAGCAATATTCTAGCAAGAATGAAAAAAATTACTAGCACACAGGTGGAAGAGAAATAATCTTAATGAAATGGTCCTTATATTACCATCTAATAGTTGCAACACACGATACCTTTATTTAAGTCTGTCAAAATGGGACTGCAAGCTTTTTTCCTCCTGCTTTATTTAAACATTTTATTTATGAATTTACATGTACTTAGAAACAGTACATAATTACAAAATATGAGGCATCTGAATTTCTTTCAATACATTTAAAGTACTTGCTTTACACACATACTGCTAACTATTAATTATTTTTTAATTTTTAATTATTTTGTACTGTACCAGCTGTAAGTATGGAATAGAACAGTATGGGCATGGTGTTCTTTATGCATATTCCTTTTTTTTGTCAATTTCATTTATACATTTAAGAAAACACATTTCAATACCATTATCAACTTTGCCTGAGGTAGCCTGTTTTTCTGGTGGCATAATAGCCTATAACGTACATTTTAATGAATGTATTGAAATGATATACCCATAATTGAGGATGGAACAGAGGACAGTATAGGGAGGGCGCTGCACTGGGGGGGGGGGGGGGGGGGGGGGGGGGGGGGGGGGGGGGGTATGTTATTAATGTTACCTACAATGGAATGAACAAACTGTACGACAAAATATATATATATATATATCTATATATTAGCAAGATATATATAGGAGAGGGAGAGAGGAGATAGGGGAGTATTGAGGGAGAGTGAGAGAAGAGCGAGAGATATAGACAGGAGATATTCTCTCGGAGTTGCGGAGGGAGCAGAGAGAGGATGTGAAGAGAGAGAGAGAGAGAGAGAGAGAGAGAGAATAGCAATCAATCGATTAATTGGGCACACAAAATATAATCGTTAGTAAATATCAATGATTGTACCATACATTTTCAGTGCAAAAATAAAAACAAAAATAATAATAATAATAATAATAAATAATAATAATAATTAGAACTGCCAGGCAGTTTTATGGCTCCCAAGCCCCAGTATCAGTACCCGTCTAAGCCTGTTTAGTTCTCAATGTGCCAAGTTTAAAATCAGCAACTTCAGCTGTTCCACAGAAGATTTTGAAAGTTTTTTTTTTGTTTGTTTGTTTTTTCAAAAATGCGCCGGGCAGCCATCTTGTTTAACACAAGTTTCTTAAAAGTCAATTGTATTGCTACAGTGTCAAGGATGATGCTTGTGAAGTTTGGAGTTAGTTAACTAAATCGTCTGTCAACTGAGGCAGGTTTGAATTTCAAATGTAAAACGTATAAATGTTGGCCATCTTGTTTTATAAAACATCACCATTTTCACATATTTGTATCCCATTATTACTGGGACGATAACTACCAGGTTTGGAGTTTCTTGGTCAACGGTAATCAAATACC
Source organism: Polyodon spathula (assembly GCF_017654505.1). NCBI lineage: Eukaryota > Metazoa > Chordata > Actinopteri > Acipenseriformes > Polyodontidae > Polyodon > Polyodon spathula. The sequence goes on from NC_054544.1 coordinate 33,920,634, forward strand.
AGCAGTTTTCTGTTAAGGGCGCGTTTCGTTAAAGTTTGTGGCAGCCATTTCAACAAAAAAATTTATCGCAGAAACTTGTTTCGCAAACTTGATGCGGGTTTGTATGCTGACGATATATGCAAAGTGTCAGATCAATCGCTTCACCGGTTCCCAAGAAGATGATTTTGAAAGGTTTTATTGAAAAATGCGTCACTGCGCCAATTGCAAGGACGCAGCAGCAAATTTTGTTCAGTATCTGACAGCCAATGTATCCAGCTTGTTAACTGCCAAGTCAGAACCTGATCAGTCACACAGCTTCAAAGCAGCAGCAGTTCACAGCTTTGGGAAGAAAAAATAATAATAAATAATAATAAAAAAATAAAAAGTAAAAAAAAAAATCTTAAAAATAATAGGCTTGGAAGCCTAATGATAATAAATTGATTTACTTAGCACAAATTACATCCCTGCTAATAGCTGATCCTTACTTCAAAATTGCTTTTAACATCACTGATCATTTATTTATTTATAACTTCATTGAATATTGTTAAAACATTCATTATATAACAGTTAATTTTCAAACTCCAGAGCAGCACAAGCTAGCTTTATATACAGTACGTTTTTTTCAACGTGCACAATTCATTTACAGGCTGTTTTCCAGGAATACAAGCCTGTCGTCCTGCTCTGGATACAAGGTGTTGCAGATTTTTTTTTTTTTTTTTGCACATTGAATAGACAGAGGGGTGTACTTACAAATAATTTTCAAAACTGATTCACTGGTAGGATGGGACCAGCAAATCCGATGCTAGTTAACACGAGCAGGAAAACAAGTCTTTGTCTGGTAGAAATACTGTATATAGCAAGGTTGGGCGTTCGGCGCAGTTTCGCTGATAAACTTAAACAAATGTATTAACTATGCGCGTTACAAAAATGTAATTATTGAATCGATACTCCAGTATTTATATCCATGTACATAATGTGGAATGGAATCGATCAAAAAATGGATTTTTCATTTAATCACAGCTGCCCTAGTACACACCAATGACTTTACCCTTATTTGGAGGGAAAAGCATCCGTCCTGCTTCCAGCCACGTTTATTGAGTTAGTGACTATAGTTTTCTACGATTATTGAATAATTAAAAAATGTTAACGATACGATTAGCACGAATATTCGTAATCACGATATATAGTACTATCGAAAAATCGTTTACACTACCACTTTCTTCACTTAAGTAACGTATTACAACTGGGTACAACGGAGTCTCAATGTCACTACTGCCGTCGGTAGCAATGGCAAAACCAGCACTACGATCACATGATTGAGTGCAAGGTTCCCTGGGAATAGAAGTCCTGCAACTGTAGGCATCATACACTAATACTATCCCCCCCCCCCCCCCCCCCCCCCCCCCAAAAAAAAAAAAAAAAAAATCAATATAAATCATACTGTAGCAATTTATTATATTTATATAACAGTTTAATAATAAACATGTTAACATTATAGATTATGAATAACTTTACAGTGAATACATCAAGAGATTTATGTTGTTTTTTTGTTTTAATAGCAGGACTTACTTAATGTTTCTGTTTACATGAGTTACTTCGCTTAAATTTCATTCATTGCTCAGAAACTGAAATTAAGTGATTTTTTGGTTTGTTTGTTTGTTTGTTTGTTTGTTTGTTTTCTCACCCAGAATGAAAGTACATTTCTAGTATTTCACATTAGGATTTCATGCTTTTTGCAGGTTAAAATCCATAGATTCATGTGGACAAGGGTTATTGCAGTAGTACAATGCTGGAAATGACTTTTCTGTTGCAGTATTTGAGTCAACTTGTTGAAAGGCACTTTATTTTGTGAATGAAAAGAGGGCCAAGAGTCAAATTCAACCATTCTGAAATAACACATCAGTTTGCAGGTTATATGAAAACAAAATCAATGCTCTAACACAGGGCTTCTCAAACTCAGTCCTGGGGACCCCCTGTGGCTGCTGGTTTTCATTCTAACTGAGCTCTCAATTACTTAACTAGACCCTTAATAGAACTGATAATTTTCTTAATTCGACCTTTTTACTTTTTTCAGCTCTTGAACAGTTGCAAATTTCAAGTTAGCTATAACAGTTGATAAGTAACTTGACCTGCAACTGTTTAAGAGCTGAAAACATGTAAAAATGTCTAATTAAGCAAATTATTAGTTCAATTAAGGGTATAGTTAAGTAATAAAGCTCGGCTGGAATGAAAACTAGTAGACTCAAGGGGTCCCCAGGACCGAGTTTGAGAATCCCTGCTCTAACACATAGTGAGGTCTTGGTTAAAAGTCAAGAAAACAGAAGAGCTAGAATCTATTCATTATGTTTAATGTCAAACTTGTATAGACAGGACAGATTTAAAATGCAATCCAAACTTAAAATGGAAAAAGGTTTCAATACTTGCATCTGAACACTGTTCCACAACCTTATTTCATTTTTTGGTTTACTGGAGCTGTTTCATCTATTGCTTAACCTGGCATTACAAATTATCTAGCACAGTGGTTCTCAACCCTGTTCCTTGGGGAACCAAGCACTCAATTAAATAACTGAACCCTTAATTGAACTAATAATTTGCCTAATCTGATCTTTTTAATTATTTTAAAAGATGGAGATTTCACTTTAGGTATAAAATTGTATAATGAAATTATACAATATATACAATAGCATAAATTCTTAAATTTTGATACTCTATTTAAAAAGCTCAGATTATGCAAATTATTAGTTCAATTAAGGGTTCAGTTATTTAATTGAGTGCTTGGTTGGAACAAAAACCAGCAGGGCAGTGTTCCCCCAGGACCAGGGTTGAGAACCACTGGTCTAGCATATATATAAACAAAAGTGAACTGGGTGTTTGTACCTGTAAGAACTATACATACATTGCATAATATTTACTTTCTTGTGCTAAAGTATCAATTAATTACCAGCTGATTCCTATTTTGGAACAGATCTAGAAGGCTGATAATTCAAAATTGAAAAAAAGAATGAAACACACCAATGGCTGCTGCATAAAGAATGCTGCAGCATTATTTAGTCACACGGTTTAATTAAATATAAACTATTTTTATAGTGTTCTTTAAACTGGCAAATGACCTTTATGATTTTTTGTAATCTATATTCCCAATTCCAACTCCTCCAGCTCCTGTATTAATAATGATTCCTTCTGTAACTTCTCAAGCTGAAAAATAAATGTATTACAATTAAAATAGTTAGATAAAGCACACTGGTGATATCAAATCACTACCTGCCCCGAAACAGTGCAAGCCACGTATTAACCCCTGTACCGCTGTTGTAAAATAAATGCATATACAGTACTTAAGGTTGATTTGATCTTCCAATACCTTGCAGGTATTTTTTTTAGCACTGGTGAAATCACCCTGGAGTGCAGCAAACACCTATCCATAAGTGGCTGTTGCAGTCCAGATGGATTCCCTGTTGATGCAAGATCAAGCTGTAACTCATCCCGGTGGGGGACTGGTTGATCAAATGAATCTCTTCAGATTTATTTTTAATAAAGCATTCTAATTATGTAAAAACTAAAATAATAATAATAAAAAAAAAAAAAAACCTAAAACCAAACAACCAAGTTACTTTTAATTTCTCTCAAGATGTTTTGAAAATATGGCCCTCAGTGTATTCTGTCATATTCCAACTTTACCTGGTTTTTCTCAAGTGATTTGCCAGCGGCTTGGTGATTCTTCAGCTGTTCAATGGCCTTTATTTTCTACAATCACAGAAGCAAGCAAGAAAGAGTTGTTTGTTTTACTTTAAAAAAGTAAAAAACTGGGATAAACTGCTATGAAAGCAAAGCAATTATAATTCTTAGGAACAGGACAGAAAAGTAGTTCTATAAAATACAGGGAGTTACTTTTTTTGTTTTGTTTTGAATACATTTGGAGTGTAATTATTTCATCCCAGTTTTTCTCCCCAATTCCGAATGTTCCCCTACCACAGCTGATAAGGAGAACTGAAGATCAGTGGGTGTTACTTCAATTCATTTTCAATTTCGTCTTTATGCCCAGAAGCTCGAAAGATGATTTTGGAGAGCTACTGGTCCATGGATGATAAAGGTCTGCCCTGCTGCTGAAACAGTCCCTGACAATTCTGCCTGCCCAGACTGCTGGAGCGGCTGGCCAATGCACTGTTCTTAAAGATATCCCTCATTTAAAATCGATGACTTTGCACAGCCAGGACACTTCACTCCTCTAACTGCATGCCACCCTGTGCACCATGTGGTCATGTCTTACCAGAGTAGCCTCTCAGGGATCCCAAGCCTTACATAATTAATACAAAGATATGAAAAAAAAAAAAAAAAAAAAAAAAAAAAAAATCGGTAGGTAGGTGGAGTAAATCTATTTAAATCCCAACAGGATAAATAAATGCTGAACAGAACGATCTACCTTAGATGATCTACCTTTTTAAGATTCTTGATCTTTTTATCAAGGTCCGGATCACCGGAGGTGGCTGCAGCAGGGGCAGCAGGAGACACAGGCTTCGGTTGAGACTCCAGTACTTTTTCCTGTATGTCATCTGGCTTTGTCTCCTTAAAAACAAAATAATGAAAAAAAATAGAATAATCTGTACTCGCATCGTGTGACAGTGAAACACACTGCCTCTTTTATAGAAATTAATTGATTACACACCAGTTAGGAAAATGTCAAAGCAAGTTTTTTTTGTAACGAAAAAATGGGGGGTGGGGGGGGGGATAGCTTATTGATCATTAACTTAAAAAAAAAAAAAACATTTACAACTTTTAGAATACAAGCAGGCTAAAACAGAAATCTAATTATTTGGGATATTCACTTTTTTTTTTCTTTTTTAGATAATTATCTTGAACATACCTGCTTTGCAGCTTTCTTAGCCTCTCGTTTCTTCTGATTTTTAAGTGCTGTTTTTGATAGTGGTTTGTCTCCACCTTGCTGCGACTTCATATTCTGTGGAGGCTCCTCTTCATGCTAAGAGGAAAATACATTGTAAAACTGAACACTTTACAATTAATGTTCTTCTACTTTTCATTTAGCATAAAGTACTTCAGCATAAGGCGCTGTTAAAAAAAACATGTACTGAATATGTAGTAGTAAATAATTGTATGGTGAGAATAGCCTTTTACCCTTAGGTATCAACTAACTGCACTACTGAATAGCATGTTTCATGCTGTTTTGTTTTGTATATGGTCAAAGTTATATATAGCAAAGAGTCATGATACATTAAAACCAAGCTAGAAGTCAGCACCAATGTCCTCTTAAGAAACTGGACACCCCATAAAAAGATTCTCATTTTTAAAGCTAACATGCACAGTTTATTTAAAAAATTAAAATAATTTTAAAAAGCAGTTTGGTAAGATTAGTAGTGAATGGCTTGTGGGAAAGTTTCTTTCTGAATAGCTCTATTGTGCTTACCAGTTTGGAACTTGTGATTGGTTTGTTCCGCAGTGCTGGGGGCCTGTACACCTGGGCAGGCTTGGGCTCTGTGCTGCCTAGTTCGCTTGGCACAGCCTGGTACTTAATCGTTTTTTCTGGAAACACTCCATCTGAAAAAGACTGCCATAAAACCTCCCACAGTTCACCATCCGAGGGTGCATCATATTTATGGAGCACAGGCCCAGTGTAATGCCAGATCTTGTAGCCATTTCCTACTCTCAGTCTTGGAGCACACGTTGCTGTTACTACATGCTCCCCGTCGGGACACCATGAGAAGAAAGTGGAGTCCGGAGCCTGCGGTTTAGAAACCAGCTTGTATTTTTTAACATCCCAAACTTCCATCTGTCCCCTGAGGTTCCCAAAACCAGCTAAGACAAGGAGGTGTCCTTGAGGGCTGTAATAGGCTGCATTCCTCGGCCCGGTTCCAAAATCAAACACTGGGTCGCACTTTAAATTGAACACTGTCACTTTGGCAGGCATGAAGCCATAAACAACACAAAACTCGGTTGAGTTTGGACTCCAGACGACGTCGTAAATTGGGCCGTTTTTCGCTGTTGAAGATAAGTCATGCATGTTATGTTACAGTATTATATGGCTATCCTTCATGCATGTTATGTTACAGTATGCTATCTATAATATAGCAATATGCTATCCTAACAGCAAAATTTCCCTTGAAATGACATTCATTTTTAACAGCTTTCAAGGTACCAAATGGTCACTTACTGTAAGAAGCGATGGTATTTCATACCTATGCTGATAGCAAGGTGCTCATTAAGTAGATATAAATAGTCACTTACGTAACTGTACAACTGCACCTTCACCATTAGTTGCAATGTAGTGGAGAGTCTGTTCTCCGTAATAGGATGCACCTGTTTTGTCAACTTCTGTACTGGCAGTCACTAATACTGCTGTGGCTGTAAAAATAATGACAAGGTGTAATATTAGGATTTACAGCAATATAAATAATGACATTTTTGGTATACAGATTTGTACTTTTATTTCATTTATCTAACTCAAGCAATACAATCAATCCTGGTTGGTCTGCTGAACTGTACAAATAAAATAGAACATATCTGAAGATATGAACTAGTAGCATGATACTCTAGCTACGAAATCATGTCAGCATACTGATTACATTGATTCATATGTTATGCATATATCTTCAGTGGTTTCATATATTTCTTAAAACTAACGTATCTCAAATAGTTGTCCGTTTTCGTTAACCGAACAATTTACCTTTCTTGTTCCACAGCATCGTCACCCGGTCAGCTTTAAAGAAGCTTTTGTTGGCCAAGGCAGAAGTTGGGCCAGCAAAATTTGGGTACTGATACAAACGTACAAATGATGGTCCACCCTTGATTCCTGGTACATAGACAGCAACCTTTACTCATAACAAAATTACATGTGTTAGTAATTTTACAAAGTGGGAAGCTATGGTAAAAAAATGTCAATGTATACAAATATACCTTGCAAGGTTGAGATCCTGGAGAAAGAACAAAGTCAGTTACTTTCTGCAGATGAAGCTTGCTTGCAATAGTATCTGTAAAACAGGATAAAATACCAACAATGTGCATTATCCAAAAAGTACTTCTCAAAGAAACGTCTTTGGTGACACCAGTGAACTGGAAAATCCTAAGTGAAGAAATGCTAACTAATTATAGACCAGGTACAAGAACACAGTATATCTCTATTAGTGGAAGTAGACTAGCCCACGCTTGTTAATAACCAGGTGGTAAGCCTGAGACTTGTACAATAAAAGATAATACTGTAAGCAGTAGATGTACAGTATTATGGCATGACACGTATTTATTTTCCATAAGAGCTTCATAAAAATGGATATGCGCTTACCAAAGCTGTTATTCTCAAAGAAGTGCAGTTCATTGTTTACACTTCTAACAGAGACACTTTCATCATCTGACCAACTGGGACACCTACAGGAGAGGAAAAGCATGTTTTTCATACCAAGATATAGGGTAAAGAACAGTATGGAGAGCAAGAGCAGTAAATAGTCCAATTAATGTTATGTATTAATGTATAAAGCTTTGTTAACAACACACGCAAACAAAGCCCTGTGCATATTTACCAGCTTTGCATCTTCTTCTGATAGAAGGATTTAAGACACTCTCCTGTTTTTACATCCCATAGATGAAGGTTTGGTTCTCCTTGAGCAGTTTCTTCAGTTTCTAGGATGGAAACCACATTTTTAAAAAATGTACATACATACATCAGATGATCATCTTTAGGAATTGAGCATTTTGATTGGCCATGAGGGTCTTGGTGATTTAAAAAGGCAACGTTCCTGTTACTCGCAAATCAACAGAACGACCTTCTCAGGAGGATGCAGGTTTCATTACTGGTTACATAAGGGGTATGGGAAATTGCTAAGATACTAGATCTCAAGGCAGGATTAGCAGGGATTATCAATCTATTGTAAATACTCACTAGAATAAGGTTGCCAGGTCACTAGGACAGAGTTCTGGGGAGATATTCCAAGGCAAGCTGTCTTAGGCAGATCAAATGACTGCACATGCTTGCCATCAGCTACATTCACCATATTCACCCTGGTTAAATTAAAAAAAAAAAAAAACAATACACACACACACACACACACACACACACACACACACACACACACACACACACATACATATTAGCAGTACATCATGTAGATATAGTTTAACCAAGTAGCATTCACCTTATTTTCAATTATCATCATACGATATTACAATTGCATATATTAATGTTAAAATAAACAATTTGGGAATACAACAAAAAAGCTTTTTTCACTCCATTTATGTTACTTACGTTTCGCCATTACACCAAGCAAACAAGGAACCATCCTTGCTAAAAACAAAGAATTTGCTTCTCCGATTATCACTGAAAAACAGAAAAAATGGAATTCAAGAAACAAGGCTTTTCTCTTTACATACTGTATGCATGTTCTTTTTAGTTTCATAAAAGCACTATCATATCCGTATGATCTTAAATAAGAACAAAAGAAATACAGCAGTGTGCAAATGTATTGGAACATCCCATTGCTACATCTTGAGGTGTTCTAACAAATGAGCACACTCCTGTGCATGCATTAATTCACAAAATAATAGTTGCATTTGAGGGTAGTCCTTTAAAATATACCTTGTGAAAGCAGCGTTTTCTGTACAAAGTGGAGGGCCAAATAACATAGATGTGCCAACCGATCCACGGACTGAGCAAAACAAATGATTAAATATTAATATTATTCTGGAGCTTCACTTAAAATATGCATCACTCAACAAACAAACAAAAACAGGATTTCAACCCAAATTTGGGATGTTATATACAGTATTAGATGTTTTATTTAAAGTACATGGTAGTTCACTAAACAGCCATGTGATAAACTGTTAGTATTTTCATAGATTCTAGGTCTATTTAAATTTGATTTAACTTGAAATACATTTTAACAACTGACTTCCGGTACAGTGCACTTTCTGTTTGTAAACCCTTCACAAATCAGATGGTTGGTTGATTTATTTTTTTAATGTTAAAATTGCAATCTCTAATCTCAAAACTAGGATTTTGTTAATTGCAAAGGTTCTTGCTCTCAGCCAGCGCAATTCTATTCAGTATGTGGTTCAACAAAAACACCATTTTGGGAAAAAAGGTGATGGCGAATAGATTGTTTTTTCTTCTTGCGCAATTAGTTTGATTACCATTGTGTAATGAATAATTTCCTACTGGCAGAATAATAGCATAACTTTTTTTTTACTCACAGAGTAATGATGGGACAAATTGGATTCAAACTGGGCAAAGCTCTTCTCTCCAGTTAAAACAAGCAACAGTATAAACAAACTGGACTGAAAACAAACTTTGTTTTCTGATAAAGTAGTATAAACAGGAGGCTACAGTGAACTATGGTAGAATGTATATAAAGATACACCAATGAATTGTATTTAACCTTACTGGAGGACACTAAAGCTTAAGGCTGATGCATATCATAGGACTGAGACACAAAGTAATTGCCCTCGTTTGTCATACACAACACTAGTACACCAACCATAGTTTTTCACTTTCTTGACGATTACAAGTCAACAATCACAATACAGTACACAAGACTGTACTGATGACACGGGTATTCAGATAACTTCCAGTACTTAGTGATATAGTGTGATAAACGCCAGTACCAAACGTGTAATCCAAGTTTACACGTAAATCAACTAAATAGCCTCAAACTTAACACACTCCGGGTACCAAAGTACCACAGTTACACTATCTACAAACAAACAGGCGAGGAGATTTAAATAGTTGTGACAGTTTATTATATTATGACCACCAATAGAGCAGTGGTAATATGCAGGAATTCCTGCTTGTTAATTACATATATTATTCCAAGAACCGATTAACACGGTCAAACTAGATTATTTTGAACCTATTTAATAGATGTATATTCAGGTTATGCTGAGTTTCTCGTGTTTTTAAAACATTACTAGGATATCAATACGAGAACAATATTCCGCGCACAACAATCTAATGACTATTTTGTCATCGCTCAAAAGTCTGGTCTTATATCAAATACAGAAACCCCTTGTGTGTCACTTCTTACTTATGTGTTTTTTACTGCATACTTCCAATAAATTCAAAATTAATTTCCAGGCAACCCACCTGCTAGAAGTGGTGTGGACGGGGCCATCTTTCAGCGGAAGAGGAGTGCGGCTGGCACCACGTGACAGACACAGGGAAGCACACGTATGCAAAGCTGTGACGCCAGCGGCCACATCACCCCCCCAAACACGAGTAATATCAATGCACCGCTGAGGGCGGGGATTCAGGGAGGTTTTGCTGTGGTTACGTAACCTGATGACGTGTTGTTCAGAACGGTTCCGCCCACTTTTTGACAAACTGTTGTGATATAGCACTGCCTCATTTAGCTAATTTGCATAGCAGATAATATTAACAAAATATACAAGTGGGCCATATTTTGAAGCAAGTGCATAGGGAAAAGTTTTTTTTTTTTTTTTTTTTTCAGAGAAGTCTTATGCCATTTTCCGATTGGTAGTAACGCTGCAGTGATCACTGGTCCTTCATATGTTGTATGCCGTGCTACATTGTACTTGCTTTATTAGCTTATTTTTACAAATTACACATTTTTACTTTGAAGCATGGGCCCTTGCAAAAGTCACTATATCAGTTAATTGATCCGTGTGGTGTGCTGATGTGCGACTGTGTGTTTCGTGACCGGTTTGGGTTCTTTCTTTGAAAGGATGAAATGTGCGCAGGAATGCGGACTACATGCCTGCGCCGGCGGAAGGATTCGCAGTGTCAGGACAAGCGGCCGTGCGCTTCCGGTGTGGAGGTGTTGAGTTCGTGTCTACGCAGGCAGTCGGCTCTGTTTGTTCTTTTTTTTTTTTTTTTTTTTTTTTTGAGAAAGATACGTTGCGAATTGCAACCTGGCAGTATTCTCATAACAGTAACTACAGCTATACAGGTTTTACCGGGGCAAAATGGTGGCAAAACAGAGAATTCGTATGGCCAACGAAAAACACAGCAAAAACATCACGCAGAGGGGAAATGTGGCAAAGACAACGGTGAGTTCCAAATACTGAATCGGGAAAGTGCTTGAACACCGAGAGACAGTTACTCGTTCAGGTTGATTGATGGTTTTTATTTATTTTTATTTATTAACGTCACAAGGATAGAAATGCTGAATTGGTATTAAATATAGTGCTAGGATGATCACTTATTTATGTGTATTTTTGTTTGGGTTTTTATGGTTATATCTATGTTGATCCTGAAAATATCCAAGAATATGTTTTACTAAAAGGAATATTCAATATTTTGTTACCAATAAAATAAAAATTATTTTTAATAAAGCACTCGAATTTAGTGAGATTTTAGATATCCACCCGTACTATGCAAGACGTGAACAACAATCTTCTGCCACAATGCATGGGGCACTGTAGTCTAATCTAGCCGTAGTTTTATTAGTGGGAGTGTAACCTTTTATTTATTTTAGGTTTATGTACTGGCTTTATTATCCAAATTCAGAGAATGTCAAGCGGGTTGTTTCTGACTCATTTTAATGCATCTCTTCTGTTTCCAGAGGAACCCTCAGGATGACAAAGTGTCTGTTGGTCCCTGGTTATTGGCACTGTTCATTTTTGTTGTCTGTGGTTCAGGTACGTGTGTGACTTTATTTAAAATAAGTACATCTCCAGTTGTGTAAATATGGAATAAATTATTCGGGACAAAGTTCACATTTATTTTCTTTGCTACTGCTATGCTACGTGAGCTTTGTACCTGTACATATATTGTTTTTAACAAGTATGTTTTTCGTTTACCATAAGTTTTTATACACTACAAGACATATGAAACGAGTTTACCAGTACCAGCCTGCTGTAATTCCCCTTTAGATCAAAACTGAAGTGAAATTACTCTGAACAGAGCCGTGATGAATTGCGTATGCTGGAAAAGTACAATTAATGTTTTCTAAATGTGATATGATTGTGTGTGTGTGTAAACTTTGTGCACCACACGTTTATAAGAGTGCACGACAGTATACTTTGTTTTTCGGCATAATTAACAAAGTTGTCCAGATAACTTTTAAACTACATATTAGAATTATGAACACGCTTTAAAGTTCAAGAAGACCACGATACAGAGGTGTTTAAGGCCAGTTTCGTACTATGTGATCCTTCCAGCCTAAGCATGTGATTTTATTCAGGTTTTTTTTTTAATCGAAACGACCTTGCACGTTTGACTTTAAGATAAAAATGGAGATTTAGCTTCAATAGCTGTCTTTTGTTTATTTCAATGATTTTTGTGTTGTGTCTTAATAATTTGATCACAATACATTTAATCGCCCATAAGATAGCCTACACCTTAATGTCGTGTGCCTCTTATCTGCGGGGATGACTAGTTATTGATTATGTTCCTGTCTTTGTTATCGCTGTGCCACGTAGGTACTAAAGCTGGTTACCACGTTCATGTGCTTGCTAATGCAAACAAAAACCGCGTAATAGTTGCTTGGTGGGAATGGACTCGGAAATGAATTGCTTTAGACAGCGCATTGTTGCGCCTGTGTTTAAAAATAAATAAATAATAATATCCAGTATATGGTATAAATGTACTGTATTCAGTCTGCCCATGCGATTACCGTACTTTTAGAAATATAACACTATATATAGCGCACCTGTTACTGTTTCATGCATAGCTTACTGCCCCACAGAAGTTATACACATTCATAGCCTTCCTATCAACTTTTTTTTAACAACTGTACAGTATGGATATGTTAATTTAGCAGTTTAGTTATAGCTTTAACAGGGTCTAATTGCAACTAAAACAATGAAGTGATTAGTCGCTAAACGGCAGCAGTGTTCCTCTCAATTCAAGCAAAGAACCAAAAGGTCTTCAACAGAAGTAAACGGGAACCAGTGATAATATTGAGTGCTAATAAGAAAATCAACTTTTAAAACCTTGTTTAGCACTTATGTAAGGATCAAAGTTACAGCTGGATTAACCGCCAAAATGACCAATTCCCGTTTATTGTACTGTTGAGACAGTAGGTCATTTTTGTTCTCTTCCCTTTTTAAAGCCATCTTCCAGATCATCCAGAGCATCAGACTGGGCATGTAAAATGGACAGAGCAACCTTATTTCCATACTGTCCTGTGAATTCCAGCCTCCACTCTACCGATCCAACAGTTATACCGCACCAGGCTTGGGAATCTCCAGTAATGAAGAGTTGAAAGAATATCATTTCATCTGTATCGCCACAGCCATCATTCCTACCAGTGCCTTAAAATACACAATCGCCATGCCATTGTAAATGTAACATTCCAATCTGGGACCTTGATTAAAAAAACTTGTAAATGTGTTTATTTCTATCTGTTTTATAAAGTGTATGTGCCATGATTAATTTGTTTGGTGTACCTTGTATGTGTTTTTTCTTTTTTTTTGTCGTCTGATTCAATTATAATTTCCTCCTTATTTTAAAAGGATGATGTGTTTAGGGAATATGGTGTTTTTTACTGGCTGCTGCAAGACAACATACATAACCATGATACCTAGAGCTAATAACTACATTACTATCTTATACTTAAACTGTATTGGCTAAGACTGTGTTTGCAGGGGTGGGGGGGGAAGAACCTGCAAATACGGCATAGCCAGGCACCAGAAAACAGCACGCAAGTGTGTGTGTGTGTGTGTATCTCTCTCTCTAATAAATAAATATATATATATATATATATATATATATATATATATATATATATATATATATATATAGTTCAACCTGATTGTAAGCTATTTGTATCTTGCCATTCGTTTTAATTCTGTGAAGTTTGCATGTGTATTATCTCTATTCCCTTGGTCAAAAGTATTAAAATGGTGAGGTGAGTGACTGCCATTTAAACCCTGTGAAACAAATAAAAATGAGAAATTGTAACTGCCAGACTGTAACTGGTGTCATTGTTTTATACAAGTTACAGGTAAATTGAGATAAAATAGAGCCTCCAGTGTTTGAATATCTCCTTTGGGACATTTGTAAAACTCTGTCTCCTTGATTTTAAAACAGGAGATGTAACGAATTTGTTCTCTTCTAAACCTATATTTAATAACTTAGTATTTAAACCTATAGCAGTTCTTTCCTTGCATCATTCTTAGGAATGGTAGCAGTGGGTTCTAAATAGTCATTACATTCTAGAGGTTTTAGGTACTTTATGCACTCTGTTAAAAATCCACTTCCATAAGTGACAGAATTTATAAAGGGAATGCAACCACTGCACATTTCATTCTCTGTTAACATTTTGAATATTATTTTTAAAAAGTATCAATGGTTATCAAAAGTGAAGTTATACACTAAGGTAAACATGTGTTGTTACTCCTAAACTTACACTATGTGGTAGATTCTACAGTTTATTTGTCCAATTCTAAAGAATTACTATTTTGACTGTTGATGTATTCAGAGTTTGATGTCTTTTGCTGTTTCTGGTTTCTAGAAGCGGTATATTTAAACCAACCAAACTTCAGAAAACCCTTTTCAGCATTTTTACTTTTGTGGAGGAAATGGAACGCTCATCCTCAGCAGGATTTCTGCTTTTTATTTTCCAAAAATAGTAAATGTTTTAAAAGACTGAGTAGGGCCTCCACTATACTTGTCAAAGATTACAAGGGTAATATTTATGTATATAATGTGAAATGATGCATGCCACTATATATCTGCTGTATATTTTGCCTATGCTCATGTTAGGTTATGAAATGTATGACAGGTTTGTATGTTTCGTACTGTTGCCTCAATGCAGAACTTATTTTATATGAGAATTCAGTTTTGCAATAGCTTTATCTTCATTAGTTTAAAAAAAAACAAGCAAACATGAAGCCTTGTCAGAATATCATTATCTAAGCAAAGGCTGGAGGAACTGGGACTTACTAATTAAAACTTAAAAACTTACCTTGTATGGAAATAGATTACAGTTCATGATAGGTACAGTTTGTGTCATTTACTTCATTTCTGAACACATTTACTAGTTGCTTTGAAAGCAAAGCACCTTAATCATCCATGCTGATCAATGATAGATGAGACAATCATTACAATTCCCACCCAAACCACTTGTAGCAAGCTTTTAAATTCACCTTCAGTCTACATGATAGTGCTAGACCTTTTTTTTTTTTTTTAAATGAGGTATGGATAATTACAAAATCGTATATGTATTTTTTGAGGTTCTAATATATTGAGCCAATGTAACATTTCTACACAATGTTTTAACATGCTACCTTATTATTATTACAAAAATTAATTAAGCCTGCTAACCTCTGTCAATTTTTTAACCATAAGATAGATATTTAAGTTGGGCATTCCTTACCTGTTGTACCAGATTTTCTGAAGGGGTGTAGTTCTGAAAAGACAGTGGGTGCCACCCAATACGAGACACAAAAAAAAAAGGCTTGTTCCTTTTACTAAAGTACTAAATCACACTAGGTTTTCAAATTGGTCCACAGTAGCTCTCACGTTACCTAGGGTTATTATTACGTCCTGTACACCTCTAAATTAGATGCTTCCATTGATTGGACTAGGAATGGCTGCGTTGTATTAGGTCTGTTCTGGTAATCTACACGGGTAACATCCAAATTAGAACTGTAAATACAAATGTCAATCTCAGGCAAGGTTTTTCCTTCATGTCAAGCACAAAAACATACACGTAAATAAAGTAGATTTGTTAAACGCCCATGCACTTGCAGATCAAGTTCAGTGGCACAGAAATGTCAACACTAAATTAGAACAGGTGAATACCTGCAGATCAAGTGACTTACAGCATCATAACTGGTAATTCATTTAGTTTACTTTTCATTCATACAAGCGCACCCTGCTCCATTCATCTTATTACTCACATCCGGTGTAACAGCTTTCCCATGGCTTACAGTTTCACCAAGTCACTTGCTTTACGTCACCTCTATTATAGGGGAGGTATTTTCTTCACCACTCCTGCGAACTCATTAAATAAACTACTTAATCATATGAGTATTTCTTTAGTTTGACAAATTCTTTTTTTTTAGTGTAATG
This sequence comes from Polyodon spathula, assembly GCF_017654505.1. Taxonomy (NCBI): domain Eukaryota; kingdom Metazoa; phylum Chordata; class Actinopteri; order Acipenseriformes; family Polyodontidae; genus Polyodon; species Polyodon spathula. The sequence goes on from NC_054544.1 coordinate 33,936,583, forward strand.
CATTACCAAATGAACAACTTTAAAATTATTAGAGTATACACTACAGCACAGATTATTAAACTGGGCTCACTCAGAACTATATTATTACACCCGTGTAACAAATGTTAATCAAATTGTGCAAGCAGTTCCCAAGATGAAGCCTTTAATTCAAGCAAAAACATGTCACATGACAGATTTAAAACCCTCTATTGTTCTTAGTTATACACAAATGACAATACCAGAACACATCTTTTGTGAAAAGGAATGCCCATGCCAAGTTCACAACTGGGTATGTGGTTCTCATGATATAACTAAATAATTTATGTCTGGGTATCTACGAATGTCAGGCTCCACAAGTCCACTAGGTCCAAAGTGTACAATTGTGTGCATTAAACCTAAAAAAAATAAAAATAAATTTGGAATGAAACAGTAAACAAAACCATGGTCTTAAATGCAGGCATTTTGCACAAAATAAGTTTTTTACATTTATTTATGCATGTAGACTTTTGTATTTTGTTTTTTATGATGTGTGATGTAAAACAACTAAAATGTGCACCAAACACAAAAATGGTTATTGAATTGGTCTACATACAGTACAACACTGACTAACAAGAGAACCCATATCACAATATGCAATGATACACAGAACAACCTATATGCTAGGCGAGCTTTTCATCAGCTTTTGTAATACATTCCATAGAACTGCAGACCTATATTTTGTTGGTTCATATAAGGCACCTACGACTGAGTAAGACAAATGATTCACATGTGATTGAACACCAAAAACAACTTTTAAAAATCCAAAGGGCGGTGTGTGCATATTTAAATGCACACACGGAAAAATGACATTTACTACATTAAACTTTTTTTTCAAATTGTATTTAGGAAATGTACAATTGTAATTTAAATACTCAGTGTACACTACTACACTTGGGATCTGAATGTTGCATTTATTAAATACATTAAATTCTGCAATGTAACAAAACTTTTTCTGCATATGAAATTCATAACACCATTAAAATGAACAAAAGATGGCTCACTTCATTTTTCTAACTAGTGTGCACAACACTAGATTTTCTCCATCAACGCCAGCTCTTCGTTCTGTTTTTTTTTTCCATTGACATTGTTCACAGACTAATTTATGTTACAATAAGAGTGCTCAATAAAAACATGAGGTAAGAAAGTGGTTTGAAGATTACAGATCATGCAGGACATGCTAAACAGCAACAAAAGATTTCTTGTGAAGGAGAAAGTTAACTAAAAACTAAAAATACATAGAGTGCGTGCATTACAAAATAAAACTGAAGTACACAGCTTTGCATCTTTGGTTACAAAGTAGGCTGAAAAATTTCACAGCTCCCCCCTCCCCCACACACAGAACAATGCACAAAAAGAAATCTTTTCTAAAAAAAAAATAATAATAATAATAATAATAATAAAAAAAGAAGGAATTATGGCAATTATTTTTTCTTTCTTACATAAAGAAACTAGCAACAGAAATGAGCAAAGTTTTCTTCATCAAAATAGCCCACCGAAAATTCTTTAAAGGTTTTATAATCGCAGGAACTGGTGTCTACCTGTACAACTTGCTACGTTCTTTATACTTTACACTCTGTACAAAATTTACATTCAAACTGGGTCTTAACTAAATAAACAATCCTAAAGTAAAATTGCCATTAGTGTTAGCACTATGCCAGGATTTCCTTTATTATTGCCAATATATTTAACTATTTTCTGTAATTCCACCCATTAGTTGTATTACCAATTATTTTACATTTCAAAAACACTCAAATAAACTGATTCTGGTGACACTGTTCATTTACATTACGAAAATAGCAGCCCTGTAATAAATAAATGCAAACAGTTAAACTGAACTCATGTATGTTTTTTACTCATGTTGAAGTATGGTGGCTCTTAAAACAGACTCGCACTTCTTACAACATGAAACAGCAAGGCTAAAATCGACCCCCTTGGTTTTCAAGAAAATCACACGGTAAGCCTCAAATATTTGAAGTACCCCACCTACAACACTGTATATACAGTAGTTGCCTCAATCTGACTTGAACCCTCCTAGCAACTGCCTTGTGCATTGCTGAGACAACCTGGACTCCACTTGCTTTGCATGAGATGTCAAGTTAAAGAAAGCTCTTGCAGGATGATTGTCTAATACTGGGAAGGCCAAACAGCACACACACTGAAGCACGCCTCTTCATTTGTAGACTGGCAAGAACACCGTGGCAAACACGATAAAGACCACTTTCTTCTTTTTTTTTCTGTGAAGCTTCTAATCTTCATGCAGAGGAGATATTAGGCTGCTGTTGAAGTTGCGTTGGCTGGGAGCCGCCCTCTGTAGGTGCTGCTGCTAGCTGTTGCTGAAGGGGAGAAGTGTTGCTGGGACTGGTCAGTTGAACAGGAAGCTGGGATAACTGGTCATTATTAGCAAGGGACTTTAAAAGTGCATTCTCTCGTTCCAGTACAGAGTTTCTCTCATACAACTCCTTAATCTGCTCCTTCAGCACTTCGACTTCCTCTCTGACTGCATACATTAAATGGCTTTTAACCAAATCCTATATTTAAAAAAAAAATGTAAAATTCAGTCAGTAAACAAGAAACATTATCATCACAATTTAACAGACAATGAACCTAGTATAAATCTTTAGCAAACCAAGTACATTAACCATACTATTCTACTATAACAACCCAATACCATCAGTACAATCATATTAAGTTGTTTAAATTATGCAGCACTCAATAGTAGTCCATACATCAGAAAATACCTTTTCATTGTATACTGTAGTATTCCTTTTTTTAACTAGTGTATCAACTAGTGGAACTAAAACACAGAAGCATTTAAAACTATTGCTTGTGGATGGACTACAGTAGGAAACCACTGCTCTTCCAAACAGATTAAAGAGTATACAGTATTGTGTACATTGTTTTTACCTACCATTGCTTGCTCTATTTTGTTATCGATGGCTACAACACTTGCTCCAGACGTACTGTAAAACAAAAACAAATATGAGCCTCAGATTAATAAATGGCAAATATTAAATGTACCATATTCTTTTTTGTGCTTATGGAGGACTAAGCAAATATACATATTCTTTTTTGTGCTAATGGAGGATTCGTCATATATATAATATATATATATATATATATATATATATATATATATATATACACACACACATATATATATATATATACATATATATATATATATATATATATATATATATATATATATATATATATATATATATATATAATAACACACACAGTGCCTATAGAAAGTTTACACCCCCTTTCAAAATGTTCACCTTTTGTTGCCTTATAGCCTGGAATTAAAATTCATTAAAAAAGTAGTTTTTTTTTTTTTTTTTTTTTTTTTTTTTTTCCCATTTATATACACATCCTACCCCACAACTTCTAAATGATAAAAATATTCTAGAAATTTGTAGAAAATGAATTAAAAATAAAATCTGAAATAGCTTGGTTGGATAAGTGTCCACCCCCCTTGTAATTGCAATCCTACGTTAGCTCAGGTGTAACCAGTCACCTTCAAAAATCACACACCAAGTGGCCTCCATCTGTGTTAAATTATAGTGCTTCACATGATTTCAGAATAATTTCAGCAGTTCCTGTAAGTTCCCTCTGCTGGGTAGTGCATTTCAAAGCAAAGACTCAACCATGAGCACCAAAGCGCTTTCAAAAGAACTTGGGGACAACGCTGTTGAAAGGCAGAATATCCATTGGAGCATGGTCAAGATGATTACTAAGAAGTGGAAAGTGTATGGCACCACCAAGAGCCTGCCTAGATCAGGTCGTCCCTACATACTGGATGACCGAGCAAGAAGGAGACTGATCAGAGAGGCTACCAACTTATCCAATTATGATCTTTGCTTTGTATTTTTAATATATAATTTTTTTCTGAATAAAAAGTTTTTTCCCCTTAACAGTGTGGAATATGGTGTATAGATAAGTGGGAAAAAAATCCTCATTTAAATACATGAAACTCTGAAGCACTGATACAACAAAATGTGGAAAAAGTTCAAGGGGGTGTAGACTTTCTATAGGCACTATATATATATATATATATATATATATATATATATATATATATATATATATACACACACATATATATATATATATATATATATACACACACATATATATATATATATATATATATATATATATATATATATATATATATATATATATATATATATATATATATATATATATATATATATATATATATATATATATATATATATATATATATACATATATATACACACATACACAGAGCATATGCACACACCAACTTAACCTCCTTTCAAAAAACACAAAAGTGTCATGTGTAATGGCATGCCCCCTATTAGGCATAGCCAGTCCTTACACATGCAACAGAATTACAGTTCTGTGAAAGAAAGGGAATTTCACGAGATGCACTTCTCAGCATTTTGTTTGAGCCAGGATATAAATCTTTCTACATGCCCATACAAGAAAACTTCCTGACAAACTATGGGATCAGCTTCCTTTCAGGTTCCAGCATCAGCCCTCTCCCAAAAGCCCTGATATGCAAAATTATAATTGTTCACGACCCGCTTCCTATGAACTTACTACAAAGTGATGCCACTTACTAGTTCCATATCTATTAGTTAACCTTTTCAATTTGTGTTTATGCAAAAACACTTGAGGAAACACATAACAACATAAATGTAATGTCATCGATCCATGGTTTGCACCAGGCCAGAGAATGGCAACAAAAATTTAAATACAGTGTTAGTCTGAAATATGCTGGAATGCCATTGGGGATTTGTAACAAATCAGTGTGAGAGACAAGTTTTCTTACATGTACCTTTCCAGCCACTCACTAAGCTTTGCATAAATAAGGATCTGTTGATACAAGTCAACCCAAATTTTGATCACCATCTTCTGCATTAACTTGTGTTGCATCATACTATTTTTATTTATATACATATTGGTATTCACGTATGGTAACATTAACAAACGTACAGGAATGTATTATTCAATAATACATATTGTCACTAATACCATGAGGTCACGTTTCACTGCCGATTGTAATTGTATGCAAATACAATAATATATAACGATTTTATTAATAAAGCAATACAAAAAAACAACAACAACGGGGTCCCAGGACTTAAGCAAATACAAATTCCACATTGATTTTTTTTTTTTGCATTCTGATCTACTGGTCAAAAAAAAATCCCACCGATTTCGTTTTTGCAGGTGTCCAGGTATTTTGGTATTTGGATTTTATTCGGCGTCTCAACGGCCACTATTTTTTCTCTCTACCACACCACCATCAGCCAGCAAGCACAGCAACAATAAGCTCAGGCAAGGCAAGCCCCATTCGGGAGCTACGCGGAAAACGTAATGGAGCCCGTTAACACGCAGTCCTTGAAGGACCAGATTTAATTTAAAAAACAAAAAAAAAGCATTGCAAATTACTTTGATCTATTAGTGTTTTTATTTACTGACTACTTCCAATCAAAAGTGCCATGCATTGCACAGCATGGTCACTGGTATTAAATGTGCGCAACACAGTTGTCAGCGCTCTGGATGTCTGTATGTAATGCTTTCCACTGTCTGAAATGCTTGACCATGCTAAGGTTGTATTTAGTATAATCTTACGTCTGATTACGTCCAGCTACAGTAACTGTTACAGCCGATTCCCTGTAGTATGCGGAATCCCTTTACTGTTGCAAAGGGATCTCACTAATGCAATCCGATGATTGTAGTTTGTGGTATATATTGTTTTCATGCAATCAAATAAGGAGCAAAGCCCGGTCAGCTTTTAAAAAAAATGAAACGCCCCATTTGTTTATTTATTTTGTAAATCAGGAAACAAAATAAAAATCCACTATTTCATCATGTTTCCTGCTACCAGATTCAAATATAAAGCCATAAATACGTGAAGTTACCCCTAGGCGAGCCAGACATTTCAGATGAAAGTGGTTAGACTTCCTTCGGAGACATAACACTCGAGCAGGGCAAGACGATCACATGTACACCATCAATTTACTTGACTCGGGTGGTAGCAAAAATACAATTACTTATGTGAAGAGAAAAAACAATTAAGTGTTATCGTTATGTTAATTCTTTGCCAGCACACTTTGCAAAACTGTACACGCCTGCAAACAATGCGAAAAGTTAAGTTTTTAAAGTAAATGTTACAATTACCTGCAGCGTCCACGGTAACGTGTTAATCCCTGCGAATAATGAGACGACCCAGGCGAATTGAGCATTCTATGGGTTTCAAATGAGCTACGCATGGCAAAGAACTCCGGACCAAAGTCTGCAAAGTACCCGATTGAATTAGTTTCTTCCACAGAAGCACAAGCGATTCTTCAGCACATACAACGCCTGGTTTGTAGAATATGCAATGTTCTTGTAACCTGAGAGCCAAATCATATCGTCACACATAAACACTCTACAAATATGGGGATGGGTTAGGCACGCTGTGTATTTGCATGTTTAGAAGATACCAAGATGAGAGCTGGATTAAGACCAGAAAGACAGACAGGATTGCTGATCAATCTGATCTAAAAAGACACGGAAAATGATAATGGTACAACAAAGCAATTGAAACGAACTACGACTTTATTTAAATTGAGCCTCTCAAACGTTTAAGGGTGCTTTTACAATAATAATCCAATCAATCAAAATGCAACATCATCACACTGTTGCTAGACGTAGTAGCCTATGTGACTCAAGTGCAACCCTGGCATGGAATATAGGTTATTAGGATTTTAAACAATCGCAAAATGTTACCATTCACTACGTGAACTTTAACAAGTTTGGTTAAACAGATCCGCATAAGAGCTAAAGGAAGGCACTACTATTCTTGCCCTCAGTAGCACATACGCCACCTACCTTTAACGATCTGTGGTTCCAATTTCCACGGTTTTACTGATAACGTGCTGACCAGTCCTGGCCAGAAGAGACAAAGGGATTTACAGGTGCTGTTAATTTGTGCAAAATTAATCTAACCTTTTGTGGCGGTGAAGATCTTCACACGGTGAGAAGAAAAAATGGTCCTTGATTAAATGTCCCGAGTACTAAAATGTGTGTTTTAAATACTTAAATTGATTCCGTTGTGGTTAATTATGCAATGTTATTTACACTTACCCATTTCCTACACACTTACAAGCTGCTGAATTGTTCAAATGTATTCATTTCAATAAGTCTCTGGGGCGATGCCTAATTTTTCACCATCGATATATCGTTTTCCAAAAAAGCTGATGCATCGACATTATGAAAGAGTAAAAAAAAAATACAGCAGTAATGTATGTGGAGCTGTGGATTCATGTACAACATTTATAGTAAAGGTTTACAAACTATATACCGATTAAATTACATCAGTTTCTGCATATAGTAACAAAATCAAGATTTAATCATTTTCTTATCTTATCTGTCCTGACTTGTGCCAGTTGAGGGTTGAAAACTATAAGTTTTAACACTACGATAGTCAAGCCTGTGCGTTTTTTCTGTGTAAAAGTTAAGCAAGAATTTAATTTTTTAATTTTTAATTTTTCTGGTGGTGGCGGAGTTGATCGGCATTATGTATTGGATTTTAGTGCAGTTTCCCACTGTCGCAGGTCTGACTCGCTGAATCTGCGTGCGATTGAGCAAACTAACCACCTACTTACTTCCATACAACTTTACAGTATGATTTTGTTTCCTTTTCAAAATCTTCCAACTGACCAGATAATGACTACATGGGACGGTCTATTTTTCTTTTCCAGATGCCACTATTGTTCAGGAAACACGGATCCATTAGCAGCGGGACACATAGCTTATACTGTTATACTTTACTAGAAACAGTTTAAAGATGGACTCTACTGGATTTTAAACACAATCACTGTTAGCTAATGCAGAAGTCTTGATAAACCTACAATCTAAACAGAGGAGGCATTTTACACCTATAAAATTAGGAGTATCTTTCACAGTAGATATTATAATAGTACCCCCCCCCCACCACCCCACCACCCACCACCACCAAACAACTCCATCTGATTATCTCCAGTGAGCTGGAAAACAACATCAGAAAGGCTTGCAGAAGCATTAAGTTCTGTCTGGTACAAAACAAGGCACATTTACAATATGGGTCTCCTCCAGCTAGATTCATTCTAACATCATACTAAAAAGATTACATGACACAATGGTATTCATGATACATAAACATTATGCCCTCAACTGTACAACATGCTAAAGGTGTAACTAATTAAAAGGTGATTCAATACATACACCCCTAAAATTGATTAGTTACACTATGGTATAACCCTAATGTACCATGTTTTTTTTGTTTTTTTCCTAAAGCATAACTGCACTGGAATGAATAATACTTAAGAAAACACCACATTAACATTTTTACATTAACACTAGCTATTACCCTATATACTTTGTACAAAAATTCTCATTTATAATAAAACCAAAAAAAAAAGTTGCAAAATACAAATAGGACAAGAACTAACTGTTTTTTTTTAGTTTTTTGGCTCATAAAAAGGCATGAGCGCCGGACTTTCTCTCTAGTCATTCACTGAGTGCTGGTAAAACAAGAATTTCATAATGCGTTGAATTTCTCTGAAATGCAGAGATGGTAGGCCACACCTGACACAAAAAAAGAAAGTGCTTTGATTAATGAATTGTTTCAGTCTCTTGCCTCAGGTGATGACAGTCAGAATAAGGTGTGTTTTAGATATACTTGATGAATTGCCATTCTTTACCAAGTTAATTAAGTTACTGCTTCAATGCAATTAAATATATTGATTTTTTTTCCCCCAGAGTTAAGATCTTTGAGTTAAACTTTTTAATTTGTTGGGATAAATGCATGTTCGGTGAAAGGGTGTAGGCATTTTTTTTTCAGTCTATTTCACAATCTTCCCATTGTGGCAACAGCTGGGGAGTGTTCATTTGTTTAGATCTTTTGTTGTAATGCAATGACAAAGTCAATGACTTAACCTCTCTCTTTGCTGGTGCACATCCATTTTTCTACATTATTGGCAAGGAAAATGACAAGCCTTTAGGCTTGCCTTAGGAAGCAGGTTAATACAACACACAGTGTGTCAGGAACAGCAAAAGTTGGCAACACAAAAGGTGCCTAAACAGATGCCTCTCATGAGGTTTGGCAAGACTCAAAACTATAAAAGCAATATCTGAAAAACTAAATATTAGCTTGGATTTTTTATTTTTTTAAATTTTTTTTTGGTATTTTAAATTCCACTCTTTTTAAATATAACTTCACTACCATTCACAGATCATGTACATTAACACGCACAACTCATAAGCAATTATTAGCAATTAACATGCTGATTAATTACATAGAAAGTGCTAAAGGCACAATCCCCCTAAAACCACCTGCATGTTAAATAAATGTAAACATTTTTACACTTTAAAACAAAAAGATGGCAACTTCAGTCACCATGAAAATATAAAAAGCACAAGATGTGCAATATCGTGCATACCTTTCCCTGGTTTAACATTACTGTACTTTTTAAACAAATTTCCATGATTTTCGTGGTTTACCAATAAATGGAAAGAGCTATGCAGTGTATGGAGAAGAATCTGATGCCACTGTAAAAAAAAAAAAAAGATTTAAAAAATAGAATAAAACATTTTATTCATGCCATCCAAATACTGGTTTGATAAGCGTCAAGTAGTATTAGGTAAGCATTAGCGACAAGTTTGAAAAATCACAACACCATTTCACTCTCATATATTCCGCCATTATGGCGGAACTAATTATGATTAGTATTTCCAAAAATGAAATTACATTTACTTAGTGTTTCAAGAATCACCCACAGTACTGCTCAACCAAATGTCATTGTGACTTGATGTTGATTCGGTAGTAAATTATTTAGAGAGACTTGTCCAAAAAGCCACATATAAAAGGCACTTGCAGTTTCTTGGTGTTAACCCAGACCTCTATTAGCAAGTGTGGTTACAATGACTGGGGGAACAGTAAAGATTGAGGTCACGTTGAAGTATATCTTTTTATAGCTCTTGGTCGTCATGTGCGCCTATATCTAGATGTGGTACGGTACTAGTTTGACTTTTCATTCTAACCTGCAAACAAACAATTTTCAGATACTGTATTGTAGTACTTTTGAACCGTGACGTTTATGTTCCCATTCCAGTAGTTAACGACAAACATCCTGCCTCGTTGAGAGATGGACTACAGATGTTGTACATAGTTAAACAAGCAGCCCCTGAAACACAGATCTTATAACAATAAATCGTCTCCCAAAAACAAAAAATCAATGATTCAAAAGGACAAAATGGTGTGTGATAGCAAAGTAAACTTATTTCTAAACATCCTTTATGTGTTCATTGAGAACGTTAAGACAGAAATGGTCAACTTCAACTTCCTGTATGCAATTTATTATTATTTAGCAGTAATCTTTCATAGATCTTAATCGCCTACATTTTTTTTTTTTAAACACTTGTCTAATAAACTACACAACAAAAATAATTTACGCCTGAAACTGGATTGATTGTTTTACTTTTAAGAACACCATCTTCTGTAAAAGAATATATCGAACTACGATTCCTTTGTGTGGTGCTCTTGAACGCTTCAAACCTCAAACATTCATTCATTTTCTCTCCCTGGAGGTTTTCAAGGCAGCCGCAGTGACTTAATATCTACATGCAGTACAGGCTGATCTGTACTGAGTTTTGATAAAAGAACGATCACTAGATACCAATAGATTTTAAAGGGGTTTAAAGGACTGCTTGTGCTTTATTCAAAAGACACAGCCCAGAATCCTGGATCACTACATTTATTTATATTTAACATATAGACATTGTACACCACGTCTTAACCTGGAGTTAAACTATCTCGTCAAAACAAGAAAACATGCAAAATCATGTACAGATCCATGCTATTAATTCCAATCAAATTCATTGTAAAAAGCACACACTGGATCAATGAACATTTTATGTCAGCAGGTCATCACACATGGTTTTATTAAACAAGGTAATTTCCTCAGTGTTTTAACCATTTTCTACAAAGGCCCTGGAAAGTCACTAAGCTACACACTCCCTTAAGCAGCCCTCAGTCCAATTATATCTGACTGGCTAAGACAATCTATTAGTATTAAGAAATAAAACAACATCTAGGTCCAGTAAAAAGTACATGACAAACTCATTGAGAAGTTATTTCACAAGATGTTCACCAACTACAATTTATTTAACCAAGTTACCACGCAGACTAACGAGTCATTGTCAGCAGTTTTTTTTTTTAGTAAATTTATTATTGATGTGTACAATTAGCTGCATTAGTGCATTCAAGATGATTCAACACAGATGTTTACCTGTTGCTGATTCAGTATTAATAAAAAGGTCAGTAAAAAAAAAAAAAAAAGTGTTGAAACAGCAAGGAGAGATACTGTAAATGCCACGCTTTCTATGCACACTCAGACTCACAAGTCCTCTTTTACACACACTACAGTACACACTTATACCTATTACAGGACTTCTTATGTAATTTGTTACAAGGAAATGCTTCGTAGAAAGCATTTAATGGATTCCTGCATAGTCAAGAACCAAACAGAAAGAATCACATGCAAAAAAAAGTTAGGTTTACCCAGTAAAGTTAGAACTGGTTTATCAATGTTCAAATTTCTTAACTAAAAGCAGATTTTGAGACTCAACCATTCTTGTTGCTGTCACTGCAGACCATTACCTCACAGCCCAAAACTGTACTGTGCTTTTTCTATAGTACTATATTTTCAGAACCACTTTAAAAAAAAAAAAATAATGTTAAAAAAAAACACATATTACATATTTAACTGGTTTGGGGTTGTGTTTAAATTAGTGCAGGGACAAATATCCAAACAAATATTTTTTGACATGTATTCGGATACAAAAATAGATGTTTGCACTTATTTTCTGTCTCACTAGAATTTGCATGACAGTTAAAAAAAAAAAAAGAGAGCTTTGTGAGAAATGAGAGTGTTGTGTGTGTGTGTATATATATATATATATATATATATATATATATATATATATATATATATATATATATATATATATATATATATATATATATATATATCAGGACAGTCGTCTCGTCGAGAACTCGGAGCAAAATTTTGAAAATCAGATGTCGCGCAAAAAGTAAACAAACCAGATTATGCGCATGCACACATAGTGATCACTATGGAAAGCCATCTGGGACAAAAATGCATTGTACTGCTTTAGAGCGAACCAGAATCTCATGGGACAGAATAAAAAGGCAAGCACGTCATTCTGAATTGTCTCGCTTAAACAGTACCTAACTTCCAAAAAATGTTGTGCAGTGATTTTTATATAGATTGTATATATTTTCTGTTATGTGGAATGTAATAAATGAGTACCAAAAAATGATTTTTTTCCCCCCTTCACTTTATAACGCCATTTCTACATTTGTTTTAAGTGTTTAAAGTAAAATTTCAGTTTTCGTTTGCTTGTTCAGCTACAAAAAGACACAAGCAAACAAGTAAAATGTTATTACTTTATGAAAATGTGTCGATGTCCACGGTTTACTGCGAAGAAACGGCAATGGCAAGGAATGAAAAAAAAAATAAATGCGATGCCAACTTTATTTCAGGAATAAACAAAACGTTTAACTTGAACTGCTATTTGGCATCCTTTGTTTTGTAGTTAATTCTTGGGGGGTAATGTAAGTCCTACACAACTTATTCATGTGATATTTTTCTATTTTAATGTGTTTGTAACAGGGAGAGATCTGTGCTGACTCTGCTGGCGCAGTCTACCCTTTTAAACGCGCAGAGTGCGCGGAAACGCTGGTCCACGACCGAACGGAACGGAGGTTCAGAGCGAGACAGTGAGGTAGGGGAACCCTTGGGCAGATCCCTGAATAAGTATAGCTGAGCAGGCTAGGTAGCCGGCAGCGTAGGACGGTGATCCGGGTCGCACGGGCAGCAGCGACCGGGAAATTGCTGCAAAGTGCAGCACCTTTTCTTTGTAGTTTTGTTACTGTTTTATTTTCCCTGTTTCTTTGTGCCTTCGATTTTTGCAGTATTGTTTTGAAGCACCTGCGAGTGCGCCTGGACTGTTTACCATTGCTTAGTATTCCCGTGGTTCTGTTTACCATAGTTGGTAAGCAGACCACGGACCAACAGCGCCCTCTGCGGGCTAAAGAAACCCAACGCGCCCCTGAAATAAAACTGGGCACCTGTGTGGTGTTTTCAATTACACCTATCTGTCTCCTGGTCAGTGAATTACCCACACCCCTTCCACAGTGTTACACACATATTGTAAGATCTTGCTGTAAAATAAAGGCACACACATAGGGGCCATGGCCACGCCCCCTGCTGCTATGCGGTCTCTTCCTGCGTTCAGAGCAATATATTGGCTTCTTTTTAGAAAAACTAATGACTACCCGAACAAATATTTAAATTATAAGCAAATATCCAAACATGAAAACCCTGTGTTTGTCCCAGCACTAGTTTAAATTATTCATCACTTGCAAAAGCTAAAATTAAAAATCAGGAGCCATTAGGAACATGAAAAAGGAGATAACCATGATTTTAATCCATGGTATGCAACAAGCAAAACTGATAATGACTGATGCCTTCAGACACCCCAAAACAATGTCAATAGTTTCAACAATTTTTCAACAATTCATAATTGAATAAGTGCTACTCTACATACATGTAAAAACTTAGTGTGACACTCCATCAACAACTGATCCACTTAACCTTCTTTAGTGTGTAAAGACAGCCGGGTGGACAGAGAGACAGCCTGTGTATACTTTGAGATCATCCAGGTATATGCAACCCCTGTGAGTGTATAATGGGGCATTGTTTTTGTTTTTTTTTGCTATGAACCCATGGTGCAGCCATTAAATTGTCATACTGCTCAATTCAAAGCAGCTACAGTACACCCCACTTCTGTATCTCTCCCTTAGTGTTTAAAGAATGTTATGAATATGCAATGCCCCACCACCCCCTACAAATGCAAGGCCAAGTGTTACTCTTCCTACAAGAGGAAGTGTTAAAATGACAAATATCGTGAATCAGACCGAAATCTTTTAACAAAAGACACACACTAGATTGCCAGGTTAAAAAAACCTGTTGCTTTTATGCAACAGCATTCAAGATGTGGACAGGATGAGGAAGTGTTATACTAGGTTTGTAGACAGGAAATAGTTCTGCTTTGACATATAATACATCCGTAAGCCTGCAAATGTTATCAGATTTAAAAAAAAAAAAAAAAAAAAAAATCAACACTGACTTCATGAACTACTTTACCACAGTACTGTAGGACTGAAAAATTCAAACTACTACTTTGTCACAGTTAGAAAGAACTTTACCATTTCATACCTGACTGTCAGTTACAACAGTAACAAAACTGCTTGTACTGAAATTGTTTGGAAAAAGTTTGGAACTTTACCCAGCGTCATTTATTGGTTTATTTCAAACAATAAAACTGCTTGCCATGTCACTTTGAAATTCCAGCTCTCTTTGTCAGCTCACTGGCGATGTTCCAGTTAGTCATTCATGAATACTGTTCCAAGGTATTTGGCATAACATGCCAGCATAGCTCTGAATGCATCAAACTGCATTCATTCCTACAAATTAAGTTTTAGTCCTTACGAATAATTTATTTACAAGCGAAACCAAGATATTCATTTGCTCGCAGACATACTTCTATTGATAGAGATCTATATCTATATAAAGAAATCAGTTCATATAATGAATCACTTGAAATGGTAAACAAAGCTATATTCTTAATGATAATTAGTTGGGGAGGAAGTGTCAGTGGAAACCAATTACTAATACTATATGTGCTTGCCTTAGTCATTTTCCTCTAACTCAAACAACCATCTCATTTCTCATTTCTGCTGGGTGAGGAGCAAAACAGGACATATGACATACACAACAGCTTACATTATATAAAACGGTTAACTTATATACAGGATCGTGGTGGAATTTGACAGACAACCCAGTGAGTCAATTTGATATATTTGGCGAATAAGATAATCTTCTACTTAAAGTATCTTAATTAACCTTCTCTTTCACAGCTGATGTTTGCTAGAGGCTAACTCTGGCTGTGGCCGGATTTGCATATCAAACATATCAAAGGATGTGCATGATGTCCAGTAACTTAGCTGTGTCCAATAGCAGGGAGGGGATACTGGCTGAAAATTATGAAAATATTTTTGTAAAATATTGTTTTTTGTCAATAAAATATTTTGCTTTCTCACTTATCGTTTTTTTTTTTTTTTTTTTGTTTTTTTTTTTTTTAATATACTTACTGAATACAACACTACAGATAAGTTAATTCATTGGTCTACCATCAATATGACCATTTAAATTTTTTATTTTGTTTTTTTATTTGAAGTGCCGTGGATCTCAAATCCTTAGTTATCACTCCTTTATGGAGACCACACATTACCAACATGAATGTATATGGTTGGGATGATTTCATGCTTTAGTTAAAATTTTCAGCACACATATTCCACTTCTTGTTTACATAGAAACAGTAGCACTTTTTAATACATTTGCTGATTACATGTGACCTATACAGTAGTTTAAAACAAAACACATAAATAATCAAAAATCCAGTGGAGGCACTCCTATTTTTCAAGCTCGTCTGCCCTGCAGAATGATGTCAGTTAATCCTTGCAATTGATCACATGAATCTTGACCCCTTTTCATACTTAATGCCTGCTGCATTTGAAGAAACAAGCAAACGACTACTGCACACGAAAGGGGATTTAAACAGCTTCAGTTCAAAGGGGAGGGGAAAAAAGTTTTAAAATTTTTTTAATATATATATATATATATTATATATATATATATATATATATATATATATATATATATATATATATATAAATAAAGCAGCACCCCAAGTTCATCGATACAGTATGTCAAATAAACCACAGTCCTTATACTGTAGCTCAGTGCCTGGAGTAAGCATTAAATTTAGGCATATAATTAATGCAGCCATTTTGTATTTATGTACTTTTATTTGACTATGCAGCATATTTCTGGAAGGAAGTCACACTGAATAGTGAATGGACAGTCTATGTAAGAAAAGTCATTTTACAGCATTGCGTTTTCAAGTGAACATGCCTGTTCTAATTCTACATTATAGTGGCAATGACTCAACCATATACAAGTAGTTCTGTGTACAAACCTAAGAGCACAAAACCCTTTTAAATGAAAACCACCATTTTAAATCTGATTTCGTTGATCTGGACTGCCACATGTCTTTTTTCTTTCTAAATATTTTACAACAGTCTTATTAAATGTTTGTATTTACTTTTGTAATGTCTGCTTTCCTTGTTTAAAGGAAATCATTAAGTAAAAGCCAGTGCAGCCATTTGGCCGTCCAGGTTAAGGTGCAGAAGCAAGGAGGTCAGACACCTTGCGTCAACCAACAGACTTGCCCTCCTCCAGGATATACCAAGACACACTTCACCTCAAATATGGCATGACACATACTTCAGGTTTTTAAACCTCCCACAGCCAAACTGCCATTTACATAAATATATTAATCTAGATACTTACTTAAACTAAAAATGTTATTATTGCTCTCTATACATTATTTGAAGTGAGCTAATTAATTCTTGGGACAAGTGGTAGAAGTGATCGGATTATAGTTATTTGTTCAACAAAGGAAAACTAGAATCTAGTATTTCTGTATCCGCAGCCATTACCTTACATAGACAATATAGCATTTGCACTTCCAGAATTATACTAAGTCTACTTGTATTGAAAGAACTTGAAAAACTGAACTGGCCAAGTATTCGATGACTTTTACCTGGATATCACTGGTTTCCCACAATTCTTCTATCACTTACTTTAACTGTGCGACAATGCTGCAGATCAATAAAAATCTGGAGTACATAGTCACATTATCTCTCACTGTACCACTATTTGTTTTTTTAATCACTTTAAAAATTTATAAAAAAAATAAACTAAAACATGTTACTTAGAACACAGGCAAGTCAACAATACATATGTAGGGCCCTGTGAAATCTATTTTATTATTTTGAATTTTCAGATTAATTTTTTCCTGATTTTGGATTTTTCAGTTTTAAAAATCTGTAGTTTGTTAGTTTTTTTATTTTTTTTTTTATAATCACAAGTGTTTGATACATTGACAGTAATGATGAAACTAGAAATGCATGAAAGACAAAAAACTGTTTTAATTAAAGTGCTTTCAGAAAAAAATGGTACAAATTAACATACCAACGTAAAAAAAATCAAAATGTAGGCCTTTTTTTTTTTTTTTTTTTTTTTTTTTTTTTAAAAGTAGTTTTTGTTTTCAAAACGAGCTGAACTATAACATTTCAAAATAGATTTCACGTTTTCATTAATAATTAATGGCAAACCATGTAAACAAATGCCTAAATATTTTGATTTATTCTAATTTAAAAAAAAGGCACTGATTAATACCTCCCTGAGAACTTTGGAGAAAAAATGCAACTACTAGACCCTACATTCTGCAGTAGACATTACAGTATTATCTGCTCAGAGTAACTTATAGGTAGTCGTTCCCCCCCAAGCCCAGCTATAACAATAGCTAGCAAGTGAAGTGGCACGAGGGCAGTGTTTTTTTACAGTTAAAATCACGGTCGTGTATGGTGGCTGAGAGGTGCAAAAATATTTTTTAATATATGATTTTTTAATAAATATGGTATATTTTTTAATATGAGGTAATGTCCTCAAGTGCCTAATTCTGTCTTTTTCTCTGAATTTCCATGACTCCGTCCACGTTCTCCGCAATGCAGATTTCATAGGGCCCTACATATTGACATCATTGAAAGCAAAACCTGGTGCAGTAAATGCAGAGGTTACCATGTCCAGAATGATGAGATTAATCTTATTGTACAACTTGGGTTTTGTGTCATACAATACTGAACCTATATACACTATGTATGCGTATTTATAATTGATTTCCTTTTTGCTGTCACTTACAGTAGTGACAAATGATACAAGAAAGGTTGTATTTCCTCTTTTAGTACAGGCAGTTTGTAGCTGCAAAAAAACTTAAAAAGGAACAAACCTTACAGTAGGAAATTTGTTCTTTATAATCATCAAATTTCCAAATGACTTAACCCACTTTTATCAGACTTAGGAGGAACAGCGTAGTTCTACTAATGACCATCCACAGCAAAAAGTTTAAGTGCAAAATTATTTAAACATTATTAGCACAACAAAATTAAGTATCAACTAAATACTATAATTCAACTTTTTTTATTTAAAAATCGAACAATTATATAAAAACAAATCATAATATAATGTAATTTTAGGAAAGCCAATACTTATGTATATAAACTAACATTAAAAAAGGTACAGGATACAGTACTTTTCAGCAATAAATTGCAATAATAATATCTATTTTTAATAGAGCGCCATTCACAATAAAAATTGTCGCAAAGCACTTCATATGAATAAAATCACTGACAAATACGAATGAGAATGCGTATGAATGAAAAGAAATAACTTTTTTTTTTATTTAGTAAAAAAAAAAAAAAAAAAAAAAAAAAAAAAAAAAAGAGCCAAGCTATATTAATGAACAGCCATAATTAACACCGTCATCTCTTAACAGCTCACTATCAGAACAGTGAAAGACAGCCAGGGCAGAGCCCCCACAACCAAGCGTTGACAATGAGTCGCTGCTGTGATGGACACTTCACAATCACAGCCATTCATAGTGTTTCTGGAATGCAGCTTGTGTGGTTCATGCAGGTCAGCTATCTCTGGAAAAATTAGCTGTATTCTCGTCTCCATTCCAACATGTTCGGCAAGGCTCCACCAATATAGGGGCTGCTAGCTAACAGGACATTTAAACAAACTAGGTACACCAATACCTACGAAAACACTAAAACCAAAGCAAATGCTTCAACTCCAGATAAACAGGCTTTTTTCCCTTCTCAATTTATTTCTTAACCTGTTTTAATACTGTATCCACTCAAGACTAAAGTGGCTTTTTTAAATAACATTTACAATTTAAGCCGTATTCACCAACAACTATTTAGAAACAAAATAATAATTCTAATTCTTGGGTATTAAAATACTAGGAAGAGGACTATTCATTTACTGGAACAATATCAGTCAACAACCAGTTTTCCTAATCTGTCTCCATCAAGCCATACTACTGACACTGCTCATTAACTGATAACAGACTGTTGTTAAAGAGTTCCATTTTTGCCTGTCAGGCTGCAGTTAAATAATAGTTGTGGGTTATTGCGACATTTTTATTCCTATCCATTATGCTTTAGGGGTATGGTTCACAGAACTGCAAATCCTGTTTGTTCTTTGGGTTAGCAGTGAGACTTGAGCTTAGAAGCAACTGTCAGATTAACATTAGGTTTTTTCCCCTCTTACAAGACCGACTACTCACCCAATGAGTAACTTCTTTCTCAGAAACCAAGATTTGAGAACTGATCATATCTCAGGTTTACCTCGGGGGCTTTACTTGCTGGTTTCTGTCAAATCCCCGGTGTTATAAACAGACACCAATTGTTAAACCTAAAACAGTATACCAAAACCACTGTGCATTAACATTTGAAGATTTAAAAAAAACAGGGTAACACTATCTTAGCCTTCTCAGTTCTCAAGCAGCTTGACCATTTGCTTCTTACTTGTACTGTGCATGGTATAAAAGCACAAGTCCCCCCCCCCCTTTTTTTATTAAAAAAAATATATTTTGTGAAAACAAAATGTGGCTTACATTTTAACAAATGTGCAGATACAGCTTTTTAAAATTAAAATAAATACTTAACATTTTCAGAACCATGTCCTTGTGCCAGGTTTGACATTGGGTACTTTGAGTATATCTGAACGAAGACTTCCTTGCATTGGATCACATTAACGCTTTCTTCTGTAATCAACATGCTAGCCTACCAGTGCTTCATTAAGTGGTGGTGCAGGTTTGCATTCAATAGGCTTACTGTATATTTAGGATACAGCATTGATGAAGGGAGCTGTAACATTGTAATCATAAAGAAGGGGTTTAAAACTGGAAAACAGCAAAATTTCAACCCCAAATGCAATACACCACCATGTTTCAAATCATGTCCTGCTGTGTTGTCCAATAGGAGTATTTTCAGCAGAGTGCGTCTTACTCAGAATTAAGACTGCCTACAGGGGTATTAACAGTCAACCGTTCTTACTCTATTAATTATACTGTTTTGAAACTCCCATGCATGACATACAAAAGAATGTATATTAAAAGTCAATGTAGATGTTAATCTGCGCCTCCCAATAATTAGCTTAGGGCAGTGATCTGTAGGTCCTTGGTGATGATCACTCAGCACTCAAGAAACTAATGTTTCGCAAGCAAGCACTGTAGGCCTCAAAAGTTCACAAAGTCTTAGATCCTGGGAGTATTTCAAAAAAACCTGAAAGCAAGTTCTGCTAAGTGAATGTAACCCTTCACACCTCTTAACTAGTCAAAATGGTTCTTTCAAGCACACTTGCTATTCTGTTCAGCCCTCATTGATAAATGTAGCCCAAAAATCAATACTTCTGGTTTCCAGAAATGTCAGAGTTGCCCGAATAAAGGAACAGAACTATGGTTAAAACAGAGGGGGGGTTTTTTGTTTTGTTTTTTTTCGTTTTTAATAAATAGTATTTTAAAATGACTCAGCTGGGCAGCAAAACTATTCTTTTCAGCAGTAAAATTTTTAAGAGCCATTTGCAAAAGTTTTTGCTGATGTGAACAGTAAAGAGTGAAGGGGAGTAATTTTATGAAGCAGGTTTTGATCCAGCATTTTGTAGAACTAATGAAAAACACTCAATATATTTTCATAATGTGTGCCAAGAGTGAATGGCTGCATTGCTACTCAAATTGGTATTCAGCAATAACCAGTATCAATGTATCAGTATGTGTGTGATTATATATATTACACACATATATATATATTTATTTATTTACACACACACACATAATATATATATATATATATATATATATATATATATATATATATATATATATATATATATACACACACACACACACACACACACACACACTATATATATATATATATATATATATATATATATATATATATATATATATATATATATATATATATATATATATATATATATATATATATAATACACACACACACACACACATATATATATATATATATTATATATATATATGTATATATATATATATATATATATATATATATATATATATATACATATATACACATACACACACACACTATAAAGCTAAAATGCAGTTCTTAAATCCCTGGTCTTCCTCCCCTCAAGCTTAAAGAACTTTAACTTATATTGTGTGTTCCTAGGAATTATAATCAGTAACAGCAGTATTGGTAACCTTCCCTATTATAGTTTATGCTCAAGTTGTTGATTTAAGTTTCCATTAATTACACAGTAACTTTATTAAATTGATGGGCGTCAAAGCAAAGGAAGCAGTGCTGGACTGAAATCTGACACACCCCCTTTTGAGAACTGGGAATTAACTGTGTGTTTGGTCAACTTTTTAATTCACTGCAAAGCAACTTCATAAAGCTTGTTTCCAGAACATAAATAACAGATGGACAGTTGCTATGTGTCTCTACATTTAAAAGGTTATCTTATTTTTCAGCTAGAACACTGGTATTTAAGAAACTATTGTGCATTGCCACATGTCTGAATGTCAAATGTTCAGACCATATCAGTTAACTCTTTTCCTGGTGTCCCCAAAGATTCACTTTTCTATTCTTTGTGTTTTATTATTTTAAACTACTATTTTATGAGGGCTTTTCGGTAGACAAAAATAATCAATTGCAGAATTAAAAGTACAGATACACATTAACTTTGAACACCTTTGCAGTGATCAGCTTATTGCTTTGAACAGTGACATGTCTACTGGCTTCATGAAATCTAAAATAAAAAGCACACATACCTGTCTTCATCCCCATCAATGGTAATGGGTATGCCAAATACTGTAGTTGTTATGCTGTTCATGGGGGTGGCTGCTGATAGATGCAGGGGCTCAGGAATGAAAGGCTTAATAAGATCTTTTCCAGAAATTACAGGAGGCTGAGGTAGGACATCGGAGTTCCTTCGGTTCTCATCCACCTGGCTGATGACAGATTGGGATTGGGCATGGAATTGGACGAATTTGGACTGGGGCAGGTTTGAGGCTACACTGGCCAGCCCTTGGACACCAGACCCTCCAGCCTGGGCTACATTTGCAACCCTGGAGGCCTGCGATTGGCTCATCATATTGGACTGTCCTATAGTTGGGGGAACATGTGGCATAGTAATAGGAGTGCTGGACACACCGGGCACCGCGGTAGGCACACTTGTTGACCCACTCAAAATACCAGTACTGGGCACAACGCCAGGCACATTTTGGACACCAAGGACCCCTGAGTGGAGGCCACTCGGTCCTCCCGAGAGTTGATTGCTTCCACCCACCCCGGGAGCCTGCTGCTGACTCATAACCTGCTGCTGCAGTTGCACAACGCCAGGCACCGTTCCTACACCTTGCTGCACCACACCTCCTTGCTGCTGCAGGACTCCCTGAGTAGGAGCAGACTGACTGCCTTGCATCACTCCAGTGCCTTGCCCAGCTGATTCACCAGTCTGAGCTGGCAGTCCCAACACTTGGGCCCCGCTGGCAGCAGGTGTCACGACTGGTGAGGGGCCCTGGATGACTGGCTGGCCCACCGGAAGACTGGAAACCAGCAGGGTCTGTGCTGTTGATTCTGGGGCGCTTTGCAGGTGCAGGTGCTGTCGGTAATCCGGCTGACTGCTAGGTAGGGCAGAGGGCTGGCTTGGCAACAGGTGGGCAGCCTGTTGCATTGTTACACTTTGATGCTGCATGCTCATTCCATTGTGTCCAAGGGGGATTTGTGCAATAGCAGCTGGCACATTGACCTGTGCCTTCTGCGGAGGAACAACATTTTGCTGGATGCCCGGAACAGCATGAGTGGAATAGGCAGGGGGCTGAAATGCACCTTGTGCCATAGTTCCACTGCCAGTCCGAAGCCCCATGCTGTAACCCTGCTGCTGAGAAGTCTGGCTGCTCTGGTCAGCCTGTTGCAAGTGGGGAAAAACAGCAAATGAACTGTCAGCTGTCGAATCAGGTCCCTGCGTTGAGTGCATGACAGGGCCCACAACAGAACCACCAGTGGCACCAAGACCACTATCCCTATCTGTGCTGTGTTCCAAATTAGTAACATGCCTCATGCTATCCACAGTCCTGGTAATTATAGAGCCTTCGGAATCTCTTTCATAGAATTCCATGCAAGTCCATCTGCCCCTCCTGAAAGGTTCTCCTGTACCATGATCAAGTTTTATGACCCTGAAACGTGAACTACAAGTTGTTGTAGTAGAAGCGGCGGCGGCGGCAGTGGGGGGTGGAGGAGACTGGGACGCGACTGTTGACACATTAGCAGACCCTCCAGTGCTAGCTGCTGATGTAGATTGTTGCAGACCCCCAACCGAAGCGGCAGGGGGCTGGGCTGACGTTCCTCCTTGTCCCAAAACTTGTGGATTGACATTGGGAACGCCGTAATGAGCTGTCAAGACTGTGCTTCGTAATGCTGTACTTCCACTTGGAGGACCTGATCCAGTCACTGGCTGCCCCTCTTGAGGTATATTCGGTGTAATCGCACCGGAGGTTTCGGTTTCCCCAACGTTATTTAAGGTTTCTTCAGATGAACTTCTCTCGCAAACTTCCTCTGGCTCCAAATCTGTAGCCCTGGAGACATCAAAGATTTCCGATGAGACGTCCTCAGTCCTCGATTCGTCCGGGTCATCTAAACTCTCAGTATCGTCCGTGATGCTGCTAGCAGCCACCTGAGCCTGAGTGACACTTGTGATCTGAAAACAACTCTTCTTTTTAGCCGGCATCTTAGACATTTTGAGAACCACAAAAGAAATGACTACACACTCCCCGATTATGATGAAGTATATGCAGTCTACGAAAACAAAAACAAAATAGATAACGACTTCACAGTGTATAACTGTTAGCAACACGGTTATACAGCATCTTCCTTCCTCTTTCCTCCTGTTGCTCTTACGACTTCAAAAAAACATATATGATCCAACCTTCTAAACTCCGGTCGTGTAGTTCCGCCGCTACGTCTCCTCTTTCCGATCGTAGCTTCCTTTTCTTCTCAAAAGCCGGCCTGCTCTGTCAGCTGATCACCCGGCTCCTGAGTTGTCAGCAGGCCCCTGTCGCAGATATAGATCCCCCAGCTGCAGCAGCTACTCTAGTCTGAGGCGGGCCCGCTCTACTCAACTCTTCTTTTTAAAACACTTTTCTACCTGGGAATTACCATGTAAGACATTCTGTAAACAGAGTATAACTTCAGCGTCCTGCTCAGTGGAAGACGGATGTCTCAGCTGTTAGGAGAGATAGTAAAGGCAGTTATACAGCTTTCCCGGACTCTTCTCTCTTCTCGTTTCCACTCAAGGGAACTGAATTTCACAAACTGCTTCCCTTCCTCGTCTCACTCGACACAAGATGGCTATGTAAAAAACGCACTGCACTGTGGGACTGCAGCGCCGCTGTTTACGTGGTTAATAGTGGATAGAGAACTTGCGCTAATCTCTGCCTCCTTCGAATCCGCCACCGTTCACAACCAACGTACGTAATTTTGAAATAACGTTATCATGACGTCACCGCATATTCCAGCCCCCAGTAGGTACAGAATCAATGGTGGCATGGAATTGGAAAGTAGCTTACGTAAAAACACACACTATATATATATATATATATATATATATATATATATATATATATATATATATATATATATATATATATATTCTATAATAATTAAATTATATAATAAGTGTGTGTTTATTTTAATTTCATCCAAATACAGTAGAAGCAAAATCAGTTGGAGATGTTTCTTGAATACTTACATTTTCATATACTCGCTGAATGAAATGAACTCTTTCCTCAACAGTCTGTTAGTTGCACGACCAATGGTGCTTCTCTTAGTGTTGCACGTCATTTGCTGCAAGTCCCTACCACGTTTTAATTTTCCACACCGGTAAGACCTAGTCACGTAACCAGTGAGAATCTTATCAAGTAAATGTAACCGAGAGGAAGGGATGGGCAGTATTGAAAATGCATGCAATTTTAATACGTATTTTGATTACATTTACAGTTTTGTAATGCAAATGCTCATGTACTATAAGTATTTTGTATTGGAAATACAGTTGCCTGAGTATTTTTTTGTAATTTCAAAACATGAGAATTTCAAAAATTTTCAAAACATTTTTTGCTGTGAGAACGCAACATCAGAGTTTTCTAAACAATATTTTGTATACAAAAATATGTATTTTTTTCTGTTCCCGTATGGTTTGTATACGAAAATAGTAGTTGATGGAAAAACTCAAATTTCGTAGCTTTAAGGATGTAGTGTTAAGAGTGTTTCATACTTGAGACTGACATAATTTCTGGTCAGAGTGAGGGTCTCTGTGCGATAGATTGGAATTACGTCATTCACACTCGCGACATGCGTCTAATTTGGAAAGTCGTACAGCCTTTTCTCATGCGTCTGCGACCTGAAATTGCATAGGGTCGGATAATGTTGAAAATGGTCGGAGTGAAGCTGCACAGCTTTTCGCTGTCTGAGCGTGGCGTATCGCATTCGTCTGAAACAGAAGTATGGGACTTCCTTAATGAGTAGCTACTCACTGCCGAGTCTGAGGCCCTTGGCCACTGCAACAGATCACCTTCAAGGTTAAAAAAAAAAAAAAACTGTTACTATGGTGATCTCGTCCCCACAGGTTTTGCTGTGGTGTCAAAATTATTGCAGGCCACGAACCTAGCTACTGCTCCAATCTACAGCAGGCCATTATAACTGGATTACAGAAGTTTAAACCAAAGACTGAGGTTAATGAATCAATTTTGGCCACTATCACCTATCCATTTTTTAAAGATGCGCTGGCTGCCACGTAGTTTTGCTTAGCTTATGCTACTGAAGAGACGGGTCTTGTATCTGAATCTGCTAGTGGGAGAGTCAATGAAGAGGAAGAGGACGGCTTCTTTGTTGTCGAGGATCGCAAAGATGCTTCCCCGATAATGACTCCCTCAACAACATGCAACAACAGAGCTGAGTTAGAGATCCTTCGTTTTTTTTAAGACACTCAGAAGGATGTGGCAGTTTTAGAGCAATACCCTTTCATAAAGAAACTCTTTGTATGCTGTAATACCATTCTTCCTTCATCTGCTGCTGCTGAGCTTCTGTTCTGTTTTGCTGGGATGATTTTCAGCCCCTAAGCTGACTGTCGGATGACCTCTTCCAGTTAAAGGAGAACAGATGGAGACGCGGTGCTCTCCTTTATTTATTTATTTATTTATTTTTATTTAATGTGCTCAATCATTTTGTTCTGTTCACCTCCCGATTTTAGTGGTGCCTAATTATATATACATCAGTCTCAGTCGAGCTTATCGCTGTCAGCATGAGGATCTCTGGACCCTCCATGCCAAGTGATCTTAGATGCTGTTTTTCCACCGGAAGACTCCGGACAGTGGTTCGTGGACAATAATGTTGAAAATTTGCAGTGGCTGGCGCAGAGTGACAGAGTAAACTCCATAATTAAAGCAGGAGCTGAAGGAGTTTTTTGTTCTTGCATTTTTCAATGAAGGCAGCGGAATTACAATGATACAGATTGCATTTACTAACGTTTAGAATTTTGCAATGCTCTACATACATATTTAGTGTACCGTATCATTATGCAATTATTTTATTTAATGTAACCATGTTAAACCTTAGGGACTTTTGTTTAATGTGTGCTGGTCGTAATGCATAATACTGTGGCTAATTGCTGAAGTTCAGTATGAATGTCAACCTGTCTCTCAGCTACTCTCTGTCGGAGATCATTCACCCCTCCTGCTGTCGTGCTGACTTTCACTGCTTCCTCTGTCCTTTTCCATTATGATTGTTTATGTCATGGCTATTCCCTTTCCCTCTCATTACAGCCCAGTGGAAGAATGCTGGAATACAAGACCTCTAACTCACACTGAGATGCAGGCCAGAAGAGTGCATTTGTTTGTGATCCTTTTTGAAGTGGAGGGTGGGGGGGTGCACTTTTGTAGTATAAAGATTCCTAATAAAGTGTCCACGTACATATACTGTTATGGTTGATACAGTTCGTCACCATCTGCATTTTGTGTTTGTTTGGTTATTTTCATGCATATTGAGGCCTTTCGGATATCACAATCCTCTTGATCCGTTGTCTTCCCATATACTTCTTCTGCCTCGTGGGATGATGTTACTTGTGTTATACAATGGCTCGTTAGTTCCAGTCTAAGATACAGATGTTCTTGACGTTGTTCATTAATTCTTTTTTTTTAAATCAATTTAATTTACCAGTGCAACCAACTGATCGCTCCAGAGTTCCTAGGAAGTCTGCTAGAAATGTTTGCCATCTGACCAGTAGGTGTCGCTGAAGTGCAATGAGGTAAACTATCCCCAGCCAATTTTCCAATGCAATGCATTGTGGGTACCCAGCCAAGCACATCTCAGTCCTGAGCTGAACACCCCCTGTCATGGACCTGTCGCTTTGAACTGTGGTGTGGGAAAGCCTGAATTAGACCATCAAACTATTTTTATTTATGAACTGAGCCATATTCCAAACCTGTGCTCTGCTGTTTTAGTCACTTCGCACTTTCCCTCTACAGACGAGCTCATTGTATGATAGTTGACAGAAAATTGACAGAAAAAACAGAAATGGAAAATGCTAAACAGAACTTCAGCTAAAAAAAAGCTCAGAAATTAAAGTTAATTAAATAATAATAATAATAATAATAATAATAATAATAATAATAATAATAATAATCCAGGAAAACACTGTATGCAACCTGCAGCACCAACCATTTAAATCCCTTAATTACCTTATTAGTTGAGTATCATTTTAGAAGAAATGTTTAAAAAATGAACTTTCAATACTACCTTAAATTGTCTGCCTGTCAGCGTGTACCACTGTGTTGTGTGAATGCAGCTGATGTTTGCTTTTTTTGTTCCCAGGCTTTTTAAGAACCACCAACGCTCTTGCAGGAGTGTGATTGATCACTTATGTACTCTACTGTTAATGTGGAAGCTATGTGGGAATTGGAAGGGAATTGGAATTACCTCTGGCCCCAAACTTCTCTGAGCTAAAACAGCTAATCAGATTGCTTGATTTGTGGGTAGAATGACATATCCCACATTTTTGCTCAACTCCACAGAAAAGAATGAACGTTTCAATGGTGCCATATGGGATAATTTGATTTAAATGTTGATTTAACTTTACAAGGCTTTAAGCCTTTAATTGCTCCCCTACAACATTTCTGTTTTAAAAGCATGTACTTTCAAGTCAATGTGCCCTTTTGCTACTAGGCCTCCAGGCTCTGGAATTACCTTGCAAAATCCTCCAGAAGCTCTGGGTGTATAATGAGAGAAAATATTTAAGCCAATTATACTGTCTTAAAATTTACAAGACACACTTCACAACAATAGTATCAAATGTTTCTTGCTCGTTTCAAATGTACGTTTTTCTTTTCAGACAAAATGGGTGCAAACATTCCTCTCGCTTCCAAACCTGGCCATCTGGGTTCTGTTGCTAGAACTGACGTTTTTCTTTATTTAGACCTTTGTGTAAATGTAGGATAATAGGCACTAAGGGTGGAAACGCTCTCCAAACTGGTGTACTAGTGTTTAAATCCTTTTGACCACCCATGTGGAATCAAAGCAAGCAGCACCAGGCGGCCTTCACTGCCGTAGTCCATAGAGTACATTAAGAGACATGTTTAATTCCTCTGGCCAGGACTGAGAAAGGCATGTGACTGAATTTAAAAAAGAAGAAAGAAGAAGTGTATTCAATATCTCATATTGAAGAAGTGATAACTACATCTGCATACAATTAAATGAAGTACAACAAACAGACAAACAAACTAAATCTTTAGCAGAAGAAATGGGTGTTAAGAGTTATGTTGCTAATACTAGTAAGCGGCAAGAAAATGTCTTTAAAGCTTCGGGTTGCACTCCTTTTCCTGTTGATGACAGCTATTAGCTTTTTCTCTGAGTCACATTCAATGCTTTGATTGTTGTATTGTGTACAGAGGAGGCCTTTACTAACGTACAGAACCCAGAACCTACATTTCTCTTCTTGCAGACCTGTTCAGTCATTATTTTTCAACTAGGTGTTACAAATGGATAGGGTATTAGGAAGTGGACTAGAAGGAATTGCTTTCACCAGTCCCAGAAGGTGAAAGGTTAATCTGTCTCTCACCCAATGCACCCTTTGTATACACAATGCTTTATTCTATAGTGTTCTCAAAGGAAATACATTGAATGAAGACATTCTCAGAACTGTGGGTTAGCCCATTCACAATCAGGACCATATGGAGAGGTGCTTTTTAAAATGAAGTTTATTCATGTTATCCTTCTACAGATATATCAAAAAATCATTTTTCTGTTCCTCACAAAGATGTGCAAATTATCCTGTCAATGCTCTTCAGTTTTCAGCTATTCAGTTGTACTTCTATTGAACATTTTACTCAAAATAAACAACAGCTGAAAAAACACTGCCTGGTGTAATGCACATTCTGCACCTAGCACTCTTCCCTTTTATGCTCGAGTTATTTTGGAATGTTATATTAGATACCTGTACTTTTCCTTATAAAATATCAAACCTAGGCAATCTTTGCCTTGCTTCTTTTGGCAATGGTTTTCAAAACTTCTAACTCCTCATTTTTGGGAACTAAAAGTTGAAAAACTTTTTCTGGGGAAAAAAAAAAAAAAAAAAACTCACCTTGATGTCTGTGGTTCAGATCACAGACAGAGTTCTTAAAGGAGCTCTTTTATATTCGCTGCCTGTTACATACACACTTGGATTGGAGACTTCCTTCTATGGGCATAGACACATCGGACAAAGGATATTAAAAACCTTGTAAAACACACAGGTTTGCAAATGGCTTTTACAAGGCTATGAAGTATACTTGAAGCAATCAAGAATGCACTTAGTAAAGTGCCGTGTGTGCACACGAGGAACAGATTGAGCTTTTCCTATTACCTGGGAGTTGAATGGAACAGTAACATTCAAGTAAGACTGATAAGTAGGCCACACAAAGCCAGACTTACAACAAAGTAATCTGGAATTGCTATAGTAATACACTTCAATGCCTCAGACTGGAGATATGTATGGAATACTATGCCACAGAATGACTCATATTAAAACCTTGTAAGAACCAATACTGGTAATCCATTACGGTACCATGGTAACTTATCCGAGCAGATGCAAGGTGTTTGTTCCAAATCCATTGTGTAGGTAATGCTGTGGTCTACAAATGATTCTCCTGTGGTTTAGTCTTTGTAATCAACTGGTTTTAGTATTTCAATGTCATAGTATACATATTTACATGTAAGGTTTAAAAACTTTGGGTTGTTAGATTAACTGGATCAAGGTAAAGAAAAATGTCCAATACTTTATATGCATAGGATACAAATAGAGGAACAGAGGAAGAACCAGCCATCTTTACAGCTTTACTTTACTTCTTTACTGCTCAGCTCTCAGGAGGAAGCCCCCAGTGGTGAATTATCAAATTGCAACTAAAATTCAATGCTCTGTATTTGACAAAAGTTTATTTAAAAGATTTATACTAAATCAGATGTTGTTTGTTTGTTTGTTTATGTATCACATGTATGCCAAAAAGGTGACACTGATATATTTTTTATAATTTTGTATTTTCAACACTTCTCACTGGCACAGTATAAAAGCGTTGCATTAGAAAACCATGCCGATATTTACAAAGAAAGTGTGTATAGAGCTTACGCAAACAAGCATATCGAGGGCTCAGACGCAGGGAGGCATAAGTGACATTTTTGTCAAAATGGCATGTTATATATCAAATTAAAGCTTTTGATGAGATCTATTTAATACCAAAATGACCTAACTGAAATCACAAACTGCACTGAATAAAGTGCAAAAGTAGTAAAGACAAAACTGCACAATTGAGGTAAACTTAGTGCACTCCTGGCACCAAGTGTTGCATTGTGGGATGGCTGAGTGGCAGCAGATGAGTCAATATGGCTGAAAAAAAGCTGTAAAATAAAGCTTTGTGTAAAACAATATCTAACTTTTGTAGCTATTTTACTCAGTTAAATTGAGGATTCAAGAAATGAATTCACTACAGAATAAGAACCAGATCATGTCAATTGTATAAAATTTTTTAATGATATTTTACAGTAGTATTTTTAGTATAATTTATGAAATATGTGAACATTTATATTTTAAAGATACATATTGATTTACAAATTGTTATTAAATTGATGAAAAACAAGTCTGGGATAGAAATAGTGAAGAAAACCACACTTTAATCTGCAATGGGTATTCATTTCAATGTGTTATTATGGAAAATTTAACTTTTAAGCAAAATTTCTGGTGCTTATTCTTACTTTTTGAAGTTTCAAATTCAATTTTCTTCAAAATTGTATTGATACTGTGCATGTACTGATAAATTGAACACAAACAATCCAAATATTATTTTTGCTCTCTTGTAAAATTATGAAAATGTCACTTACGTCCCTCTGGTTCTAAGCCCTCGATAAGGGTCTGAGATAGCAAACCTGATGTGAAAAGGGTTAATTATATAGCAATTTGTGTAAATACCTGCATTTTCAGTCTCTCATCCAGCTGCCTCCATCTCAATCCACATTAACTGTGAGTAGTGCACTTCTCAAGTGATGTAGACACTGACACTGTAGCTCGGTTGTGTTGTGGTGTGCTGCAGTAAATGCAGCATACCCCCATTACAAACTAGAAGATAATTCACAAAGGCCTGTGTTTCCCTATCTGCACAATGCTGTGATTAGAATCCTTGGGTAACTCATACAAGGTTCTACTTGAGGGTTCTTAATGTATATTAACAGCTGAACACTTAACAGATTAGGATTTCTTCTCTATACTAAAATATATCTCTAAGCACTATAGCAGTACAGGAAAATGCAAACCACCCATGTTACTCTGTACATTTACAGAACAAAAAATATTGTTAACTGGTAAATTTACAGAAGCTCTGTTACAGTTAGACTGCTGCAGTACAGAGATATTTATAGTGAATTACATTTAAAAAAAATCAGAAACTCATCAAACTCTAATTAGTCACTTAAGCAGTTCATGCTGTGGAATTGCATTTGGAGAGTAATGGTCATTCTATCCTAAGTGTCCTAAGTACTGGCAGTGAACAACCTTCCTTGTTTCATTCAAATGTGGCAATGTGACTAACAGAGCTGTGACATGACTTTAGCGAAATGAGGAATGCTGATAGTCCCAGACCTCAGCGTTCTCCAGACAAGCTCAAAGTAATCTCCAAGCCAAGTAAAGGCAGATTTAGAGAAAATGAGAACTCTGTATGGGAATAACAAAACCCGGAATCCCTCGCAGTGACTGCAAATAGCATTCAACAGGAAGAGACCTGAAAGAAAGATATAAAGGACACACAGCTTTAGCCAAACGTTTGGCATCACCTACAATTTTAGGGTTGAGACATGATATCACAAAAGTATACCGGAAGCCATAATAGTAGTACAGTATCTCATGTTAGATTTCAAAATGTCACATTTTTTAAATTTGTGTCTTTTTTTTTTTTTGTTAAGGACTATGGAGAACTACAAAGCAGTGTATAATTCAATATGTTAACATAAAATTAGTTAGATTTAATTCTACTTTATGAATCAAAATTAGTTAATTATATAGGGTGAAGCCAAACTTTTGGCCATATCTGTACTCTTTAAATAGAGATGTGCCATTTTATAGCCTCGAGTTATAATGGGCCAGTGCCAGCCATTGAATTAAAGAGCTCACAGAAAAAGCATGATGTTTACAATCAGTGTTTATTTTAAATTGGAGTTTATCAGATGATAGCTGCACTCCTTCATTCCTCAACTCCAAGTCACAAGATATCAGAGCTACAGAACTGTGTGAGTCACTGCTACTGAATACTTAGGCCTACCACCAGATTCCTCCCCAGCAGTTTTTACATAGCTGTGGCATTGCATCATACAAATGACATCATCAATATCATAAGATCACAGCACCTGGCAAGCATTGTTAAAAAAAGAAGTGCTGCATGAAAGAATAAAAACTGACTGATCCGTATAATTTTCAAAAAACAAAAAAGCTTTAAAATGTAAAGTTTAAGACCTATACCTTTCAGTAAAGAGGATATCATAAATATAATATACTCGATCTTGTTCAAAGCTAGAATATAATAGCTGAGGCATGTGTCATTTAGGGAAGTACTGTATTGAATAAGCAACCCTGTTGCACTCCAACAGAGACTAGGGTGTGTGAACAATACAGCAGCTGCTAAGTCACTTACCCAAAAGACAGAGCACAAGGAGTTTAAATGACTTGCTCAGGGTCACACAGTGAGTGAGCCAGGATTTGAACCAGAGACCTCCTGGTTACAAGCTCCTTTCTTTAACCACTGGACCACACAGCCTCCAAACATGTACTCTTCCCACATCACGAGTTTCCCAGGAATTTAGATGGCAGTCTACCAGTTCTGAGACTGAGCCCAATGCTCAGTCAGTCAGGTTCCATTCAATCACAGAACTCTGAGCCCATCTACACTATAGATTTAATGGGCCTGCCTAATCAGAGGCAGTGTCCAACTTTAATTACAAGTGGATTGACGCTACATAGATAAAATGTAGGTGTGGTGTTTTTAGACACAGATAAAATAAAAAAGAAGATGCAACTGGAGAAAACATTTTGTAAATAAGACCCCTGTGACTGCAACTTTCACGATTTAGTGCTGCCTTGAACTTTTACACCTTAGAAAATAAATTGGATATTTTGTCAAAAAAATTGCTTCCCCTTTAAGGTGTTTTTCTTTTTTCTTTTTTCTTTTTTTTTACCTTAAATTTGATTTTTACTTGCCACGTAGTGCCTCAGTTACTAAGCTGTGGTAATTTGGCCAGAATTATGGGAGGAAAATTGAAATGACAGTGCATGGTATTTCCCAAAGTGTCTGAAGTTGTGCACAGTATTCTATTGACAACTGGTGAAGGAGCTTACTTACTGGTGAAGGAGCTTACTTACTGGTGAAGGAGCTTACTTACTGGTGTACAGAAAAATGTACTTTGTAACTATGTTTAATTACAACTGTGATGAATCTTGTAACATTGTGTCAAACAGTTGAAATTAGCTTCTAAGACCGTTTGATCAATAAAGGTATTTAAAGGTTGGTTGGGTAGGTTTTTTCAGTAATACACACATAGTTTTAGGTGTATCATTTTCATGAGAAACGGAACTTCGGAACCGAGTGTTCCGGGAAGTTTTATGAATAAAGGTAGGTATTTCTTGTAATCTATAAACTTGTTTTCCACACGTAGCCCACAACTACCTCAGCTTCAGCCTGCTTTACTGTTGGATTGGTTGACATGCAATATCAGAGGTTGCTATGTGTAAGCTATTAGGAGAACACAGCGCAGGCTTGTTTCTATGCACTGAATAACTTGTACTTGAGCTGCAATGTGTGGCATTTCCTTTAGTGGGGTGAGCAAAAGCCTCTGGACGTACGTTTCCAAACACCGGGCTCTGCCGGGCAGATTGCAGTGCCCCAGTGTTGTGTTAGCCAATCCTCTTCTGCTTTAGCAATTACTCTGGGATTGGAGGTCTGCTTGGTTAACGTGAAAGAAGAGGTTAAAAGTACCGGGAATCTGTTGTTTTAGATCTGAACGCTTCATAATGGTTAACAGAGTACCGGAAAAATACCTTCAAGCTTTTAAACGACTATATTTCAGGATACAAAGGAAAAATTGTTTCATTTTAATGCTTCTGTTTTTTTTCTGAATAGTAGTATTATAATGTTATCTCAATGGGTTTGATTAGGGCTGCTGTAAACCAACATGTTCAATTCTTTTTGTGTTCCTGGTTTTTTGTTTTTTTTTTCATCACGAGAAAGTCGTTAAAATAAAGATGCTGTTTGTTATTGCTTTGGTAGATTTGCATTTAGTATTCCTTTATTCATGCAGATACAAAGACTAGGAATCAGATTATACTTTCTGAAAGAAATGTCCTGTGACGATTGTTCTTTGATCTTATTCAGACAACCAGGTTTACATTTGAAGTATTTTGTGACAAGTATAAAAATATAAAATCCTACAACAAATGTTAGACTGGAAGTATTTCTGGTTATTGCACACATTAGACATTGACTTGTATAGGTTGTAATAGGCCAGTTCTGGCTGGATGTACTGTACTTCAGGCTGGCTTGTGGGGTGACATCAGGAAGAAGCACACAAACAAAAAGGTATTGCGGGGTGAAACTGCTCTTGTATTTATTCAGCAAAAAAAATAAATAAATAATAAATACACTTTTCAAATACACACAAAAAAAGTTTCCTCAAAATCCCTGCCTGCCTGCCTGCCTGCCTGCCTGCCTGCCTGCCTGCCCTGCCTGCCTGCCTGCCTGCCTGCCTGCCTGCCTGCCTGCCTGCCTGCCTGCCTGCCTGCCTGCCTGCCTGCCTGCCTGCCTGCCTGCCTGCCTGCCTGCCTGCCTGCCTGCCTGCCTGCCTGCCTGCCCGCCCGCCATACTTCACCCAGACAAACGATCCCTCCCGGTTTTTATAGTATGTGGCTGGAGCCCAATTAATCAATAATTAACAATTACCCAATTAAGGCTCCAGCCACATTTCTGGCAGAGAAGAATTTAACCCCCGTCCTGCTGATCCAAA
Organism: Polyodon spathula; assembly: GCF_017654505.1. Taxonomy (NCBI): domain Eukaryota; kingdom Metazoa; phylum Chordata; class Actinopteri; order Acipenseriformes; family Polyodontidae; genus Polyodon; species Polyodon spathula. Next base: position 33,972,287 of record NC_054544.1, read on the forward strand.
ACAAATAATATAAAAATAGTATATATATATATATATATAACAGAAATACATCATAACAATAAAACTAAATAATATATAGATTAAAGGGGTGAGCACCCCACCACAATTAAGCAGGCAAGGGAGGGAGAATGTATGACTTAGTAATGTAAAAAAGTGATGTGAATATGTCAACATGTGAATGAGTGAAATAAAGCAAAAGGCAGATATATATATATATATATAAAAAAATAAAGGTAAAATAAAAATATAAGGTAAAATAAAGCTGGAAGGTAACAAAGAGATAAAGGTAAGGTAAAGAAGGGGTGTGTACTTGTGGTTATTTTATGACTAAGAGATTTGTGGTGTGGATCTAAAGCCACAGATAGGGCTGAATGGGACGTTGCGGCAGTGCTGTACACGTATAGATAAACCTTGTGTAGTATTGCATATGCATACAGATCAGAGGTTGAAAATGAATACATTTCTATAAAATCAGCAGTGTAATCTATTAGGGGTTTCAGCACAGTAGAACAAAGCAAAAAAAAAAAATAATAATAAAACTTCAAACGTTTCTAATTTCAGCAGCTGTGCATACATATGCCTGGAGCCAGTATAGCAAGCATGGGAAGCATGGAGAATGTAGTTTATATTGTAATCAGATACTGCACAGCTATAGGTCACTCTTGTTTAACTCTTTCATCATTGTGGGTCTCTAATACATCTACTAAACACAGCAGACCAGTGCATAAAGGCTTGGGGCTCTGGAACCCAATTGAATTTAGGGGTGGCAGCCCCAGAGAAATTCAGGGCAACGTTCATGTATTGTCATTTTATGGTACTGCATGATTGTAGATAGAAAACATAAAAAGATCTGTTTTGGTCAGGGTGACTGTATAAAATGGCTTTTAATCACCTTATACTGTAGCAGAAGTTCAATAGTTTCCTAAGTTGTATTTCAGTTGAATTTTCATATTAATCAGAAACAGTCTGTGTCATAATCTCTCATGTGTCCTCCCGTATTCATCTGGCTTTGATTGTTCATGCCTGTCATCTGATCTGAAGAATGGTTTTGTTGTCAGCAAAACATCTTACAGCATGCATTGCATAACCATCCTCCAGCATGAACATATTGAGTAAAGTGAGACCAAATCAATAAAAGCAGCAGGAGCTGCATTTGTAATGTTAAGTTATCAATATGTTTGCATTTATATGCTATTCTCATAACACACGCATAGATGCAGTTTAATCCCAGATGTGCTTCATCTTTCAATCTTTTCAAAGTATTGCATACCCAGCCACAATTCATTCTTAATATGGGGATTTGGTAAAGCTGATTAGTCTGCTTAGGTCCATGGAATGGCAGCAAACAGTGCCAGAACCCAAAAGGTTAATCTATAGAGTATTTGTGCAACCAGGAATATCTGAATACAATTGGGGGATCAGAGAGCATAGTACGACAACTGATAGTAAGCTTTCCTGCATGCCTATACTAGGCATATTTGCTCATATACTTTGGATACCATTGTTATATATGTTACCTTTCTACCAATGTTTTATGTCATAGCTGGCTTTTAACTAACATTAGCCCTCAGTGAAGAACCTTTGCATTGCCATGGAAAAATGTCTGGTAAGAGTATTCAAATATAGGTTCATAGGAGTGCCTTGGAAAAACAATATGATGCATTGGGTTACAAAGTTCTGTTAGTTAGGACAACAGTGAACATTCCTGAGGGGAAGTAATACATAGTCGTGATCGGTGTACTTTGATACCAAGTATAGAGCCTCCTGAGGTAAACAAAGGGTCCCTAGTGAGTCACAGGCCCTCTGAGGCAAAAACAAACTACTTGAGAAACTACTTACTGTGCATTGTATAGCTTGAGCAAAACTGAAGCGCACTGAGGGAACTACTAGAATACCCACACCAAACACCAATGATGCAATTAGCAAGTTGGGAAATGTTGCTTTTCATCCTTTAGATGAGCAGTGCCGTTTGATAGCTTCTAAAAGGCAGCTTTATCACGTGGTATAACAAGCAGCATGGAACCTCTCTATGACCTCAGCTCCTGTCCAAACAGCACCCTCAGAGCTTTTCACAGAATGCAGTCCAGAGCATGCTGTAGTCACCTATCTGGTCCTCTAGATGGTTCCCTAGTGCATGAGTAAGAAGGGATAATACAGTGTTTGTGTGACCTCATTAGCACAAATAATTTATAGACTGAGATAACAGAATGCATTTTTGATAAAAAAAAAACAGTGCTACACAAACTGAAATGAAGAAAACTGAAGTTAATAAGCAGAAAAACTAATTACAAAACAAATAGTCTGTAGATTGAGAAACACATACAAATAATAATATTACAGAACTAGAAAGAAATACCACTAAGTGCATTTGGAGTTTGCACCTCTGGGTATCTGAAAAAAATAACCTGAAGCTCAGAAAGCACTTTAATTATAAAGCCTCCTTAAAAGCGTTTGTAACTGTAGTAATTGTGGATACATCTGTTAAAATACAATAGCTGCACCACTGCTGTCACACTACTAAATGTGTTATGATATACCATTAATAATAATGTAAACCTGGCCAAACACTTAGGAAAGAATGTAATAAGCTAAGGCTGAGGCCCAGCAACCCTAATCACAGGAGCTGCTCATGTCTTCCTTAAACCCCAGTGATACATACAGTTCTCAAAGTCAGCACATTATAGGAATATCACGGCATAGTATGGTTTTGAATACACTAAGGCCTCTCAATAATTCACTTACTGGTTGTCTGTTGTAGCTGATCACCAGGCTCTTGTTTAAGATGTTACACACCAGCGTATGTAAGCACCTTGACGTCACATTCAGCTGAAGGTGCATTCATTTGCATCATATTTGAGAATGGAAAAACACATCAGTAATGTTACAAAACTGGTAAGAACAACTTAAATGCAGCTTATTGATTGTTTCTTGATGGTAACCTTTTTTTAAAATTTCACTTTTATTAAAACAAGGCTGCAAATCACACTGAAGTAAAACTTATTTTAGAAAACAAGAAGAATTGAGCTTGTTATACAGCTCTCCCTGAGTTGCCCTAATTTTTACAGACAGAAAGAAACAAGAGACAAACATGCTCCACTATGTTCTAGATCTATTGAATAGATCCAGGCACACTTTTACCAAAGTAAAATTAAAAATAACTCATTAGTTCTTAAGAATATTTTCTTGAATGTGCTCAGTTAGTAAATGATTAACAATAAAGCGTGTTGCCGTATATTTGTGCCAACAAATTATGCTAATCCTTGGATTTGCCCATTTCTAAATGTTATGGTCCATTCTATCCCAGCATGATATTGTCTGGTCACACAGAGACACTGAGTTCTCGTACGTGGCTGTAAGGTATCAGAGAAACAGGAGGACAGTCAGAGTAGCTCCCAGACATGCATGTGTGATATAGGTATCTAATAGAAAAGGAGAATGTTCCAAGCTTGAGGATGTCCCAGGAAGAATCTAGGAATCCTGCCATCTACAAATTCTGTCATGACAATTTAAAGAGGAGACAACGCAAAATGAAAAGCCATGCCTGCCACAGTTGAGTCTGGAGCTACGAGAACCATGGCAGTCTGTAGCCGAGGTGCAGCACAGTGGCAGTTCTGAAAGCGATACAGGGCAGAGACAGTGGGCTTTGTGTATCCCCAGTTTCCAGGGTCAATTATCACTGGGTAATTTGAATTCCCGTGGCCAGTATAGTGCCCCTGTGAAATCAGTAACACATAACTTGTATGTACCCAGCTTGTAGTATAATATAATGTTATATAGTATAGCTTTTCAGTGCATAATATAGTTAACATTTCATTACAGCAGGTTGGAAATTAACATTTTTAAAACTGGAAATTAAAATAGCCTAATTAAAAGCTAGTAAGAAACCACACGTGTTAATTTCAGGTTTCTTTCAAGCTATATGATATACTGATTTACTACTTGCAGTTATTTCTTCAAACATTATATAAAACCAGGTTTCTTAAAGGATTGTTCCTGCATAATGTAGAGAAATACAAACATTATATTCTTAAGTAATACATGCTAAATTGAATAAGTGGCAAAATGAACAGGGCTGATGCAAATGGCACTAATTTAAACCAGATGTCCCATAATAAGACAAGGGCTAAGGTTACCTTCACATGCTTAGTATATTCACTTCAAGGAACACAATTTTCCTGGTATGGCGCAAGGACTCATATTGAGTCACTGTAAAAATGTATGACATATAGCTACCCTTGAGCTGTTGAAATGAACATTCTGACATTATGGAGAAAACAAAGCAGTAGCCTTTGGATTTTTTTTTTTATTTTAATATTTCCTTTGACATTTTATAAGAAGAAATACTGCACGTTTCCATGTGGGACTTTATGTCTTTTTATCAATCAGGTCATCCTCACTTGTGTGACAAAAGCATGTGGAACTATGCAGTGATGTCATACTGTTTACTATTTTTTCAATAGTATGACATCACAATCAATTGTAGTGTCTGGAAGTACCTGGCCAGAACTGAGTTTAACTAAGCATAAGTCTTGGCAAAATGTATTTGTTTGCCACACCTCTCCAGTCTGTCAGCCTGTGTCTGCAAACGCTTGGATTCTTTTACAGGGCTGCGTTCACTAAAGCAATGCTGAGGAATGTTTGCAAAGCTTTCTGAACTTTTTCAACTGCTTTTTCAAGCAATCCTGCCCTTTAAACCACAATCCATCAAACCATTAAACCAATAAGAATTGCCTAGTGTATAATTACAAAACACAATAGGACCAAGTGATCGATTACACTTTCCTCCACTTGTGAAAAAAGGCCTGTTTAACTATCTTGTGGCTCTGTCATACGTTAATTATTATTAGGCCTTCCAGGTGGAAAATCTGATACATCACTGGGTCCCATTATGTATTCTCTCTCCATACATACAGTATTTCCCTATAGAATACATACAGTAGGCAAAGACAGACAGAAGGGTTGATGTGCTGTTGAATGTTAAACCAGAGAAGTTTGTGATGAATAAAACTGTATTTAATTGTTTAAAACAAACTTTTAAGGAGTACAAAGTCTTTAAATACCCCCTGAGCTGACTCACAGTGAGTTTTATCTTTTTTCTTTTCCTGCGTGTCAAATAGCTTCCTCTGGCTCTGCTCTTCTGGGCTGTTTGAAATTCCAAGGCAGCATCTGATTGTTGCATGATCACTTTTTATATGCAAATAACCTATATAAAATTATAGCTTCACCCCACCATTCATCATGGAAGCTTGAACATGTCAAACTTAGAAAGGGTGTTGGTGGCATTTACAAAGCCTGATCAGTCATAGAACTACTGTCATTAAAGGACTTTGTGCACATAATTTACCCTCTCATTGTTAATTAAGCATTAGTAAACATATTGATGACATACTGTATCTCAGACAGATTGCCAGTTCAGAGCCCAATAGGTGAAATAAATAAGTGAATAGTACATCGCGCAAGCAATACAGCAATGCTATTGACATTCAGGTTTAGTGCAATTCAAAGCAATCTCTAGATGCTGACCAGTATCAAGGCATCTAGGTACCTTCATTAAAACCGAGGGATGAAATCATTAGTGGATCTTTCATAGTAACAGCAAGCTCTGAATCTGTTACACTGAGGTGAACATTTGCTTTCTTTGTGTATTTATTGTGATCATCTATCCAATCTGTCCCAGCAAGGTTCCAATGAGCCTCAGTGAGGCTATTGAGCAAACTTCAGGGATAATTTTTGTGAAAGTTCAGTGGTCTGCCAAGAGGTGGAGAAACTGAGCACACCTATTAAAGTCTATGCACTATACTTCCGGAGCAGATTAGCCAATCCAGAGTGATGTATGTAAATTGGCGAGCAATGCATTATAGGAAGCGGCCAAACCAGATATGTTGTAACTGGTTTCCTTGAACTGGGGACTTTACCTCAGTGCATATTGTAGCCAAATGCTAGTATTGAAAGTCAAATCTAAATATACATTACAGTTGTTATAAAGTGTTACAATGCTACTATTAATTTTTAACCTTAATTCTGCTCTACTCTTTACATACAGATACAGAACTGTAATACAAGAAAACAGAAAAAAACAAAACTTTGAGAAATAATAACTGTCAGAGTTGTAATCATCAAGCTAATTGAGATTGTTATTGCCTGCTGTTTAATAGTAAGGATTGCTTGAAATTATAACCCAGAATAAACCACTCAGTAATTAACAATAGCTTTGATAATCAGTTACATAGCAAGCAATAGTAAATGCATTGGCTCATCCCAGTAAGCTGTTGTGACCTAGTGTTGCTTAGCAACACAGAAATTTAGAGAGTATGAGAGAATGAGAGAGAGAGAGAGAGAGAGAGAGAGAGAGAGAGAGAGAGAGAGCTCTTCAACACATTCTATACTTACCAGAAGTCCAAAAAAAAAGAAAAAAAGAAAACTATTTGAATATAGAACAATGTTGTAAATGTAGGGCAAACACCTGTTGTGCTGTATGTAGCCTCCCCTGTTCACTATTGTTAGAGCACAATTATTTTGTTAAATTAATCTTTATAGTAAATTAGATGATCTGTCATGCTTTAATGCCAATCCAATACATAACGACTTGGACTTTTTTTTTTATTGAACTTCAAAATTACTCACTCTGGCTAACTTACAATTACATCACCTACCAGCCCTGCTGCTGTCTTCCCCCGTGCATGCTGCAATACTTTGTATTACTTGTTACGATATTTCAATTCAATTTAATTTCACTGGGTAGCAGGTGTGATTAATTGATCAATAGAAAATGTCAGGATTACAACACACTCTTTAAAGTACATGTAGTGAAGAAAACAATTCCAGAAATCTGATCCCTTCTGCATTTCCATTCACTCTATACTCTCACATGTGCAGGTTTGCAAGAGATTGTTACTGGCCGAAAACATGTCAGTGAATGGGGAAGCAGCTGATTGGCTATTTGCACAGGAAGGAAGCCAGTGAAGGGGTGGCGACAATTTCACCCTCCAGGTAAAACGATCCAGGATGTAAAAGATGTAAAAAGCATGGCTTCCAAACCGAGTTTTCTTTAACTGAGTGTAGTACATGAGTGTGCTTATTTCAAAACCTGAAAAAAGACAGTCCTGCCTTTATGTGTGCGTGCGCGTGTGTGTGTGTGTGTGTGTGTGTGTGTGTGTGTGTGTGTGTGTGTGTGTATATATATATATATATATATATATATATATATATATATATATATATATATATATATATATACCTAAATTCTGTCACTGCGACATCCAAAACAAGGGAATAACCTAATATGCAAAACATCAATTTCTATGCAACATAGTTTGTTAGCTGTATTGTACATGTCACTATGAGCAAAAGACACAGTGTTGAATTTTTGGTCTATGTACAAAAAAAATTTTTTAAAAAGAGATACATGATAATAAGTGATTTGTGATAAAATTGATTTGTGAATTGTTGGATGTCAAACATTAAAGGGGTGTTGAAAAATAAATGAGTGTGGTAGGGCTTCCCTGATAAAATGTTCACCCTTCTGCTGCATGCTCGGTTCTGTGCCACAATGCACCTGGACCAGCACTGCACGGCTGACTGCACACTATTGAATTATACAGAGGCACAATCTCACCCACTCAGTCACACCAAACACTGATTGAAATGGCTCTCACTGATGGCAAATGAGGAGGTTATTGAACTTCTGAGAACAGAATTTAACGGATTAAATAGAATTTGAAGCTATTTAATCCTATTATTAAAAGAACAAGTTCTCTCTCTCTCTCTCTCTCTCTCTCTCTCTCTCTCTCTCTCTCTCTCTCTCTCTCTCTCTCTATATATATATATATATATATATATATATATATATATATATATATATATATATATATATATATATATATTATATACATATATCCCCAAGGCTTGGCAGCGAAACATACAATTAAGAAAGTCATTAGCCCTGCAGAACTCAGCAATGGGGCTCTTTGACTGATAAATTGCAAATTGCAGGGTTTTAGAAAATAATTATGTGCTGAACAAGTTAGGATAGCTAAAATAAGACGTGTGGTATTAAATATACAGTTGGATGAATTCCAAGATAATATCCAACGTCCAAAGGTTAAGTTCACACAGAGCCATGCTAATTGTTTCAGAAACAAATGGCATAGGATCCTCTGGTCTTATTCCTATGGAAGATGGGTTACACATCATTGATATTGTGGAACACAATAAGAAGTCTTTTTAAGTAAAATTAAGAACAAAGACCCTCCCAGTCATTCTGCATTGGTAGTAAATTGATAACATATGGGGTTACACTGCACATGAGATGAGCTTATTAAAATGCTTTAAAGAATTATATTTTATATACCTAGGGGACACCTTTATTTTCTATAGTCACATTACACTTGGACAAAGCCTTCCTGAAGGGTGATGTTTGTATGGAGTATTTGCCTAGTTAGATATAGTGCACCATGTATTCAAATGTTTCTCTCAGTTGCAAATCAATGTGGTTGCAGCAAAGTTGTTATTTTAGAGTTCAGCAGTGAATAATGGTTTGATGACCAGCCTAGTGTTTATTTCAGTTTTGTAAATAATAATGGAAGTATAAATTAGCAAAAGGTTTAACATTCCCTATATAAACATGTGCTGTTTTTCACAGAAAAGGATGGTCCATCATTTTGAATTATGGTAATCAAGGGTATGGTACAAAATTAAAATGCAGTCTTCACACACTCTTTGTAAAAATGCAATCAGCTTGTCCTTGAAGGGTCAATTAGGAGATTACTGAATAGCGGAAAAGACCAATACAGAACAGCGTGTATAATAACATCTGCTCTAAGAGACTCCAGGTTCCTGCTAAAGATACACTTCATGCAATCTTCTATATACAATAATTCATTCTGAAATAAAATGCACAAAAATAATGTACAAGGGAGGTCAAGCCAACTCACACCGCCCTGTAAACACACACACACCTACACATGTGGATGAATGCAGTATGCTGTGTAATTGATTCATGCTTTTATGGCGTTGTTTGGAGTTAGTGGGGTGATGTCACGCACATATACTAATTAATGCTAACAGACACATGGCTCTGATCAGGTCCAAGGCTGCATTATGGTGATTACAGGAAACAGTCTGCCCAGCTAGAATGAAATGAAGCTGTGGTCACACTCACTCCAGTCCAGCGCCAATGATTCAGATATTTGGGTTGGGACAGATACATGACAATGAAATGAGCTTGCAGCTGCACTAGAGAAGACTTCCTATCATATGTGCCGAATGGATATTCACAGAGTGTATGTGGTTTTCCTCTACAGGTTCGTCTGTCAATTTGTTATTCTCAAGCCTCTTCTGAAGCTGAAAGACAGGTGATTGGGGAGGGGCTGAAAGATTTCCTAATCCTTCTCAGTATGGCTCCTCAGAAGAGGTCACCCCAGCTGCAACTGTTTTTGTTTTTTATTTGTGATATACACTGGTTTGCAACCGCATGGATTTTTCATTGACCATTCTCTGGGTGCTCTACCACTTCATAATGCAACACTGGCAATAAAGGACCTTTAGGCTTGGATACCAGGAGACACAGTTCCCCATACAGTTAAAAAAAAAAATCTCACAAGCTTGGGCTGAAAATATATTACTTTCATCATATCAAAACTGTTGGGTTTTTTTTTTTTTTTGCTTCCCTGAGATAAAATAGATTACATGTGACATACTGAGTTACTGTTTAGTTGGCAAAGTGGCTGGAAAGCTTTAATGTCTGTTGTGAAACCTAGCTTAGGTAATGTAAACAAACCGGTACGACAACAATGGTGAAACATTACACAGAAGGTGACGGTGTCTGCTTAAAACATGAACTCAGAAATCACATTCTAGTGTAATAAAAATTGCGCATGAATGTGGGGCACTTCAAGTTCAAGGTGTAATACTCAGTGATACAGCGACAAGATAAAAGTCTTGCCTAGCTGTCTCCCTGATCCCTCGATTGTCTGCCAGGGTACTTTCAGTCTCACTTCCTTACTTTAAACAGTTTCCTGCTGCTTGATTAATCTGTGACTTGGTATATAATCCGTTGCAAGAAATTCACTTCCTGACCGATAAGGATCTTGGAAGGATGGTTCCGGTTTCATTGAAAATGTAAAAAATGCAGTTTCATAAAATCAAAGAAAATGTGAAAATGCTGACTGTGGTGGAATTGTAAAGCTTGTCTTGTAAATTTCCTTTGAAAGATTTTACCCCACAGTGATTTCTCAATTCAATTTTATGAAGATTGAAAATGATTTTACAGGGAACAACAGGGGGAAGATTAAAGTAATACTTGCTCTTCAGCATCAGGGTTGAATTCTTATATTCGGGACACAGATTTGATGTGTTTTGATTCAGCAGGCCATGCTGAATTTAAGTCTATTTAATAAAACACCCACACAGCCCAAGCGGCTAAACAATGAGATGACACAGGTCGTAGCAGCTGTCTCACTGTCTTTATAGTGCAGCTTTCTATTGACATTTTGATTCACGCCACTGCTGAAAGGGGTTCTGTTGAGCTCACATCATACAATCCTGTCCTTCTCTTCATGGGTATAAAAAATAAAGAAATGTCCAGCCCATCAATGCACGCTAAGAGAATTCTGGTCTGGACTATGTGTCAGTGTGGAAATAATTACTGTTAAAGGGCCTTTCCTAGTAGCGCAATAGTAGGGGTAGCTCTAATAAGAGTCACTACAATGGCACGAACCACTAGTAGAATTGTACCCCAGTCGTAACATCCTCATATTTATTACAAGTGAGTGCCCTCTCTTGTGAACTAGCTAGAGGAGGAGCAGGCGAAGCTCTGTGTCTTCTCAGGGAGAACAAAGAAAAGGAACGACTGGTTTCTTTCAGATGGTTATCTTGACGTGATAAGTTGTGGGAAGCAGCATAGCCCCAGGCAAGTGAGAACCAGCACAGCAGCAGATGAAGGCTGGCTGGTCATGTGAGGGGACGAGCTCCTCGTCTTGCACAATATTTATCTTTGTGTGTAAAATCGCAGATAAGCACAAACATTACAGGCAACTATTTTGGTGGCATGATCTGGTGCCAGGGAGAGGTCATGGAAAGGTTTGGGAGTGGTCGTGGCTGCTGCCTTCAGCTCTGTTCATTTGATAAGGGACCTGCTCTTCCTTATTGCTTCAGTCAACTTCTGTACATACACTGTTCTCATATTTATGAATGCATTTGTCACTCTCAGGGTCCAGTCCTACAAAAGGGCCCTAGTCAATTATCTTTCTAGAAGGGCAATAGCGCTTTTCAGAAATATGCATGCATATAATTTTGGCAATGTCGAGAAATATTTACTTTGAGTTACTTAACAAATCACTATGAATGCGGTTTAAACAGAGGCACAACTTAGCTTAATTGCTAAAATAGACCCATACTTGGTTTACATACATGCAAGTAAGACATGTTGGGTTTCATAACATTGCTACACAAAGAGACCTATTTTAACAATTTCATCTGCCGCAGCATTGATTTGTAGTATAGAGAAAACACATTGCCCAGCTATAAAGATAATTGAATTGGACTCACTATTCACAGTAAGGATTGATTGATTGATTGATTAACTCATTGATTATTCTAAGTGAAGTACCATCTCAAGCATCAGGGTTTTTTTCCCTATGTATCTTTAGCTGAATTTTATTTCATGAATCAAGGTTTCAAAGTATTCTTTGTTTGGGTTAATCTTTACGGTACTCTTTGAGCATCAACAACTAATAATATGCATCTGGTTTCCCAGATAAATCAATAATAAATCACTGTTCTCTGTTGCTTTCATGTCCTAAGGTCTAAAAAACCTTGTGTTTGAATGCACCACAGCAAAACTACACTTGAAGATATGTCCCATTGATTCTGTATTTTTTATTGCTCCACTGAAATGACAGAAATGATCATTGCTATGTTTTCAGCTCGGAGACAGCTAGAAAGACTGAAATCATCTACATAACAAATAGAGTGTATTTGTCACTGATGGAGAAATTGTGTTGTGATTGCATGGCATGTATTCTGAACTTAATCAGACCTTAACTGTACCTTTAGGCATGCTTTTAAGTAGTAATGTAATAATGAAACTATATTAAATAATTAGGACAACAAATTATAAATGGCAGGAGAATGGGTGCAAAGGTGCAATTATAATCCAGAACAAGATCAAAACTATCTGAGCACCATAGATAATAAGGGATGGCAGTGGTAATGTGTGAGTTACTGCACTGATTCTAGGTGTGATTTCATGCATGTATTTACAGAGAGATCCATGTAACCTTTGTAAAAGATACCTATCAAGAGTATAAGTAACAATGCATGTGTGGAGCTGGAAGTCTAGAATTACGCAGGCTGTTACACATCTGGGAATGCTAGTGTAGATCAATAATTCACGCAAAGCCTATGTGTATGGTGTCTATAATATTCTCTGCCCAGGATGTTATCCTGCATTGTCGAGTTTTTGTGGTCAACAGAGCATTCCACGTGGTTCCAACGTAGTCCATCCTGTAGACCTTTTATTTGATGAGTCAGGGTCCAGCCTTTCACATTTTTTAACACTGTTATCTATTTAACGAAGGTCTAGAAGCACTACAGCAATGACCATAGAACGACGGTGTGAACAAAGAAGATAAGATCCTGATAGTTTACCATGGTTAAAGCATAGAAAACTGTAGTAAAACACAATGAAAGAATGGTAACGCATAGGCAAGCATGTTAAAGTACAATGAAGTAATGCATGTTAAAAACATGGCAAGCACATAGTACAATCATAGGAAAGTACAGTAAAACTGCAAAATGATCATGGTTAAGCTATTACACAGCATGACAAACTGCACCAAGCTAATTTGAGGTTCTGTGAGCTATAACTTCAGGATAGTCTCTTACTACTCTAAATTGTTCACTTCATTTTTTTATTGATCAGAATAAATAAAGGTTTTTATAATTATAGTGAGTAAAACCATTCACTACCATTGGTTCATTTTTTAGTATTTCTTATTATTAAACTATGAAAATTATGAAAAAAAAAAAGTAGCAAGTACCTTTCTGATACAATGTGCCTCTCTGAAGCCTGGTTTTCAAATAGAAGATGTTAGCTAGCCGTGAACACACCTTAAAAATGATCAAAGAAAAACAACATTTAAAATAAAGGCACTTATCTGAAGGTAAGCCCCCAGAGTTTGTGTTCTTTGAAACTGAAATTTAAACCATTGTAATTTAACACGGTTATAAACAGTATTTGGTGTTGCTTTTATCACCCAGTAGGCGTTCTGTCTAATCTTACAGTCTCATCACACATCGACACAGAGACAAGCTTACATGTTTCTTCAAAGCACTGACTCGACAGAAACAAAGCCCTTGCAGCTCACTCACATCTGCTTTCAGCAGAAGGATCAGCGCCTGTGTTGCCTGATTTTCTTTTCAATAATTGTTTTTAAAAATCTCCAAGTGCATCTAAATGCAATAGCAATCTCTTTTTGGTTTTTTCTTTATTTTTTATTTGCTTCATTCAACTTTCAGAATCAATGCTCATATCATGTTAGAAAGCCTTATAACAAATAAAGCTGGTTGACAGTCCAGCCCAGTTGGTTACACTGCCCAAAAGTCTTTTCCACCACCCCTTAACCTTGCTTTCCACTGAGAGGTGTATTCAATCAAAACATAAAGCACTAATTTATTTCCCCCTTCCGTGGCGTTAATGAATAAAACTTCAAAGAGGAACAATTCCTGAACACACCACTAAACAAACACCACAAAAATCCTTTACATATATGTACCACACTGGACAGTTTGGTTGAATGTAGCCATATAACAATTGTTTTATTGTATCCACCCCACTATATGAGCACGGTAGCTTCAAACTTTGGTTTTGGTTATACGACAAGATGCTACAGGGATGTTGCAGGGACCCACATGTTATATTAAAAACAGATGAGGTTCATTGTAAGGTACCAGTAGTAACCTTCTTAAAATATTTAAAACCTAACTGAAGAACGTATTTGTTGTACTGTGGGCCTTTTTTTAAAGCTGTGAAAGTCAGATAGTAGTTACAGCTCCTGTTTTTAATTAAATTGAAGGGCTTATATAATGTTTTTAAAAAGTATCCCCTACCTGATAAAAAAAAGCACAGGCAAAACAACAGAAGAATTGATATCAGATGTCAAGATATCCTACTACTGCTGAATTCAGCCAGAACACAAGAGGGCCCACAGAAATTCATAACTCAAAATGTATTTATAGTACTCTACTATACATGATAAAACGCCCTGTACTACCCAAGCTCTTAAATAATAATCAGCGCGTAATCATTAATTGTTTGAATATTACAATGGAAGAAGGAAGTAACCTTATCAGAATGTATCATTCATATTTTCAAACTAGACATGTGTGACAGGAAACTCAGAGTTATAACTGCTTACATTTGATTGTTTTTTTTTTCAGTAGCATGTTTTGTGTTTTCTTGTAAACACACACATAGCTAGACACTGTTATTATTAAGTTATTTTTAGTGTTGAACAGTGAGGTGCCTTCTTTTACCACAGCACTGAGAATATGTGTCTCAGTGACACACCAACACACCTGACATGATTATAACTTAGCATCTTCAGAGTAGGCTTACTAAAATAAGGTGTTTTGTTGAATGTGTGAGGAAGTCTAACCTGGCAGCCTCTTGTAATGCAATTCAATTCACTCTTTACAAAAGTCCCATAGCAGAGTGAAACAGGGATGCCTTCACTTTTCAGAATGAAAAGGGTGAGCACAGAAAGTCTTTGGGTTGCCATTGTTTTGCTGGAGACTCATTTATATGCATTCTCTACTGAAGAAATGGGGGATATAACAGTTATTATCTATTGCTACAAAGGGTGGCACAAATGGAGAATATCTAAAATTAGAATTTAGAGTTGTGAGTTGATTCCAACCTTTAAATGAAATATAATTATAGATATGTTTTTAATATATACTGCACAAGAGACACAAACAGACTAGACCTGACTGCACAGCGTGGAAAAGACAGTTATGGTGCTAAAAGCTTTGTCAAAGATCTTTGAATATACTGCTTTGTAAATTTGGCACAATCAACATACTGCATGTTTAAGTGTGAGTCGTAGCTGTGATGTGATGAGAAATTGCTTCAATAAAGAGACAGAAAAGTAATTAGAAATCATGGGAATATGTTTCTGATACTGTGACAGTGGGAAGCTGTAAGCGTTAACCTCCAAAAGCCACGTTGCTTTTAAAAGGGATGCTGGCTAAATTGTCATCTGGTCTTTGTTTTGAGGTCAAAAGGTTGTTGAGACATAATCATCAAAGTTTTTTTTTTTACCTCTTTCCTGAATTTGAAGTGGCTGGGATTGGTAATTCAAGATGTCAAAACAATAACAATACTTTTTTTTGGCTAGTGAATTTTTTCAACTCCAATTCTCTTTTCTGAAAGCCTGCCAATCCAGTTAGTATAATACCCTTTCTGACAGGTCAAGTCTGCTAATATCAACAGCTGAAACACACAGTATCTCTGTGGTCTTTAAAGCCTTCTGTTGTTACAGATTACTGCGGAGGGAAAGCTAATTGGTAGACACCATCTTCACCAGAACAGTTTGCCATTTGCTGTGGGACACAACAATCTCAGCTTTCTAATGGCAAATGGGTGGACGTTACAGTTAATTTAATGTTTACTTATACAAAAAAAAAAGTTTTTTTATTATTATTATTTAACACTTCCGTATGTGTTGCACAATGAATTATTATCACAATTAACACAACGTTATCCTAAAATAGCGTACCATCTGAATGTGTGTACTTTTTAAAAGGATAAAGCTTCCAGTTTGCTATGTTCATCAAACATTTATATACAAGTGCTTTACTGTGGGGCAGACTGATATACTGCTGATAACCTCCTGCTGCGGCATGTAGCTGCTGTACTGGAATATGTTAGCCAAGTTAACAGTGCAACAAAAATGGCATGAAGGTAGTTTAAATGCGTCACATGCAGTGAAGCATCCATTTACTTCAGTAATACAATATCTGCAGCACTGTATCTGATTCTGATAAGCATTCTGCTGTACTTAGTTTGTACAAAAATGTATACATGATTTTTAAATTGAACATTTGTTTTATATATAATGTATATATACATACATACACACATACACATACACACACACACACACATATATATGTACTATATATAGTACAAATGTTCAGTAGATGTATCAGTTCAGTAGATGGGTCATTCTACAAATGCGGTAGCAAATGCTGTCACTCACCTTTATAGTAATTAAATTCAGATAAAAATGGCAAATAATCACATAATACCAAAATATTTAGTTTAATTAAGGTCTTTATAAATATTCACATTATTTTCTACTTCTTTAGCTGCAAACGTTTCATTTATTTTATATTTCAAAGTCAGTGAGAGTATGAAAATTGGCCTGTCACTCATATTATGAGCAGAGGTGTTATGACATTTTTCTAAAATAAAAATTATATTTTGATAGTTATAAAAGCTTGGTTGTAAACAAGTGTATTTAAATATTTGTTTAGATATGTGGAGAAATTTGTCACTCAATTTAACGTCACTGATGTTACCACAATGAAAATTCTCCATTACAATGAAATAAAAAGGCTTCAAGAAGTCCTTACTGTTGCAAAAGGTCATTGGAGGCGGGGCTTGCGTGATGAGCATATGGTAAGTGAGCACACCCTTGCACTTTTCCATTAATTTGATGAAATATTAATATTTTATTGGTACATAAAGGGATGGTGAACTTGTTTTCTGGGAGGCTATGGTCTCCATCTTGGAAAATCTCTCATTCCTCAAATTTGTCAGTGGTGTTACCATCAGTGGTGATACCGGTCTTGCTGGTAACACCACTGACAATAGGGAACATCACTGACTGTTTGTGTCTTTAGACAACATCCAGCTCCTAAACAAATAAACTTAAAAAGTATTTATTTATTGTATTTATTTATTTAGCATTTATTATAGCACCTTTAACCAAGGTGCTTTACAAGTTTTTAGAATTTGTACAATCTAAAAAAATGGCTGAAGAAAGAGGGTAAGATTATTGGGGTAAGCTGAGAAGATTAATAGCTATACGAAAGCAAGGGCCAGAGGCTAGGTCCGGATTGGGCAGGCAAGGTCATAACAGGAGGTCTGGGGCCAGGAGTAAGGGTAGGATGGGCTAGAGAAAAAGATGAGTTTTAAGGGAGGTGCGAAAACTGCGTAGAGTGGGTGACCTGTTTTATGATGAGTGGGAGTTTATTCCAATGAAGGGGAGCAAGAAGAGAGAAGGAACGGAAACAGGATTGGGCACAGGGTGAGGGTGGGACAGAGAGGGACAGTAGTGATTGGAATATAATAGGAGATCAGTGCAACCAGATAAGCTGGGGCAAGGCCATAGAGAGATTTATATACTAGTGTAAGGAATTTGAAAAGGCAACAGTGGTAAACAGGGAGCCAGTGTAGCTAGAGGAAGCGAGGAAGTGTGGAAGGAGTGGGGGAGGTTAAATATAATACAGGCAACATTTTGAATTTGTTGAAGTGGTGTAAAGACCAAGGAGGGGAGACCAAGGAGGAGGGAGATTCAATAATCAAGCTGGGTGAAAATGAAAGAGTGGACCAGGAGTTTGATAGCGGAGAAGGAGATGGAGGGGCGTATTTTGTGGATGTTGAATAGATGAAAATGACAGGTGCGTGTTATGGCCAAGATATGGTTAGAGGGTAGAATCGAATATGACCCCAAGGTTACGAGCAGAGAGGGTTGGAATGAGGGACAAGGGTAGTAATGAAATGATGGGGCAGGGTGGTGGAGACGAGGGGGACGGGAAGAAAAGGATTTCGGATTTTGATGGGTTGATGAGGAGGTAATGGCACGCCATCCAGGATTGGATAGCGACCAGACAGGCTGATATATGGGCAGCCAGGTCAGGGGTAAAAGAGGGGAATGAAAAGAAAATCTGGGTGTCATCAGCAAAGAAATGGTGGGGGAAGTTAAAAGAGGAAATTATAGCTTCTAGGAGTGAGGAGTACAGGGAGAATAGTAAAGGTCCGAGGACTGAGCCCTGGGGGACACCAGCAGTTGCGGGGGGGGGGGGGGGGGGGGGGGGGGGGGGTTATTGCATGCAACGGCAGAGGTGCGTGAAGATAGCTATGACTGTAGCCAGGCAAGGGGTGTGCCAGAGATGCCAAGGCTAGAGAGAGTGGAGAGGAGGATGGGGTGGTCAACAATGTCAAAAGTAGAGGAAAGATCGAGAAGAATGGGGATAGAGGAAAGTCCACCATGGGAGAAGTTGGCCAAATGGTTCTATTATTATATATTGTCATTACTGTATTGCAACATCATAACCATATCTTATCACATGACTTGTCAGGTATGGCAAAATTAAGGGCAGCCGAGAAACAAAAAAGATACAGGCACAGTTGTTCCTTTTGAAAATGTATTCAAAATATTTTAAACGATTAAATTGTTAGAATAGAATAAAATAAAAGGTAACACCATTGACAAAAGAGCAACTTAACCATTATTTGATAAAAAATATTAAAATAACTTAAATTTATTAAGCTCTAAAATTAGTTTTATAAGAAAGATGTTCACAAATGCATTACACAACTTTTTCTTAATGAATGGTGAGTTTCACTTCCAAGAAATTTTCAGATCCAAAAGCCACCGCATTTGTAGAATGACCCATACATGTTCAAATGTAAAAAATAACAATAAAGCCAACGAATGAATGAAATCAATGCATTAAAACATTGTACACACAAATACTGAAAAACATTGTATACATTAGTTAGTAAACAAAAAACTAATATATAAACACTTATCTTTTTAAAACATTATTCTCATTTATTTCAGTATGTGGCACCTACATGTGGTGTGCATTTTCAAAGTGGACATTTTTTAATGTAATAATCAAAGAATAATAAAAAAAATATATATGGGTGTCAGATTTGTCTGTACAAACCTAATGAAATCCATGTACACTTGACTGTGCCTAGTCTAGCAACAAGAGGTTGAAGTTATCAGTCATATACTGTAACCACGGCGTTGTGAGTTGTACCCTTTATCATTCCGCCGGGGCTATGTATTGTATTGTCGATTTGAACCGCATTGCTTCCAAGCGGAGGGATATCGCAGGGACTACACCCAGGAGCAGCCCGATTTTCTATGCTTCTCTTTCCTGTCCGAGCACAGATTAAAGCGGGGACGTGACGGAGTGCGGAGACGTAGGTTCAGCTGAGACAAAACAACGTTTGAAAATAAACTACAGCAACTAAACCGAACGCAACCTCATTTAAGCTTTTGAATAAATTGTACATTTTAACAAGAAAACGCAGATATGTCCTGGCAGAGCTACGTGGATAACCTGATGGCCGATGGCAGCTGCCAGGACTCCGCCATTGTCGGTTACACGGACGCCAAATACGTGTGGGCAGCATCAGCCGGTGGTACTTTTCTCAGCATAACGGTAAGAACATAATATATATATATATATATATATATATATATATATATATATATATATATATATATATATATATATATATATATATATATATATATATAGAAGCACGGGTGCCTGAGAATTAGTGTTTTATAGAGAAGGCCTGTCACTGAAAAAGCGTAGGATTTGTGAATGTAGGAGTAATTGAGAATTCATTAAATGGTTTAATTTTGTAATAGCAAGCTATTTGGCTATTTAAGCGAGTCAAGAAAGGGTTGATATGGGAAGCAACGACTGGGGCCCCTTTCCTGTATGTTATTTCCAGGATAATAAACTTCCATAACAAATCAAAAATCGGCTCCTTATTGAGAAACGCCCGGGGGGTGTACTAATGTAGCATAGTGGAATACAAAACAGAGTAGACCGTGGAATCAAGTTGATAAATCCTGCTTGTATTATTAACACAGCCCTCCGCTACCGGCAATGCGGGTGTGTAAAAAAAAAAAAAAAAAAAAAAAAAAAGGGAAAACAGGATAGAATCAGGCCGGCCATCCAGATTTGGAGAGTACATTACGCCAATTTCCTGACGTAGCTTCCTGGAAGAGTTGATCGTTTCGCAGACTGTAGTTTACGTAGTTCACTTGGTGAATCCTAGCCTTGCTGCCGCCACCTTCATATTTCCCAAGATGGCGCCTCCCCTAGTTGGGGTTTATTCAATTTGATCACTCGGCCGGCGCCTGCAATGCAACTAACCGCATTGTGTTCAACTATGCAGGTTTTTTGTGGCTTTGATCGCTCAGGATTGTGGCTGTAAAACCAAGATTGAGATGGTAGCAATTTCGGCATTTTATTTTATAAACATATACCGGCACTCCTCCATTTTGTAGGACAGAAATGTATTGTATGTAGCAAGCTATAGTAGAATAAACACAAAGAGATCGCCTCGCCTCTGCTGTTACGCAGACTTTGCTACTGAGATTACTATTAATGTAATTAAGTGTATACATTAAATCTCGCATATCAAACGGCACAGATGAGTTAGTGGCCCATGTTTTTGTTTTATTCAAGTCGTTGAGGTATAAAGACTTTACAAGATTTTGTGGTTTTAAATTACATTTTGGGTAATCCCACCTTTTATTTAGGCGTTTTACTCTTTGCGGGGATCCAAATGGTTGCATAATGTGTGCATTTGAAATGAACTCCACTGCATTGTATACTAAATATCAGCCATTGACTAAATATTTAGCGTTGGCATTTTATTTTATTATTTCCACAATCACACTGACACGGATTGCAAGGCGTATAACAATAGATTTTGTTTTAAGAGTGTTGGGTTGTCTGCGTTTTTCATACCCTCGTTCTGATTTGAAAATATGGAAATTTGTGAAAGAAACACCATATTTCTATCAAAGGAATGGTTGGGCCTGCCATGACTGTGCAGTTCTGCTGGAGGGCGACGCCTTCCTACATGTTCAAAATACATAACGTACCAAACCGCAGCCTGTAACATAGTTACATTTTAGTAATGCTTATGCTGATGCCAAAATACAAAACCAGAATTGGAAATGAGATGACAGTTAAAAAAATGTCATGATGTTCACAATGCAGTAAAACGTGACAGCGCAACGATTTTTTTTTCTGTTGATGTGTTGTTTTTTTTATTTATTTATTTGAATTGAACTCACGGTTACTATTTATTTAAATTAAACGTTGCATGATGGTGGTGATAGATTTTAACCTAATTTCTGATTTTATGAAAAGAATGCGCACAGTTTTTCTTGATCAAGATCGCGAAAAGTTAAGTACAGCAGTTGCCAGGATAAACAATCATGGCCTGTTAACCAGTGGACTACAGTTTAGAATGAAAACCGCATAACATTACATTAACATTTTAAGGGTTGTTAGGAAACAATTTGATTCAGTTCCTGAAAGAAAAAAATGCCTCTGCATTAAAAAAAAATTGAAAAGCCATAGAAAAGAATGAATTGCTTCTTATGACAAACTTGCCTTATGACAACTAACATGAACAAATTCTGTGTCATCGCCAACAAATGTAATTTACCCAACCTTTGATTTGAAATCGTTGCAGAGTCAATTGTTACAAGATTACACATTATCTGTAAAGAAAGGGACCATGTGTAACTATAGGTCACTTTGGTTTTTAATTAACATTGCTTTTGTTTCTGCTGTTTTAGTATTTGATTAATGTATGCATAATGTGCTTCTAGACAGAACCAGGTGGTGACACAAAATTAGTAATTTTTATTATTTATTTATTTTTAATAGCCTCAAGAAATAGATGTGCTTGTGGGCAAGGACCGGGAGGGATTCTTCACTGGTGGCATGACCTTAGGTGCAAAGAAGTGCTCTGTGATCAGAGATAGCCTTCATGTTGAAGGTGACTGGACAATGGACATCAGGACAAAGAGTCAAGGTGGTGAGCCAACATACAACGTTTCTGTAGGCAAAGCTGGCAAAGGTAATTTCTACAATTTGAACTTTTGATATTTTTAAATTCAAGAATGTGGGTGCTTTTATGTTTTTTTTTTCTGCCTTGTAAACTAAGTTTTCTTGTTTTTTCAGAAGCTTTAAAGTTTCAGCACTTTACACATGCGAGTAAACTGCGTTCTGAAAGAGGCACAATGTATTAGTTATACAAATGATGAAAAACATAAACTAGATATTAAATCAAGTTGGCACAATGGCATCCCTGCCTTTTGTAACCCAATGTTAAAACGAAGTACTGTAATTAAGTTTAAATGTCTCAGAACAAAGCTTTTCGCTGTATTTCATTTTTTTTTTTTTTTTTGGCAAAGCTATCCTAGTACAATTGCAGGTAATTATAATTCACAGATCATGAAGTGCTGCAGTTTTGTACTTTTTACTAAATATATTAAGAGAAAGTAACTTGCTTATTTTAACTAAACTCTAAAGTGTATTATAGTATTGTGTTAGACTGCTATACTGAGAATATGGGAGTTTAGGCCTTTGAATCCATAACCACAGGCATATTGTATTAAGACGGATGCAAATTAAGTTAAGCATGCTGGTTACAAAAAGCAAGAGAATAACCAAAAGGTGCAGTTGTTAAAGATGTATATTTTGTTTATTGGTTAAATATAAATTGATGAACCATATGGACAAATATGCGTTTTACAATGTTTGGTCACATCAGTCATAACTGGCCCTTCAGGTTCTTCAGGGGTGTGGGGGTATTAATATTGAATATTAAGTGTTCTAGTGTTTTTTGTTTTTTTTTATATAGAAAACTAAATTCTAAGTAAACGAGCAAACTTTGTAAATGTATTATATTGGTATAAAAGCAATGCCGTAAGGTAATGGTATATTGAATATAGAAAATACATATACTGTAAAGAAGACTGCTTGATCTGTTGGAGGTCATTAACAAACAGTAAATAATGGCACTGTAAATAT